>NC_057809.1:540356921-540704100 GCF_018294505.1 Triticum aestivum | reverse complement strand
CGCCGCGGACCTCCGCACCACGCCGCTCGAGCCGGCGCCGCCCCTCGCCAACTCCGGCGCCGCCCCTCCCCACGTCCGGCCTCCTCTTCTTCCTCTCCGGCAAGAACTCCGGCGAGCTTCAAGTTCCTCTCCGGCGTGCCTCAGTTCCCGTCCGATCTGGATCTGAGATCCAAAAATATCTCCTCGGTTGACTTTTTATCCCCGAACCCTAATTTTTCGTGCATACTTTGACCGGTGATATCTCCGCATCCGTAGCTCCGTGTTGGACATATAGTATATCAAAATGTTCGTCTCGACGAGTACATCATTTCATTCCATTGCATCATTTTCATTTGATCTCATCTTGATGCCCGAGATGCTGCTAGAAGGAGGCTTCGTGAGTTAATTGTCAGATCTGCTAGTTCATCTTAGACTTTTGTCATTTTTGTCATGATTATTGTGTGCATGCTATGCCTGTGAGTCCTTCATATGTTTTTTTTAGCATCTTGTTATCTTTCCAGAGGTGCAACCCATGCATTTTTAGGATGTGTGTGGTGACTTGTGCAAGCTTGCAAAGTGAGGCACCCGGTAAATCTGTTTTTAGGGACTTAGTAGTTTTCACTAAGTCTGGGATTATTTAGTTCATGATGCCATATGTTCAGCTTGTTTCCTAGTGATCCGTGCCTCTTTTGAGGATGATCAGTAAAGGAGTTTTGTTAATCATATTATGGTCTATCCATCCATGTCTTTCTTTGCAATTATGGAGCAACCTAGCTTGAGTCAATCGAGCTCTACTTTTGCTTCGTTGTGAATCTGGGTAGATCGTCAACTCGTTTGCGATTTTGCCGATGTTATTGTAGTTGATCTGTGCATGCTATGCCATTGTTCTTGCCATGTCTAGCTAGCATTTTGTGCCTTCTTAATGGATGTATGCTTGCCTTGCCATGACTTGCACCGTGGTGAGTGCATCGAGCTCGTGTACATGCCTTCGTGAGTTATATTTCAGCATGCCTCAGTTTTCACTAAGTCTGAAAACTGATTGTGTTTTAGCTATGTTCGTGTGCTTGTTAGTATAATTTGTGAACCCTTTTGGCCCCAGGTCACTTTGGGTCTTTTGTTAAGCTTGTTGAGTAGCTCCATGCCATGTTCTTACTTGTCTTAATCAGGTCATGTATCATGTTGTTTTGCTGCTCCAAAGAGGGCTTCGTGATCTGAAATTCCAGACAAGTGTTAATTTCACTAAGTCTGGAATCTGTTTTGCATTTGCGTTTTTGCCATGCTTGTTAGAACCTCATAATGGATGAATTGGCCATGGCTCAGTGCTAGTCTTTTGTTAAGCATCTTATGTAAATCCCTGCCATGTATTTTGTTGTCATGTTTGGTGGCTGTAGCATGTTCATTTCATTGCATTTAGATGCCTACTTGCTGTAAATCGCAGACCGGTGTCATTCTTAAAACGCTTGCCATTTCCAAACCGTAACTCCGATTCCGGCGTTCTTTATATCGTTTTCAAGCGATTCGTCTCATCTTTCCAGTGGAACCCTTGGGATTCCAAGTTGAGGCCAGGTTCATGCATTTCCTGTCATATCTTGCATTTTGCATCCCGCATCGCATCCCGCATAGCATATCATCATTGCATCATATCAATTGATCCTTGCACGTGGTTGATTGTATCCTTATTGCTTGTTTGTCTTGTTTGGGTAGAGCCGGGAGACGAGTTCGCTACCGAGGAGCCCGTTGAGTTTGCTTGTGAGGATCCAGTCAACTCTGACAGATGTGCAGGCAAGATGATCATACCCTCGAAATCACTACTATCTTTGTTATGCTAGTTTGCTCGCTCTTTGCTATGCCAATGCTACGATGCCTACCTTTTGCTTGTCAGCCTCCCAAATTGCCATGTCAACCTCTAACCCACCATGTCCTAGCAAACCGTTGATTGGCTATCTTGCCGCTTTGCTCAGCCCCCCTCTTATAGCGTTGCTAGTTGCAGGTGAAGATTGGAGCCGTTCCTTGTTGGAACATTTATTTACTTGTTGGGATATCATTATATTGCTATGTTATCATAATGCATCTATATACTTGGTAAAGGGTGGAAGGCTCGGCCTCTCGCCTAGTGTTATGTTCCACTCTTGCCGCCCTAGTTTCCGTCATATCGGTGTTATGTTCCCGGTTTTTGTGTTCCTTACGCGGTTGGGTTATAATGGGAACCCCTTGACTGTCCGCCTTGAATAAAACTCCTCCAGCAGTGCCCAACCTTGGTTTTACCATTTGCCACCTAGCCTTTCCCTTGGGTTTCGCGAACTCAAGGGTCATCTTATTTTAACCCCCCCCCCCGGGCCAGTGCTCCTCTGAGTGTTGGTCCAACCTAGAGCACCGTGCGGGGCCGTCCCTCGGCAACTTGGGTTACGTTGGCTCCCGTACGCTTAGCTTATCCGGTGTGCCCTGGGAACGAGATATGTGCAGCTCCTATCGGATTTGTCGGCACAGCGGGTGGTGTTGCTGGACTTGTTTTACCATTGTCGGAGTTGTCTTGAATTAACGAGATACCGAGTCTGATCGGAATGTCTTGGGAGGAGGTCTATTCCTTCATTGACCGTGAGAGCTTGTCATGGGCAAAGTTGGGACTCCCCTGCAGGGATTGAACTTTCAAAAGCCATGCCCGCGGTTATGGGCAGATGGGAATTTGTTAATGTCCGGTTGTAGATAACTGAACCTTAATTAATTAAAATGAATCAACCGAGTGTGTTACCGTGATGGCCTCTTCTCAGCGGGGTTCGGGAAGTGGACACGGTGTTGGAGTAATGTTTGCGCAGGTTGTTCTCTAGTTTCTTGCTCGTGCTTTGCCTCCTCTTCTCACTCTCATTTGCGAATAAGATAGCCTCCATATATGCTAGTCGCTTGCTGCAGCTCCACATATATTTGCCCCCTTCCTATAAGCTTAAATAGTCTTGATCGTGAGGGTGCGAGATTGCTGAGTCCCTGTGGCTCACAGATTACTATAACTCCAGATGCAGGTCCAGGTGATTCCGCTCCAGGTGACGAGTACGAGCTCAAGTGGGAGTTCGATGAGGACTCTCAGCGTTACTACGTTTCCTTTCCCGATGATCAGTAGTGGTGCCCAGTTGGGGGTGATTGGGACCGTGTCGCATGTTGGGTTCTCTTCTATTTTGGCACCGTAGTCGGGCCATGAGTGTTTTGGATGATGTAATGTTATTTATGTTCTTCATTGACGTGGCGAGTGTAAGCCAACTATGTTCTCCCCTTTACTATTCATATCACATGGGATGTTGTGAAGATTGCCTAACTTGCGACATATGCCTTTAATGTGATTATGTCTCTAAGTTGTGCCTCAACACGTGGGAGCTATAGTCGCATCGACGGTGTTACACAGAATCCCCAGCCGGGGTCTTAGGCGCCGGGTTGAGTACTTTTCCGGACGCGTCTACCCGAAGCTCGGTCTTCATCGATGAGTCGGCGGTGGCGTACTTGTCCGCTATGTCCAGAAGCTCGTCGAGGGTAGTCGGCTCGTCGCAGAGGAGCTTGTGCTTGAGGAGGGTGCCTTCTCGGCATCCGGCTATGAAGTATTCTATGGCTTGCACCTCGTGCACCCCCTCGCAAGAATTGCGGAGCTCGGCCCAATGCGTGAGGTAGTCGCGAGTGGACTCGGCCGAGCCCTGTACGCACAGGGAGAGCTGCCTGGGCTTGGGGGCCCGCTTATAGGTGCTGGTGAAGTTGCGGATGAAAGCTTCGGTGAAATCTAGCCAACTGTTGATGCTGAGAGGCTTGAGGCTATTGAGCCAGGTCCGCGCCATGCCTTGCAGCATGAGGGGCACGTACTTCACGGCAACGCGCCGATTGTCGTTAGCTATGCTGACCGCCGTGGAGTAGTCGATCAACCAATCTTCCGGCTTCACGGAGCCGTTGTACTTGGGCGTGTCTCTTGGGAGCGAGAACCCTTTGGGGAAAGGCTCGTCGCGGATGCGGGGGCCGAAACAAGGCGGGCCGACATCGTCTTCTTCTTCCAGCGCCAGGGATCGCGCCAGGCGGTCGATCCGATGGCGGGCGTCGTTCTCGCCGACTCCTTCGCGGCGACCTAGTCGGCCGCTGAGAGTCGGGTGCGCCACTGGCGGCGGGGTGGGATATCTCTCTCCAAGGGGTCGAGGCGGAGGCAGATTGCCCCGCCATTCCATGGCTCGGGGATGGCCATCCGCATCTCGCTCGATGGAGATTTGGGTCCAGCTTCGGCTGGCCGTCGGCTCTTTCTCACGCTGCACGCGGGTGTTGCTCGTAGTCGGTATCCGAGACATCGCGCCGTGATCTCGGCGCGGGGGAGGGCTTCCCGCGCGGGCGTCGGCTTCAAGCCGTCGTGCGGCCGCGTCAATCAGTTGCTGGATGCGCCGGGTCATGTGGGGAGGTCTTTGGCCTCCAAGCTGTCCAACTCGTCTACGGCCGCCTGGGCGGCACAAAAGTTCTCAAACGGAGTGGCATAGACCGGGCGGTCGACCCCCAACGTGTTGGCGATGACGGCGCCGCGTTGCTTGACAAGGCCGGCCCGGCTTGGCCCGCCCGGTGTGCCTCCAGTGCTTCGTCATCGGCATTAGCCGGGAGTGGGGTGGACAAGTCGTGGGCCGCCGCGTGCGGGGCGTCGTGGGCGCTCTCGTCGGCCGGGCCGTCGTGGCCGATGACCATCACCTCGGTGGTGACAGTATCGCGGCCGTCGGTCCGAGGAAGCGGGTCGTTGTAGATTGCGACGTTGGTGGGGAAGGTGTCGAAGGAGGTCGTGTCGGAGTCGACAGGCGTCGGGTCGGTGGAGCCAACTGACTCCAGATCCACAGCAGGCTCGCTGGAGACATGGAGCTGGCCGAGGAGGTTGGCGAGGTGGTCGGTGCCCGCATCGGAAGTGAGCTCGTCGGAGGTGAGGGTTTCGTCAAGGAGATCGGCGAGGCTGCTCGCCGCGCAGACGTTGGTGACGCCTTGCAGCGCATCCGGGCAAGCGCCATCGGGCGTGCCGGGCTGGCTACGCTCGCTGGGGAGGAAGAGGGTTCCCGTCCAGAACAGGTCTCCGGACGACGGTGCACCTGGCCCCATGGTGGGCGCCAAATGTCGGGTGGTAGGTGCGACATATGCCAACGGGTGGCTTATCATTGTGGGAGCTAGTAAGACGTCGCCGGTGCCTGGAAACGGGATGAGGCGAAGACATGCACGCAGGCGAATCTTACCCAGCTTCGGGGCTCTCCGTGGAGATAACACCCCTACTGCTGCTCTGCGGGGTCTCCGCATGATCACTGGATGGACAAGTAGCTACACAATGCTCCTTGAGTTGTTCGGTGGGAGGAGGAAGAAGGGCACGGCTAGCTTGCTTCTTCTCCTCGTGTGGTGTCTAAAACTAGCAGGGGGTCGAACCCTTTGCATGGGTGCCCCGAGGGGTTTATATAGGCCTACCCCCCGCGGGTACAATGGTAATCCGACTGGGCGCGAGGCCCAGCCGTCTGTGACTGCGCTCGCCGGCTTTTGTGCCGACTGCTGGGGCCCGCCGGCTGGTGGGTCCCGCCGGCTGCCAACTCCTTGGCGACAGACAGGCCCCACTACCAAGGGTCTTGTCGGTGACTGGTTACTGTTGCCTCAACCTGATGACGAGGGCTTCGTCAAGGTAAGCGTGGCTACAGTGCCGCCGTCCTGTGGGCGATCACTGTAGACTTACCGCGTCTTGTCTCCTTAATGGGGCGTCTTCTTCGAGGGGGGAAGCGAGTCGGTTGCGGGGAGCCGGCCCCGTCTCGGGCCGACTGGGGGAGGCCAGGCCGCCTTCGGGTGTCTCTCTGCCCGAAGGGGCCCACCGCTCGTGGGCCGTACTAGTAGCCCGTCGTGGATGACATCAGGGTCAACATGGCAATAGTGCCGCGCCGGACGGGTCATGGCCACTCCGTACGGCGCACTGTGCCAGGCGTGCTCTGGGATTCGGGGGTGGCAGGCTTCACTATAGCCACGCCCCATCTCATCGCCGCTAGGTGGATGCAAACTTTGAGGGTACGGTCTCGACCACTTTATGGGAGTCGGCTTCTTGGAGTCGGCCTTCTTGCGGCCGGCTTCTCGAAGTCGGCCCTCTCCAAAGCTTTCTTCATGAGGGCTAAAGTCGGGCCGCCTTCCGAAAGCCGGCCTGGGTGACAGCCAGCAAGGGGAAGGCGGCCCTATGTCTTGGATTCTAGAGAGCCAGACGGGCTCGTAATTTTTTCAGAAGGGCCAGGGGAAGCCGGCTAGGCTACCCATGGCTATTTACTCCGACAGCCAGCCACTGCCCTAAAACCACACCAAATCTCCAGCCCATTCCCCCACCTTTCGATCCCCTAGCCCGCATCAAGCATCCCCTAGTTCGCCGGAAAGCCATGGTGCGCCGCAAGATCACTTACTACAAGATGCTGACGCCGGAGCACCGCGCAGAAACCGCGGCGGCGGTCGGCACCACAGACCTCTGTTCCCAAGCTCACTTTGCGGCGGGCCAATCCCTGAGTTCTCTGGAGCCAAGCTATGAAGAGGAGGAAGCCGATTCAATGTTCATGGCGGAGGTCGCGGCGCATAAGGCCCTCGATGGGTATGAGACGATGGACGTCGACTTCGTGCCGGCGTCCGAGTCCCCCATGGTGCAGGCGGACCAGCGGTTCAACATGGTGATACTAAAGGAGGACCGGGAGGCAGAGGCTCAACTCGACGCGGAGCGCGCGCATGCCACTGCCATCGAGGCTCTCCTGCAGGCGGAACCAGATGTGTGGATGTGAACCGGTCGGCGGAGGCTCAACTTGAGGCGGAGCGCGTGGGTGCCGCTGCCATCGAGGCCCTCCTGCAGGAGGAACCGGACATCCTGGACTTGAACCAGGTTACAGAGGCTCGACTCGACGCAGAGCGCGCGGATGCCGCTCTCATCGATGCCCTCCTGCAGGCGGAACCAGACGCCCTGGACTTGAACCGGGCGGCGGAGGCTCGACTCGACACGGAGCGCACGGATGCCGCTGCCATTGAGGCCCTCCTGCAGGCGGAACCGGACGTCCTCGACTTGAACCGAGTTGTGCTCTCGTCCGTGCAGAGCGCCCGCACGCTCCGCTTGAACGAGTAGCTGGAGGCCGAGGACAACCACGGTGCGGAGACACACGTCGGCAGCGACGGCTGGTTCGCGCCGGCAGCCAAAGACGACGAGGTCGTCTCTTTCCCCGAGCAGTGATAGTTTTTATTTATGTTGTTGTTTTTATGGATCTTTTGCTGTGTAAAAACATATATTTGTTATGCAAGTCGCCTGACTTGGGTCAGTCTACCATTTCAGGCGGTTGGATGAATATCCTACGTCTCCTAACCCTTCTTTCCTTCTTCCACACCTCTTCTTCTTCCCCAACAGACCACCGCACGGGCTGTACGGATACTCCCCAACATGCGGTTGGATAAACATAATCTATGAACGAAAATTATGTGTCAGCGATAGGATGGCTGAGTTTGGTTTGTTCACATGCGACAGCACGTGTCAGTGAGGGTGCGTTCCCTTGGTTGGGTTTGCGGCGTGCAGGAGCGACCGTGTGAGGATGCGGTGCGACCGCGGCGTGCAGGAGCGACCGTGTGAGGGTGCGGTGCGACCGCGATGCTGTGCGCAAGTGTACCTCCTTCTCATTTTGAAAACTTTAGGCAAGCTTGGCAAAAATGTGTGGCGAAGTTTGGCAATGCATGGCCTAGACCCAAACAGGATAAGTACGTACGTACTAGGAGTACTAGTGTTAAAAAAGAAAGGCGGGGTTTTCCTTCGCGGGATTTAATCGATACAAATCCTTGTTTCACGTGTCAATTAATGCGTATTTTTTTCTCCAAAGACCAAAGAGCTAACCATCTCACTTTGCATCGCTTGATTAATGCAGCGCCATGCAAACCAACCTTCTCACTTCCGCATGCATGCAGGGGATATTAATGTCCTTGGTTGCTAACCCCATCAATTTTGCCTTGATTAGTGTTAGTGGCCCTTTGCAAATTGTAATTTTGATATACTGGCCTTGTGTACAAAAAAATGGAGGTAGTAACTATATTTGACTTCCTTCCCCATTGCGGTGACGTCAACGATATCTTTTTTTGGTGGTGGTTTGGCAAAGTGCGTTCGACGGAGAACACCATTGAGGGAGACCACGGTAAGTCGTTCGCAAGTGCCGCCTGCAAGCCGAGACAACCGCCTTATTTGCATCCAGGAGGTCCTTTACTAGTACTACTAGGAGTACAAGTGCGGTGAGATGGTTTCTCAAAGAAGACGATGGAGAAGCGGAGTCAGCGAAGAGTGAAATGATGGTTGCTTCGTCCGTGCTTTTGTGATTTGATGCCTCACTGCTTTGTGATTTGTGATACAAGGGACAGGGGAGTAGACTCTGTGCTCTATACTGTACTACATGCGTCCAAGCATGGGAGAAAGAGGAGAGATGTTGCATTTTTCTATTCCTTCAATCAATCAATCAGGGAGCTTCGGTTCCATCTTTTTTGGCTTTGGCAACACCATCCACAATGGTTCCCACGATGGCAAAAGCTATTTTCACATTTGGCTACACATTGTGGATTCCCTTAACCGTACCACTTAGTTTTGCTCCTGTGTGCTATCTATACAAATCTCAATTATATTGATCTAAAAAATTATAGAATCAAGATTAGTGAAAAGGAGGTGATTTTGCCGCGCGGATGGCGGGGGAGCTTTCTTATTTGAGAAATGCTACATCCATGTAATGGTTTACGTAATGTTATGAACTGATGTGATGTGGGACTATTTGATTGGATTAAAGGAGAGGATTAGGCCCACCCCACCTGAAAATCAGGGGGCGCATATATAGATTAGATGGAAAGTATACGTAGCAGCTACGTAGCCCTTTGTAAGTCTAGGATTAGGCTTCTTATTTTCGGAGGACGTTGTCTTGGCGGTTTGCTAACATGCGGTCCCACGTGTTAGTGCTTTACCAAGCCGATCCGCGTCCCACATGAGGTAGAACAACGGCAGAAGCAACACGTGGTTAAGTTGAAGAAGATGAGGGAGAAGTGGATTCAGCAACGAGTGAAATGATGGTTGCTTCGTCCCTCCAACTTAACTGCGGGAAAGGTGCAGCTTTGTGATTTGACGCCTCATTGCTCATTACTATGTCGGCGCCATGACTAGGGTGCTTCACCCCGGCTGCTCTGCAATGTATTCCGGTATGGCACGTGGACCCGGTAGCTTGATGTCCCACATGTCGGTGAAAGGGACTAGAAGATTTATGAAAGCGGGCGCTCCACTCTTACGACGGAGGAGTAGACGACACGACGGCCTAGTGAACTATCACTTGTACTGTATAGTACTATAGTTTTGTTGTTTCGCACGATCCATTGATACAAACCCGATTAAGCAGGAAAGGGCGGGATTTTTCCCACACGGTAGATGATACTGGCCATACATTTCAAAGGCAATTTTAATGTATGCAAACTGAATAATTATAAGTAACAATATGATATCTAGTAAAACTAAAAACACATACGATTTATTGTGTTAGAGTGTAGTAGTAGTGCTGTATTGCATAGTTGTTAGATGTAACATGCGAGAACGTGTAGAGATGTAGTTTTGGAGGGCCTACAGAGAGAAAAGCGTAATACGGTCACCGAACTTCAGAATAAGCTGATTACGGTCACTATATACGTTTTGCGGTGATTATAGGGTCACTTGCTCACAGTTGAGCATCGGATTGCACTCTGTTGACCGGCCAAATAGTCTGTGTGGCGCCATGTTGACTAGTTAAATTAACCACATTCCTTGTGGGTCCCACCTGTCAGTTTGCATAGGCAAACGGTCAGATAAACACAAATTTACGCAGGCACGACAAGGCTCCAACCCGTGCGCGGGAATCACATGGTTGCGTATGTGTCTATCAGGGCTTGATGTGTGCGCATGCACGTGTAGGTTGAGCACTTGAGCGTGAGAGTGTGTGTTGGTCGTGTGGTGTACTAGTGTGTGCATGCATGCGTGCGTGTGTGCGTGTGAGTGTTCCGTGCGTGCGTGTGAGTGTTGCGTGCGTGCATGCCTGCGTGTGTACGTGTGAGTGTTGCGTGCATGCGTGGGTGGGTGCATGTGTTTGTGTGAGTGTTGCATGGATGCAGTTTGTATGCATGCGCGCGTCTGTGTATAATCACCACACCAGCTCCTGTGTGTTAAAAGAGACGGCTCAGCATACCAATACAAGGCCACCTTGTCCATTGTGCCCGCGGTCATGACTTCGAACCACCGTCCAAATATTTTTTGTCGTTTTTTTTCATTCTTACTAGCAAGATGCCTGTGTGTTGCATGTAACATCAAGATGCATTTGTATGACTTGTTTATCTTGTGAGAGAAAAGGATGAACGAGGGAAGGCCTTATTTGCAAATGTGGAGAGGTGTGTGGGTACCTTTTTGCAAAATTGCCATAGTTTCTTTCATATCCGTAGATATAAATCGGATGGCCTATATTGCAGGATGGCAGGCACACCATCATCACCAACTCTGTTTTTATAAGAGTGTATTTTATGTATTTTATAAGAGTGTAGATGTAGAGTAGATACAAGTCAACAAGTGGGCACGATGGTAGTGAGATAATGTGATGCAACACTAGAGGTGCCACGTGGAGCGTTTAACTGGTCAACTAGTCATGTCATGAGCAAATACAGAGTTGTACGGTGAGCCCGTGACTGAATAATAACCAGTAAACGTAAATGGTGACCGTAATGAGTGGATACTGAAGTCCAATGTACGTATCGTGCTCTCGCTTCAAATACAATGATCGTCATTGCATATATCGCGAGAGAAAGATGAAACATGCGTGAATTTTCTGGGGGCTTACTTTTAGAGGACCTGGAGATAGTTGTGTGTGCATACGTGAAAGGGGCGTACAGGGGGGTATGCGATGGAGAGAGATGCTCTTCGTTTCTCTTTATTATGACTAACTTTGTATATAGTATAAACATATACAAATTCATAATGTGGAATAAATATCATTATGGGCACCATGCAATGCAAATTAGCGTTCGTACTCCTCCATATAACTTTGTAATGTTGTATATATGTAGAAACTCTAAAATAATTTTTTGGCCACACTTTATTCAAAAGGAATATTGTATGCGAAATAAACGTGAAGAGAGGGCTTTTTAGATCAATGGGGTACGTGATGTAACATGTGTGAATGTGTAGTTGATGCATTTGGCGGGGCCTAGAGAGGTATGTGTGTGTATTACGTATTCGAGAGAGGCATGGATAGAGGGGCCGACGGGGGGCGTGGGAGACATAGCACGAGAAATGAGAGTGGTCTAGAGAGAGAGACGAATATGACGTCACGACAAGAGATTCCATTCCCTTGAGTGTGTATATGCAAGGGGGGAGGGAATAGAGGCACCAGGAGAAATTTTCTGTGTGTGGTGTTTGTGTTGGTATGTGTGGGTGTGAGAAGATAATGAGACGTGGGGGCAGAGGGTGTGTCGCCGCGTGAGGTCCGGTGGGTCGAGGTGAGGCCCTTCGTTCGGTTCCGTCCTGCGCCACATTGGTCGGCCCGTGACGCATTTAGGAAGACCCATGGATGACTAGTCGTACAAGACAAAGATAGCAGAATTGTGAAGGACTCTATGTCCACTGACAAAGCTGTCTAGGATTTGTAACCCTAGGTTCTCGGACTAAGGTAACCCCTTTATCTCTAATATTACTATTCATCCAACCTAACTTTAAGGGGCATCCTACAGAATGCTCTGCTAGAATCATACTCGTCGATTAGGAAGAGAGGTGTGAGACAATGCGTGAGAGACGGGCGTAAAGATAATGTGCATACATGAGACACGTAGGCAGGTCCATGTATATAGAAAGGGTCGACGAGGATTGTGCATGTGTATGTTTGCGAGAGGAAGAGTGCTTGTGATAAAGGTTAGTGAAAACAGTTGTAAATGGTTTCGAGAGGGAGGGAGGGTTATATCTAGAGCATGTGTGCGAGAAAGACACCTCGGGAGAGAGTGTGTGAGCATGTGTGAGAGACCACCGATGGAGAGTGAAACTACACGTAAAAGACTGCTCTACACATTGATTAAAGATATAAATTATATCCAAGTATTAGGATGGGATCATGATATTTGCAATTCGCGTAAGGAGCGGTCATTGATCCATCAGACATCTAGATTCTATCGAATTTGAGCATGACTATGTTATTATTCAACACAATTGATCCACATAGTTAGTATTTTGAACTCCAGACAATGCATCGCTTTAGCAATCGAATATAAACGTGAGTATAGTTCATGTTGTGTGTGTAACGCACATAATACATACGAAAGTTACACAATGGACATTAGAAATAGCTACCTATGAACTAGCATACATTTGAATTCAACTTAAGGTGGTTTAAAAAAATCGAATTCAACATGAAGTCCATTCAATTATTTGAATTTGATATCATGGCATTTGTAAACCATACCTAAATTACGGGGGCACCAATCTTTGCTCTGATTTTGTACATAATAGCATATGTAGTCGTGTACAAAATAGATTCAAATTTAGCTCCTCCATTCCAAAATGATCGTAGTTATAGGATTTTTCAAGTGTCAAAATTTCAAAAAGAAGCGGATAATTTAATGAGGTTTTCAAACATACAAGGTCAAATATAACATTGTCTATTTAGGTCAATCCTCATAGTTCAAGAGTACTCTAAACGAGAATGCTTGTGTTTCAAAATTTCGAACGAAGCGCCAAAAGAGCCTCTACTCGCCCGAAACCGCGTGAGACCAATGTTTGGTAGTACAAGGAAATTACTTTTCTAATAACTCCGACCCGTGAAACCTACCGGCCCGACGTCCAAAGGTCTAAACCGGGGTAGGTTTGTAGCTTCATCTAGACGCCACGCAACCGCATCCGAAAAACATTCATACACAATGGCCGCCTAAGCACACATGTGCGCGGCCGAAATCGCTCCCGCCCACTATTTGGGACACCTGGGATTACCATCCTACCCTCGACCCACAGTAGGTCCAAAATTTAAGAGGGGGGCAAAGTTTGTACTTTCCCCAAATTTCAAACAAGTGCGTCCCATCTTATGTTCAAAAAAGCCAAAAACAAGCGCGTCCCAGACCAAAACATGGTTCCCCACACCCGTCCGATTCCCCATTCGTACTCTGTGGGCGCCAAAACTACCTCTCCATCAGCCGCGAAACCTCGGCGTCCTCCGTCCGCCACCCCATCCCACCCATCAACCGCCGCGCTCCTCCATCACGCTGGAGCCGATACCCCGATGTCGTCGTCCACCGCAACCTCAACCGCAACGCCCTCCACGGCTAGTAGTTGAAGCCGAGGCCGAGCCATCCGTACCCGAGCCAGTTCAACCACGTCGTCCCGCACCTCACCGCTGCCGCTCCAACTTCGCCACCCTCCATTGCACCGGAGCTATTCCTACTACGCCATCCTTCGCCGCCTCGGATCTGCTTCCCCTCCACCAACATACGGCCATGGCAACACAGTCAACAATTTGGCCATGGGTTCGTCCAAGCCTGCACCCTCCAGAACATCGGTTTCCCCGGTAAAAAGAAGAAGATCGGCGCAACATGTGGAGGTGACCACACCGGCAACCGAAAAAGGTACTCCTCTTCCCTTATTCGTGCAAATCTTATGTCTCTGCTTGCACAGTATTCATCCCATAGAAGACACTAGTTGACCGCTTCTTCTTGATACTAGATGTTCCTAGTAACTCGCGATGCACAAGGTTTCTCCTCATATACTATTTCACCTTAGCTAGAGGTCCGTCTCCCCCCTGAATTTCAATTTCTGGCCAGTTGATTCCCAATTAACGGAAGCATTCCCCGGCGTAACAGGCGCTAGTACGCCTATTACGCCGGGGCAGCAGTGCCTTCGTGTTTATCTTAGGGGCGTGTGCGGCCTAGAGCTACTGGCGCCTGATCTGGAGGTCGGCCGAGATTAAAGGGATGGCCTGGGGGCGCTGCCAAGCACGGCGGTGGTGTGAGGTCGATGAGAGGGCGGGGCGGCGGAGGCAGCGGTCTGGGCCGGTGGTCGCTGGCGGTTCAAGAAAGATCGTCAATAGTGACTGGCGGGAGGTAGACGAAGGCCATCTGCCCATTCCTTATAGATCGGACGGTTCATTAAAAAATCGACTGACCTATTTATTTTCAGTCGACTGTTATCTTAGATATGACCACATGTGGTGGTGTGCTGGAGGAGTACCTGCATTTCCTGTGCTCATATATTACAAAATCATATGGAGTAGAATCTAATTTTGTTTGCCATGCAATGTTGTAGAGCTATCATATGTCTCCTGTCATTTATTTTTCAGCCACCTGCTATCTGCCACTTTTACAGTGCACTAGTTCTACACACACTTCACCCTTACTCTCACTATTGTGTTTTTATGCAAGGGTATTTTAGACTCTGCTGCCATGAGAGAAGCCAAAAAGAGAGAAGTTGCTCAGCTTCGTATGCGGGTAGGCAAGACACGTTATAGCGCTATAAAGGGTGCAGTGTTAGCAGATGGAGACGGTAAACGTAGCTCTTGAGTTGATGACCTCGCTCGCAATGAACCACCATCCCAGGTGCTTGCTTTAACTTATGACGAGGCAAGTAGGCAAGGGGACTACTCCTCATTTAAAGAATGCAGCGTTAGCCTCCCGACATGATTCTCAAGAAACAGAAATGCTAGATGAAGATAGTGAACGTAGCTCTGTAGTTGATTACAGCATTTCCCCTACACTAGCATCGCAGGTGCTTGCTCTAACTTGGCAGCGTGATATGTGGTTGCATGTTGCATATGGTGTCTAGATTGTAATTCTTCCAATCTGGTTAAACTGCATGTTGCATATGGTGTCTGCTTAGCTTATACATTATACCTGTTAATGTGACATGCCTTCATGTATTTAGTACATAGTACATCTGTCTATTAAGCATGTCCTTACATAAAACTATTGTTGTTTTTGTATCCCGCATCAATCAACATGATGAGACACCTTTAGTATATGCAGTGCGATATTAGTTGCATCTTTCATATGATTTATAGCATGCGCTACTTCTAATTTGTTGAAATTCCATTTATGATGGGACGCTTTTAACTTGGCAGAGTCATATTGGTTGCATCTTTCATGTGGTGTCTAGCTTGCATTGCTTCATATTTGCTGGAATGGTTTCTGCTTAGTTTACACAAACAGTTGTGACCATGCCATACCGTCCTGTTTTTCGTACATATTCCATCCTGGTATCATGTGTTTGCCTTAAATCAAAGTAGTAATTGTCAGTATCATGCATGAATGAGTTCTGAAGAGAGAATTTTATTGCTTTTTCTTATCAGTTTTACTTGACAATTCAAAATCAATAAAGCGGAAGGAAGTTAGCAAGGCAGCGGATAAAGGTGCTCCTTCCGAACGGAGGGTCTCTACAGTTTCTACTCCTCCACACCCCCAAGATGATTTCCCAGACAACACATGCATAGACACTCAACAAAGCTGTGTTTATGATGAGCACGTCTCCCCTAGTGCAGCATCACCGGTGCTCCCTCTAACTTGGCACTGTTATATGTGGTTGCATGTTATGTGTGATGTCTAGCTTGTATTGCTTCTAATTTTGTTGAATTCCATCTGCTTACTGTACACATTATACTTGAATAAGACATGTGTTCCTGTTTCTAGAACATACAATATCTGTCTATCACACCATGTTCTTACATCAAATTACTACTGTTGTGTAACCTGCAACAATCACTTATCATAAGACACGTTTGACTCCGGAGTGTGATATAGGTTACATCTCACATTCTTTTCTAGCTTGTACTACTAATTTGTTGAAATGGCACTTATGACGAGACAGTTTTAACTTGGTAGAGTGATATTCATTGCATCTTTCATATGGTGTCTAGCTTTCATTGCTTCTAATTTGTTGAAATGCCTTCTCCTTAGTTTACACATCATAAGTTGTGAATGTGCAATGCTGTGAATATGCAATGGCACTAATGACAAGAGACCTCTAACATGGTAGTGTAATGTTGTTTGCATCTTGCATATGATTTATTTCTTGTACTGCTTCACATTTGTTTAAATGCCATTTATGATGAGACACTGTTAACTTGGCAGAGCGATATTTGTAGCATCTTTCATATGGTGTCTACCTTCCATTGCATTGCTTCTAATTTGGTGAAATGTCTTCTTCTTAGTTTACACATCATAGTTCTGGTTATCTCTTCCGTCCTGTTTTTCATACATATTACATCCTGCTATCATGTGGTTGTCTAACATCAAAGTTCAGTTCGTCTGCATCACGCATCAATTTGTTCTGAAGAACTAAATTGTTATTCATTTTTCTTGTCGGCTTGACTTAACATGGCACAGAGAAAGAGGAAGAAACACGGAATGGCAGGGAATGAGAAGCGGATGAATCCTGCAGATTCTGCTGGTACTAATGGTGCAATAGAAGGTCAAAGTCCGGCGGAAAATTCTACAAACACGGCATCCCATGCTACACGAGTTGCAAAAAAAGCCAAACAAAAACAAATAGTTGCCACCAAACAAGTAGAGACGGCCCTAGTTCTTGCAACACCTACCACAGTACTACCAGCTGCACGACTTACTCGTGCGTCAACTGAGCTAGCAGCACTGTAGCGACCAGACCTCAAACGGTCCAATCTGTGTGCTCCGGTGTCATCCCTGGATCAGTAATGCTGACACCACACAGTACTATTTATAATAGAGTAGCAATCACACACTTTTTAAATCGAGTGTCTCAAAAGAGAACTTATTACAATAAATATGGCTGAAGGCCATCTAATAACGATAACAGTGGGAGGCTTGGAAGGTAAGTGAGTCCATCAACTCCAACGGCATCAATGAGTATAGAACCACAACCTAAAAGCACCTTACTCATCGTCTGAAAAGTCTGCAACATGAACGTTCCAGCCCGAAACGGGTCAGCACATGGAATATGCTAGCAATGTAACAAAGAGAGAGCAATGAAAGAGTAATGATATACTACATGCATATTTGGCTGGTGGAAAGCTCTATGGTTACAGTTTTGCATAAAGCCAATTTTTCCCTACTGCAAAGGAATAAAATTTATTTAACTATCATGGTGGTTGTTAAACATTGAGAATGGTTGACAGCATTCTCAATCCCAATTAAGTAACATCATTAAAACCCAACAAAATTAATTAGAGTAACATGATGAGATTCACATGATAATCCAGGTACTAGATACTCAAAACATCCATAACTGGGGACACGGCTAACCATGATTAGTTTATACACTCTCCAGAGGTTTGCGCACTTTTCCCCACAAGACTCGATCTCCTCCGTTGGGATTCTCGCACTACATGATGTTTGAGAAACGGATGACCGAGACATAGTCTTTCAGAAGTGCTTGCACCTTACGAACGGGTAGACAGTACCAACCTACATCCCCTACATATGCTAGTCTACCACTGTAAGAGTTCGCACGACTTAGTAAACTATGCTAGAGCCCATAGTAGCTTGTGGCTGCACACGGAAGTTTCTAGTATGAATAATCTCATGATCCCTTTGGGCCTGGGTGGCGGTCCAAAAGAAAAATAGGCAATCGCTGGAATACCTAGGTGCCTCAATCCACCCAGATGTGTATTTAAGTTGCCACCTTAGATAAACCATTAATTTAACAAACTCACATCTATCATGGATACACTCACCCAATCCACGTCTACTAGCATAGCATGGCATAATAAGCAAACGTAGAAGTAACTCCCAAAGGTTTGATAATAACAGGTAATAGGTACTACCTCATCTACTTCCCAAACCCACAATTTAATTAGATCCTAATCATGCAATGTGTGAGGGTTGATCTAATGCAATAAAACTGGGTAGTAGGAAGTATGATCAAAGTGTTGCTTGCCTTGCTGATGATCCATGAAACCTAGCGATTCGAAGTAGCAAGCGGTGCACTCTGGGTACTCTATCGCAAACAAACAAGCATACAATAAGTACTCAATTAATGCATAGGTAAAACTCAAATAAGATATCTAACCAGAAAGTTCAACTTAAGAACTCCGGTTGACAAAAAGAATCAAATCGAACAAAGCAACGAAAGACAAACGGCAAAAGAAACAGGCTTCGTTTACTATTTTGGATCTAGGTCAAATTTTACAAAGGCAAAAACTTGTTTAAGTTGGTTAAACGGAAAGAGGGTTTCGAGATGAAATTCCAGGCGCTTGAATCGCCTGATTCCGATAAACGAGCAAAAAGTTATACTAGAACGAAAATCGGATCAGAAATTACGATCAGAAAAATCGCGGAATAAATTCGAAAAAAAAAACAACGAACAGATTAACGAACGAACGTTCGTTATCTGGATCTAAATGAAGAACGCGTTCTTTAAAACGAACGAACGAGCGAACGCTCGCTAATTAACTAAACCGAGAAAAAAACTGATCTATCTAAAAAACGAATCTAAAAAACCGAAAATAAAACCGGTGAAAACCAACGGTTTTCTAAAAAAACGGCGGGCGGCTCGACCTCATCGGCGGCGAGCTCCGGCGGCGGCAGCGACGGGCGGCGGCAGCGGCGGCTGGGGCGCGGCGTGGCTAGGGTTTGGGCGGGCGGCGCGGCTTGGGCTGGGGGCAGCCCGGGGTCGCGCTATATAAAGCCCCAGCCAGGCGGAGTCCTGGCCGGACACGGCCCAAGGTCGGTTCGGATTTTTTTTAAATGATTACGCTCAGAAAAAAACAAAAGGAATACTAAACGGACTCCAAAAATCCCTAAATAAACTTTCCCCGGCTTCTAAAGTCAAGTCGCACAGGATGAACATTTATTTGGGGCCTAAATGCAATTTTGAAATACACGCATTTTTCCTAAATTCAAATAAAATAGCAAATAAATCCAAAATAAAATCGTATTTGATTTTATTATTAAATCCTCAATATTTCTTTATTTTGGGAAAGTCATTTTATTCCCTCTCTCATATTTTTGTGATAGAAATAATTGAAGATAAAATAAATAAAATCAAATGATCCTATTTTCAAAATTTGAGGAAAACTCAAGTATGAAAATATCGAAATCCCCAACTCTCTCCGAGGGTCCTTGAGTTGCATGAAATTTCTGGATCAACCAAAATGCAATAAAATATGATATGCAATGATGATCTAGTGTATAACATTCCAAATTGAAAATTTGGGATGTTACAAACCTACCCCCTTAAGATGAATCTCGCCCTCGAGATTCGGGTTGGCTAGAAAATAGGTGAGGGTGGTCCTTCAGCAATTCTTCCTCTCGTTCGTAGGTGGCTTCATCCTCCGTGTGGTGGCTCCACTGAACTTTACAAAACTTAATAACCTTGCTGCGGGTGACTCGGCTGGCATACTCAAGAATCTTAACTGGTTTCTCCTCATAGGTCAAATCACTGTCCAACTGAATCGCTTCCAGCGGCACTGTATCTCTTAGTGGTATATCAGCCATCTCCGCGTGGCACTTCTTCAACTGTGAAACGTGGAACACGTCGTGAACTCCTGACAATCCTTCGGGCAATTCCAACTTGTAGGCTACTTCTCCCATACGCTCCAAAACCTTGTATGGTCCTACAAAACGTGGCGCTAACTTTCCATTAACTCCAAAGCGCTTAACTCCTCGAAGTGGAGATACTCGAAGATAACCTCGGTCTCCGACTTTGTAAACTATCTCCTTGCGTTTAGAATATGCGTAGCTCTTCTGTCTGGATTGGGCTACCTTGAGCCTATCGCGAATCAATTTCACCTTCTGTTCAGACTCCTTAATCAGATCCGGTCCAAACAACTGACGGTCTCCAACTTCATCCCACGACAATGGGGTCCTGCACCTCCTTCCGTAGAAGGCTTCGAAAGGGGCCATCTTCAAACTAGATTGATAATTGTTATTGTAAGAGAACTCTGCATATGGCAAATTCTCGTCCCAACTAGATCCATAGTCTAGCGCACAAGCTCTCAGCATATCCTCCAAAATTTGACTGACTCTCTCGGTCTGTCCATCTGTCTGTGGATGGAAAGATGTACTGAACTCTAGCCTAGTACCCATGGTTTCATGCAACTGATTCCAGAATTTTGAGGTAAACTAGGTTCGTCTATCTGATACAATGCTCCTTGGAACTCCATGCAGACATACAATCCTGGTCATGTATATCTTTGCCAGCTTAGCACTGGTCTAGGTAGTCTTCACTGGAATGAAATGAGCTACCTTTGTCAAATGATCGACTACAACCCAAATCGAGTCATAGCCTGAACGAGTTCTGGGCAATCCTTTAATAAAATCCATGCCTAACTTATCCCACTTCCATTCGGGTATTGGCAATGGCTGTAGCAGTCTCACTGGCTTCTGATGCTCTGCCTTTACTCTTTGACATACATCACAAACTGCTACATACTCCGCAATATCCTTCTTCATTCCGGTCCACCAGAAAGTATCCTTCAAAACCAAATACAACTTGGTATTTCCTGGGTGAATCGAATATGGTGAATCATGGGCTTCCTACAGAATTAACTTCCTGATCTCCGGGTCATTGGGCACATAAACACGGTCTTCAAACCACAGGGTATCGTGCTCATCCTCATGAAATCCTTTAGTTTTTCCTTTGCTCATTTTCTCCTTAATAGAAGCAATCTCCTTGTCAGTCCTTTGAGCTTCTCTTATTTTATCCATCAAAGTAGACTGAATCTCCAATGCTGCTACATAGCCTCTCGGAACTATCTCCAAACATAGCTCACGAAGATTCTTGGCTAACTCTCTTGGTAAATCTCCCGTCATTAAGGTGTTGATATGGCTTTTACGGCTCAGCGCATCGGCTACTACGTTAGCCTTTCCGGGGTGATAATGCAACCTCATATCATAATCCTTGATAAGCTCCAACCATCTCCTTTGCCTGAGATTCAACTCCTTCTGCGTGAAAATATACTTCAAACTCTTGTGATCCGTGTACACCTCGCAATGATTTCCAATGAGAAAATGTCTCCAAGTCTTCAACGCATGCACTACGGCTGCTAACTCCAAATCATGCGTAGCATAATTCAACTCATGAGGCTTAAGCTGTCGTGAGGCATATGAAACAACTCTTCCTTCCTGAATAAGCACTGTTCCAAGTCCTCAACGTGAAGCGTCGCAATACACCTCATAATCCTTGGTCTGATATGGCAAAATCAACACTGGTGATGTAAACAGACGCTTCTTCAACTCCTGGAAACTGGCCTCACACTCTTCAGTCCATTTGAACTTGGTATCCTTCTTCAACAACTCCGTCATAGGCTTCGCAATCTTTGAGAAATTTTCAATGAATCTCCGGTAGTATCCTGTGAGTCCAAGAAAACTCCGGATCTCTCCAACTGTTGTTGGTGCCTCCCAATTTGTCACAGTGTCAACCTTGGTGGGATCCACTGTTATACCTTCTCCGGGTATAACGTGTCCGAGAAATCCAACTTCCTTCAACCAAAATTCACATTTGCTAAACTTGGCATATAACTGATGTTTTCTGAGTTTACCAAGCACCAAACGCAAATGCTCTTTATGCTCCTCTTCATTCCTTGAGTAAATCAGGATATCATCAATGAACACTACGATGAACTTATCCAAAACCTCCATAAACACTTTGTTCATCATGTTCATAAAATATGCAGGTGCGTTAGTCAGTCCAAATGACATAATGGTATACTCGTACAGCCTGTACCTGGTGGTAAAAGTTGTCTTAGGTATATCTTGTTCTCGAATCTTCAACTAATGGTACCCTAATCGCAGATCGATCTTGGAAAATACCTTAGCTCCTTGCAATCGATCAAATAGATCATTGATCATCGGTACTGGGTACTTGTTCTTGATGATTACTTCATTCAATCCTTGATAATCAACAACCATCCTTAACGATCCATCCTTCTTCTCCACTAGAAGTACTGACGATCCCCAAGGCGAAGAACTTGGGCGAATATATCCTTTATCTTGTAACTCCTTAATCTGCTTCTTAATCTCCTCCAAATCCTTTGCGGGCATCTTGTATGGTCTCTTATATATTGGCCTTGTGCCTGGCAAAAGCTCAATCAAAAACTCAATATCTCTATCCGGTGGCATGCCTGGCAACTCCTCTGGAAATACATCAGGGAAATCCTTCACTACTGGTACTTCCTCCTGCACAACTCATGTTAGGGAATTTACTTGAGTCCTTTTAGGCACATGCCGGGATACATACTTGATCCTTCTTCCTTCTGGTGTTGTAAGCAAAATTGTCTTACTGGCGCATTCAATATTCCCGTCATACTTTGATAACCAATCCATGCCTAATATCACATCCAATCCTTGAGATTCCAATACTATTAGTTTTGAGGGAAATACGTAGTTATCAATCCTCAATGGTAACCGATCACACCATAGACTAGCCATATACTCCGCTCCTGGTGAGCTTACTAACATGGGTGACCTAAGGGCTTGGGTTGGTAATTCATACTTATCCACAAATCCCCTTGAGATGTATGAATGCGATGCACCAGTATCAAAAAGAACGAGTGCAGTAAATGACTTAACCAAAAACTTACCGATTACTGCATCGGGCTGCTCTTCAACCTCCTCCACGTTAACGTGGTTCACCTGTCCCCTGTTGAAAGGGTTTGGCTTCTTCCCAGAGCTTCCATTGCCATTTCCCTTCTAGGCTTCAGGACATTCATTGGCATAATGTCCGGTCTTCTAGCACTTAAAACAAGTGACTTGGCTCAGGTCTCTCTTGGCTGGGGTTGATGGGTTGGTACGGTTTTGGTCGTTGCTTCCTCCATTCTTGGTGCCATTATGATTGTGCGAGCTACCTCCTCCATGGGTATGCTGAAAATGTCCTCCCGGTCTAGGGGTAAAACATGGCTTCTGCTGAGCTCCTGAGTTGTACTTCCCTTGTCCATACTTCCTCTTGCGATTCTCAATCTGTTGCTGCTTCCCTTCAATCATAAGAGCACGATCTACCAACTCCTGGTAGTTGTTGAAGGTTGCTACCATCAACTGCATGCTCAACTCATCATTCAGTCCTTCCAGAAACTTCTCCTGCTTAGCTGCATCCGTAGCAACATCATCTGGGGCATAACGTGCTAGCTTACTAAAGTCCTCCACATACTGGCCAACTGTCCGTCCTCCTTGGTGCAAGTTGCGAAAATCACGCTTCTTCATGGCCATAGCTCCTGCTGAAACATGGGCAGTACGGAAAGCCTGCTGAAACTGGTCCCATGTGATAGTGTCGATAGGGAAAGTGGCTGTGAAATTCTCCCACCATGATGCTGCGGGTCCGTCAAGCTGATGATCGGCAAACTTCACCTTTTCCGCATCTGTGCATCCTGCCGTGGTCAACTCCCTTGCTATCTTACGAAGCCAATCATCTGCTACTATCGGCTCGGTGCTACTGGAAAACACCGGCGGATTCAGCCTAAGAAAACGGGCTAAGTGGTCAACAGGTGGTGGTGGTGGTGGATTGTTGTTGTTGTTCCCCTGATTCTGATTCTGGACTAGCAACTGCATCAATGTGTTCTGCTGCTGGATCAACTGAGTGAGCTCCGGTGGGAAGGTAAATCCGGGGTCATGTCTCGAAGGCATCTGAGAGTTTAGAAAAGATGAGATTTAAGAATAGAGAGGGGTCTAGAGAGAAAACACTACCCATATGCACATGAGGCAAAAGCAAACAATTCACTTCATTCAATCAAACAAGGGCATACAATCGATCTAACTATCGCAAACGTGCTCGGACTACTATATTTACATGGTGGACTACTACTACTATTGGAGTGGTCTACTAGAAATATTCTTCGGTTGCCGACTCCATGATATCTGCTCTAGCTTCAACAACATAGTCATCATCGCTATCATCTGGATCCGAGTCGGTGTCATCAATGATGATGTAGTCTTCCAAGCGAATCTCTTTGGGTTCTTCGTCTTCTTCTACTGGTGTAGGGCCTCCCATAAATACTCCAATCTTCATTGTTAGGTCGGCATTCTTGTCCACTAGTATTTCAATTTCCTCTTCATAATCTTCACGTGTAGCCTTGAGTTCTTCCTCCAGTTCCTTGATTCTTGTCCTCGCCTTCTTCAGATCTATCATGTCTGCGCACATCTGATTTTCCTGACGTCGAATGTGCTGGTTTAACTCCTGGATAAAAGCTGCAATTGATCTATCCTTCCTGGTGCTGATCATCTCCCAGTGCTCATCTCGGTGCCCACAAATCTGGTAGATAGTATCCTTGAGATCATTGTGGTAAACTTCTCCAATGCGTCCCATGGCGATGTGGGCTGCCATGCTCTTTCCTAGACTCCAGATTGGTGCATCAAAGGAAAACTCTATGGGCTCAGTGACTGGCATGAACGTCCTTCCTGGAACTTGAACTTGAATCATCCAGCGCTCCTCTTCAGTTAAAGTGGCGTTGTAGGTTCTGGTGAAGCTTGGTACTCCTATGTTCAGATATCAAGTGACTTCCTTCAAGTGACGTCCAAAGGGTGTATCTTCATCCGGTTGCGTGAACTTGTTCCTTGCATCTGCCATCCTAAAAGAGTAGAAAAGATGAGGAGTCGGAATGAGAAGAGTGAGTAGTGATCTAGGGCTTTAGCTTAGTGGTCGTGTCCTACAGTCAGCGTGTGCTCTGATACCATCTTGTAGCGACCAGACCTCAAATGGTCCAATCTCTGTGCTCTGGTGTCATCCCTGGATCAGCAATGCTGACACCACACAGTACTTGAAGGATTTATAACAGAGTAGCAATCACACACTTTTTACATCGAGTGTCTCAAAAGAGAACTTATTACAATAAATATGGCTTAAGGCCATCTAATAACGATAACAGCGGAAGGCTTGGAAGGTAAGTGAGTCCATCAAATCCAACGGCATCACTGAGTACAGAACCACGACCTAAAAGCACCTTACTCGTCATCTGAAAAGTCTGCAACATGAACATTGCAGCCCGAAACGGGTCAGCACATGGAATATGCTGGCAATGTAACACATAGAGAGCAATGAAAGAGTAATGATATACTACATTCATATTTGGCTGGTGGAAAGCTCTATGGTTACAGTTTTGCGTAAAGCCAAATTTTCCCTACTGCAAAGGAATAAAATTTATTTAACTATCATGGTGGTTGTTAAACATTGAGAATGGTTGACAGCATTCTCAATCCCAATTAAGTAACATCATTAAAACCCAACAAAATTAATTAGAGTAACATGATGAGATTCACATGATAAATCCAGGTACTAGATACTCAAAACGTCCATAACCGGGGACACGACTAACCATGATTAGTTTATACACTCTACAGAGGTTTGTGCACTTTTCCCCACAAGACTCGATCTCCTCCGTTGGGATTCTCGCACTACATGATGTTTGAGAAATGGATGACCAAGACATAGTCTTTCAGAAGCTTGCACCTTACGAACGGGTAGACCGTACCAACCTACATCCCCTACATCTGCTAGTCTACCACTGTAAGAGTTCACACGACTTAGTCAACTATGCTAGAGCCCATAGTAGCTTGTGGCTGCACACGGAAGTTTCTAGTATGAATAATCTCATGATCCCTTTGGGCCTGGGTGGCGGTCCAAAAGAAAAACAGGCAATCGCTGGAATACCTAGGTGCCTCAATCCACCCAGATGTGTATTTAAGTTGCCACCTTAGATAAACCATTAATTTAACAAACTCACATTTGTCATGGATACACTCACCCAATCCACGTCTACTAGCATAGCATGGCATAATAAGCAAACGTGGAAGTAACTCCCAAAGGTTTGATAATAACAGGTAATAGGTACTACCTCATCTACTTCCCAAACCCACAATTTAATTAGATCCTAATCATGCAATGTGTGAGGGTTTATCTAATGCAATAAAATTGGGTAGTAGGAAGTACGATCAAAGTGTTACTTGCCTTGCTGATGATCCATGAAACCTAGCGATTCGAAGTAGCAAGCGGCGCACTCCGGGTACTCTATCGCAAACAAACAAGCATACAATAAGTACTCAACTAATGCATAGTTAAAACTCAAATAAGAGATCTATCCAGAAAGTTCAACATAAGAACTCCGGTTGGCAAAAAGAATCAAATCGAACGAAGCAACGAAAGACAAACGGCAAAAGAAACAGGCTTCATTTACTATTTTGGATCTAGGTCAAATTTTACAGAGGCAAAAACTTGTTTGAGTTGGTTAAACGGAAAGAGGGTTTCGAGACGAAACTCCAGGCGCTTGAATCGCCTGATTCCGATAAACAAGCGAAAAGTTATACTAGAATGAAAATCGGATTAGAAATCGCGATCAGAAAAATCGCGGAATAAATCCGAGAAAAAGAAAACAACGAACAGATTAATGAACGTTCATTATCTGGATCTAAACGAAGAACGCGTTCGTTAAAACGAACGAACGAGCGAACGCTCGCTAATTAACTAAACTGAGAAAAAAACCGATATATATATAAAACGAATCTAAAAAAACCGAAATAAAACCGGTGAAGACCAACGGTTTTCTAAAAAAATGGCGGGCGGCTCGACCTCGTCGGCGGCGAGCTCCAGCGGCGGTTGGGGCGCGGCGCGGCTAGGGTTTGGGCGGGCGGCGCGGCTTGGGCTGGGGGCGGCCCGGGGTCGCGCTATATAAAGTCCCGGCCAGGCGGAGTCCTGGCCGGACACGGCCCAAGGTCGGTTCGGATTTTTTTTAAATGATTACGCTCAGAAAACGAACAAAAGGAATACTAAACAGACTCCAAAAATCCCAAAATAAATGTCCCCCAGCTTCTAATATCAAGCCGCACAGGATGAACATTTATTTGGGGCCTAAATGCAATTTTGGAAAACGCGCATTTTTCCTAAATTCAAATAAAATAGCAAATAAATCCAAAATAAAATCTTATTTGATTTTATTATTAAATCCTTAATATTTATTTATTTTGGGAAAGTCATTTTATTCCCTCTCTCATATTTTTGTGATAGAAATAATTGAAGATAAAATAAATAAAATCAAATGATCCTATTTTCAAAATTTGAGGAAAACTCAAGTATGAAAATATCAAAATCCCCAACTCTCTCCGAGGGTACTTGAGTTGCGTGAAATTTCTGGATCAACCAAAATGCAATAAAAAATGATATGCAATGATGATCTAGTGTATATGTCGGGTGGTAGGTGCGACATATGCCAACGGGTGGCTTATCATTGTGGGAGCCAGTAAGACGTCGCCGGTGCCTGGAAACGGGATGAGGCGAAGACATGCACGCCGGCGAATCTTACCCAGCTTCGGGGCTCTCCGTGGAGATAACGCCCCTACTGCTGCTCTGCGGGGTCTCCGCAAGATCACTAGATGGACAAGTAGCTACACAATGCTCCTTGAGTTGTTCGGTGGGAGGAGGAAGAAGGGCACGGCTAGCTTTCTTCTTCTCCTTGTGTGGTGTCTAAAACTAGCTGGGGGTCCAACCCTTTGCATGGGCGCCCCGGGGGGTTTATATAGGCCTACCCCCCGGGGGTACAATGGTAATCCGGCTGGGCGCGGGGCCCAGCCGTCTGTGACTGCGCTCGCCGGCTTCCGCGCCGGCTGCTGGGGCCCGCCGACTGGTGGGTCCCGCCGGCTGCCGGCCCCTTGGTCGACAGGCAGGCCCCACTGTCCAGGACTTGATCGGTGGCTGGTTACTGTTGCTCTATCTTGGTGATGTGGGCTTCGTCGAGGCAAGCGTGGCTACAGTGCCGCCGCCCGGCGGGCGATCACTGTAGCCTCACCGCGTCTTGTCTCCTTAATGGGGCGTCTCCTTCGAGGAAGATGGCAAGCCGGCTGCGGGGAGCCGGCTCTCTCTTGGGCCGACTGGGGGAGGTGTGGCCACCTTCGGGTGTCTCTCTGCCCGAAGGGACCCACCGCCCGTGGGCCGCGCTGGTAGTCCGTCGTGGATGGCGTCAGGGTCGGCATGGCAACAGTGTTGCGTCGGGCGGGTCATGGCCACCCGTACGGTGCACTCTGCCGATCGTGCTTCGGGATTTGGGGGTGGCAGGCTTTACTGTAGCCACGCCCCGTCTCATCGCCGCTAGGTGGATGCAAACTTTGAGGGTACGGTTGAGACCGCTTTATGGGAGCCGGCTTCTTGGAGTCGGCCTCCTCGCGGCCGGCTTCTCGAAGTCGGCCCTCCCATGGCTTTCTTCATGAGGGCTCAAGTCGGGCCGCCTTCCGAAAGCCGGCCTGGGTGACAGCCAGCAAGGGGAAGGCGGCCCCATGTCTTGGATTCTTGAGAGCCGGACGGGCTCCTAATTTTTTTCAAAAGGGCCAGGGGAAGCCGGCTAGGCTACCCATGGCTATTTACTCTGACAGTATAACATTCCAAATTGAAAATTTTGGATGTTACAAGCACGTTCCCAAGCTCCCTTTCCATCTGACACTACTTCCCAAGCACTCTTGACACAAGACGAGTTGACAATATCAGATGAACCTTGTGAGCTTCAACATCAAGAAGGTAGTTGCTGGAGTCAAGTTACAGTTGCATGCTTCTTTATATGTAGTCTCACAGTTTGATGTACACTAACACTTCCTATGTTCGTTGTTGGACTAGCACCTAGGCGCAAGAGGAAACAAACATCAAGGATAATGCTTGATAGGTTAACTAAATCTAGAGGGGGAATAATGGAGATCCGTTTTGAGGCAGGTTTAGAAAGGCCACGTGATGCTACAGAGTTCGCCAAGTTAGTATCAGAGGCAGCGGTTGCCGTTAAGTGTCATGTACGTATCCTCCCAACATGGATTCAGTACAGGAATGACAAAGACGAAACCCAGCTCAACACCTTCCTCGACCATTTATCTGTAAGTATGGTTATGTATTGAAACTAGTAATATCGTCTTGCTCTGTCCCATACTTTCTAGGTTGCTGATAATGAGACTCCCATAATTTTCAACAGATGAGGTTCAAGTTGGATAGCCAAGATGATGCAACCAGACAAGCTTGCACCCATGTTGTCAAGTCTGCTCTGCAACAGTATCGGTATAACTTGAGGAAAATTCACTTTGAAGGCAAGGCTAATAGTGAACTTTCCCAAACATCTCCAGTGGAAAATATATCGAATAAAGACTAGAGGGGCATGGTTAAACATTGGTCTGATCCAAAGTATCAGGTACATTATATATATGTGATCATATCACATGTTGAAGTCCTATTTACGCATGTGCCACACAAATCTATCTTCTTGTAGGTGAACTGTTCAAAGAACAAGGCCAACCGTATGAAAGTGAAATTCCAACAGACGACAGGATCTCGTAGCTATATTGCACACTACAAGGCTCTTGTAATTAGCTGTTGTTTCACACTTTTCACTGTACCATATTATCAGATCTATATTGACTTGTTCAAAATGTAGACGAAAGCCCGCAAGGACCAAAAAGTACATGAACCAAATGTTGTGGAAATCTTCAAGGACTTTCACACCAGCAAGAAGAAGGGCATGACTACACCAGTCAAAGCCGCTGTTGTAAGTCCTTAATCCTCATGCCTTTCAACTACTACTTACTCTGACTTGTGCCTTGAACTCCATGGTTTGCAACCAATGTCTATTACTCTTTTCAATTTTATACACAGTTGTCTTAGCGTATCATTGCACCTTACAAGGTTTAAAAGAGAGGAGTGATGTTCCTTTGATCTAGACCCGTAATCTAGTTTCGTGCTGGACTTGCCCACACAACGTTACAATTGCCTGTTTGTCTGTTCTCAGTTGTTTTGTGATATGAATGATGTCATACTATGCTTACCGTATTATAAACTTCGTCTCTTTATCCTTAGCCCTCAATACAATGTGAAGAAATAGACAATACATTAGCGATGGTACATGGTCATATGTTTGGAACCTGGTTTTTTGCAATAAAATACAACTAATATTTTACATGGGTTCACCAGAATAAGTTCTGTATATAGACCAAAGATATTTTGTTTGGTTTTGCTGCCTCCTTAATATCTTCTGTTCTGGTACTACTAATGTAAAACCTCAACTTTTCAGCGAGCTATGGAAAAAATGGTGGAACCGCCATCTTCTGAAGGTGGCGAGGCAACTATAACCGCAATGTCAGCACTTGCTGCAGTGGGTCAGTACATGTCCACTAATAGTGCCAAAAGCACGTTCCTGCGTAATACTGGGTTGGTTGTTAAGGCAATATCGCCCAAACTGCCTCATGATCAAGATATGCAAGCTCAAAGCAATGTTGTATCTGCGCTCCAGACACAAGTCCATTCCCTAACAGAGACCCTTTGTGAAACAAGGAGAAACATTGCTCAATGTCGTCAAGATATGCATGGTTTTGAAACCAGACTATCAGACATTTGCTATGTTGTTCAGGAGCCTAGGGGAAATGAAGGCGAGGGTTATGGTGCTCCATCGGACAATACAACATGAAAACGTAACAGTCAGCTCAAATGAACTAAGCTTCTGAACTTCTGGTGGTGCATTTATCTGCTAGACTATTAAGTTTTATGCCAACCTTCCTTTTGTTATATAGTTGTAATTTGTTTTGGTGCGATACAAAATTTATTCTTAACGTGCAGCCACCGGCTGACGAAAATAGCAAGCCATTTTTGTATAGTGTAGGGTGTTCCCTATATTTGCACTGGTGGCGATCTTTGATGCCGAGTGGATGTAATCTGTGCAATCGCCTTAATAGCCTAGCGTTAGTTTCGGCCTTATTTATTTCCTAGTCTTCTTTTTCCCTGGTTTGCTAGTGGCCGCAACTACCATGGGCCATATACGGGCCGTAGGATCCATGGGTCTCCTACGGGCCGTCGATAAATGGGCCTGTAATCGGTGGGCCTCGGGTCATCGGATAAATGGGTCTACATGGGCCGTAATCGGGTGTAATTGGTATCGGCCCAGCATGGTAACACGCCGTTAACAAGCCGTAGGACAACAAAGGCTTAATTCTGTCACAGTCATAACGGGTTGTTAATGGGCCAGAATATAGGACGGGCTGGAAACGGCGCAATGGGTTAACAGGCAGAAACGGGCCGACTCTTGCCATGGGCCGAATTTAGCCCATTAGGGTAACAGGCCAGTAACGGGCCGACTCTTGCCATGGGCCGAATTTGGCCCATTAGGGGAATAGGCCAGTAATGGGCCGACTCTTGCCATGAGCCGAATTTGGCCCATTAGGGGAACAAGCCAGTAACGGGCCAGACGTAATCGAGGGCCGAAAAGGAGCCCAAGAACGTATGGGCCGTCAATAGGCCGAAAGCTAACACGGGCTGGAAATGGCCCATGTAAATCACGGGCCATTAACGGGTATAAAGAAAATTACTGTTCATTATGGGCTAGAGTCACCGTGGGCCTATAAAGGGCCGAAAGGTACGAAGGCCTCATATGGGCCGAAAGACGTCGTGGGCCATACATGGGCCGAAAGTGAAATGGGCTGGTGTTATATTCGACGGGCCACATGACGTTGTTGGGCCGATTTCCTTTAGGGCCTAACGGGCCGTAAAATGGGATATTTGCGAAGAGACCGTTAACAGGCTTTTCATGGGCTAGCCCGTTAACTTTTAACCAAGTCAAACGGGCCGACTTTGTAAGCTAAATGGGCCAGTGGTGGGTCGTGGCACGTGTCGACATATCATAAGCGCCTATCTGACCCACTGACGAGCCGACACGTGTTTCGTCCGGCCAATAAGAATTTTACATGTGGAAATTTCCCATTGGTCGGGGCTGTTAACGGGTTATCGGATCCAAAACCTGACCCGATAGCTTAACGGCGTTCCGTTACGGTGGATGCCACGTGTCGGTCACTGATGTCTACTACACAACCTTCTTCTTGTAGACTTTGTTGGGCCTCCAAGTGCAGAGGTTTGTAGGATAGTAGCAAATTTCCCTCAAGTGGATGACCTAAGGTTTATCAATCTGTAGGAGGCGTAGGATGAAGATGGTCTCTCTCAAGCAACCCTGCAACCAAATAACAAAGAGTCTCTTGTGTCCCCAACACACCCAATACAATGGTAAATTATATAGGTGCACTAGTTTGGCGAAGAGATGGTGATACAAGTGGTATATGGATAGTAGATAATAGTTTTTGTAATCTAAAAATATAAAAACAGCAAGGTAACTAATGATAAAAGTGAGCGTAAACGGTATTGCAATGTGTTGAAACAAGGCCTAGGGTTCATACTTTCGCTAGTGTAAGTTCCCTCAACAATGATAACATAATTGGATCAACATAACTATCCCTCAACATGCAACAAAAAGTCACTCCAAAGTCACTAATAGCAGAGAACAAAGGTCCGGGCCCGCCACTCCTAGGCCTCGGCCCGAACGCTGATCTTCTGCGGCCCAGGTGGACCGCTCGCCTTCCCGTGGCGATTTTATTTCGCCGTTAGGGCGCAATAAACGCGGGACGTGGAGGAATGGGCACGATCGATCCCCACGTTTCCCCACGCCGCACCTCCTCGGCTCCGCCATGCGAGCCTATAAGTAGGGGGAGGAGGGGGAGAGACAGAGGTTCGCACGCTCTCTCTCGCTCCGCCCCTTCTCGTCCTCCTTTCTTCCTCTCGTTGCCGCCACAGCCTCCCGTCTCAGCGCCGCTGCGCCGCCACATCGTCTTGCTCCCATGGCGCTGTCGAGCTCGTGGGATGGCTCCAACGTCCATGAGGACCATGTTGAGTTCCTCCGCCAGACTCGGCGCCTGCTCGACGCCAACCTCGTGCGGGTCCGCCTGGCGCCAGAGACGGAGATCTCGCCGGCACCGGAGGAGGGCGAGCGGGTCATCTTCCGCTCGCACTTCCTGCGCGGCTTCGGCCTTCCGGCGAGCGGATTCCTGCGCTCCTTCCTTGAGTTCTACAATCTTCAGCCGCGTCACCTCACGCCCAACGCGGTGATGCTGCTGTCAGCCTTCATCTCTCTCTGCGAAGGTTTATTGGGGCTGCTCCCCACGCTGGAGCTCTGGGGGGAATTATTCCAGAGCAAACTCGGCACCGTCGTCGCAGGCGTGCCCGCCCCCTGCGGGGCCTACATCGCCATGAGGAGGTCGGGCGAGAACAACCCGTTCCCATCCATCCCCCTGATCCAGTCGGTGAAGATCTGGCAGAAGTCGTACTTCTACGTGAAGAACGTCGCCCAGCAAGGAGAACACGTCAACCTGCCGGCTTACGCAACCGGCCCGCCAGCTGGGAGGCAGCCCTCATGGAGTTTCCGGTCCAGGTCACTGTCTCAGGCCGGGAATGCTGCCGTCTCCCGGCTTCGGGTGATGATCCAGTCGGAAGGCCTGAGCGGGGCCGACTTGGTGGCCGCCTTCGTGGAGCGCCGGATACTTCCTCTCCAAAGTCGGCCCCACATGATGTGTCAGATGAGCGGGCGCTTCGACCCAAGCCGGCTGAGCACCAGGGAGATGCCTCATGCGGAGGTGTCATACATGGTAAATCATATCTCCAATTGCAAGCTCGCCGAGGACTGGCGATACGGCAAGGTGCCGTATTGTCGCACCAACCCTCCGCCCGTGGTAAGCTTTCCTCTCTTTCTTCTTTTTGTTGGTAGCCGGCTTTATGATGGCCGGCTTCTGATCGGTCGGTTCTTCTTAGCAGAACCCCCTTCTTCCGCTGACGACCGGGGCAGCAGGGATAGAACGCCAGTACGTCCCCGACCGCATGGTGGATGACGTCGACGACCCGGATTTGGGGGCGGCCGCCATGGAAGACGCCGTCGTGGGGGACGATGCCGAGCCCGGAGGCACAGGGCTTACCGTCAGCTTCGAGGACTAGCCGGATGATGCCGAAGCCGAAGTCGCCCCGCATCTCCAGCCGGCGGCCGACCATCAGGGCGCGGGCTTGTCCACCGCGCCGGCTACCAGCGACGGCGCACAGAAGCGCCGGGCCGCGTCAATCCTCTTCGGAAGTCGGCCGAAGAAGTCCAAAGCCTCCACCGCGGCGACCAAACGAGATGAGGCGGCTGCGAAAGCGGCCCGCTTCCGCAAGGCGGTGAAGCAGCCTCAGGCGGTCTCAGCGTAAGTCGTCGATTGCCTGGTCGCATGCTTTTCATCATTCTCTCATGTTCGAACATTCTTCCTAACCTTTTCCCACTTGCTGGACAGGGCGCCGCTTTCCCTTGAGCGGGGTCCGGGCGGCTCCGTAGTTGGGCCGACTGGAGGGTCTTCGGGCTCCCGCCGCGTGGACCCCCGCGCCGACCTCAGGGAGGCCACGGAGCGGAACGCCCGTGAGGCGCAGGAGGAGCGTGAGGCGGCAGAAAAAGCGGCCGCCCAGGCGGCAAGGGAGCAGGCCGACGCAGCAGCCAAGGCCCAGGCGGAGGCGGCGACCGCGGAAATGGAGGCGGAGGGTTCGCGTCACCAGCCTCCGCTGCTCGCCATTCCCCTCCGAGCCGTGGCCCCTGACACCCCATTGCTCCTGGCGGAGGAAATCGTCCAAGACCCGCCGCTGATGGAGAGGAGGGAGGAACTCGTGGTCTTCGCGGGGAGAGCGCCGCCGGCAGCGCCAACCAGAGCGGGCCAAGGCGGCCAATCGTCAGCGGCGCCAGAGGAGCCGGCCGGGGGTGAGCCAGAGGACGGAGCCGGCTTCGAGGTGCAGTCGGTGACGCGTCGACGCGCAGGGGGAGGCGCCGCTCGCCAGAGTCGCGCCGAGTTGCGGGCTCCGGCCAGTCGGCGGAGGCTCTGGAGGCGGCCAGCACCGCCACGTCCGAGTGGACTCCCAGCGGGGGGACTGGCGAGCTGAATGTGGCGGCTCAAGAGGTCCGGAGCCGGCTTCAAGCTCAGGCCGCCCTGCTGCAGCAGTACACCCAGGAGTTCCTGTCGACACGGGCCGCCATCCGGGTGAGTCTTTCATTCTTGGCCGCTTTGGTCTCTTGATTTCTTCCATGGGGGCACGTCAGCGCACCCACTGGGCGTAGTCCCCGAGATTCGGGCCGACTGCTGAGCAGTCGGGTCGGATCTTTCTTGACAACTACCTTATTTTTGCTTCCTGTCTGAACTTCTAGGAATATCATAACTCCCGTGCTGCCGCCTTCAACTCCCAGGCTCAGGAGTTGGGTCGGAAGACCGACGACCTGGCCAACAGCCGAAGTAAGTGCTTGATCTTGTCTGTCTCCTGTGGGGGCGCGTCAGCGCACCCACTGGGTGTAGTCCCCGAGATTCGGGCCGACTGCTGAGCAGTCGGGTCGGATCTTCCTTGATGACTTTTTCCTTATTGGTTTTTTTCTTTCGTCTTTCGTGCTTTCAGGGGCCAACGCCGACTTGAGGAGGGAGCTCGGTGAAGCGCAGGCCGCCCTTCGTACCAAGGATGCTGAGTACGCTGCCTTGGTCCAGGAGCATGACCGCCTGGCCAAGAAGCTGGCTGACCAAGAGGAGAGCCACAAGGCGGCCCTGCAGAAAGCGCAGGATAGCGAGGCCGCCCTAAAGGCAGAGTTTGAGACCGAGGCGGCGAGCTGGGCTGAGACCCGGCGAGCGCTGGATGAAGGCTTCGGCCGCATCAAGGACTTGATCGGTGGTAAGCCGCCTTCCTCGCTCCTCTCCTGCCCCTTGTCGCCTGGTTTTTGGCCTGAGTTATGCGGCTGCCTATTTTCTTGTGCAGACTACTTTCCCGGCTACTCCGCCTTCGCCGCCCAAACCATCGAGGCCCATCGTGAGGCGCGCCGTCAGGCGGGGGTCAACATCGCGCCGGACGCGAATCGGACGCTTGAGGAGCAGCTCTTGGCTGTCCAAGCGCGGCTGCAGCCGGCTCACCGGATGCTTCGCCGGCTCCAACATGCCGGGGCGCAGGTGTTGGCCGCCCTCTGGCCCAGCGAGACGATCCCCCGCACCCCAAGACGGACTGCCGACTGGCTGGAGGTCGCAGTCGGTCACTTTGAAGCTTGGAAGGCATCGGCGGCCCGTCTTGGAGCCGGGCAGGCGTTGGAGTTCGTTCGAGCTTGGTACCCAGGGCTGAACCTGGACCAGCTGCGCACTTGGCGGCTGGAGGCCGATGCGGAGCTGGAGGAGGTGCGGCCGGCTATCGCCCAGCGTGCTTCGACGATCGCCGAGTGCACCGACATCAGCGTTTTTGCACCTGAAATCAATGATGACGGCGTTGCCCAGCCGGAGGAGTGGTTCAGGCTGAACCCGGCGGTGGGCGAGGACTCGGCAGAGGAGATCGCCTCCAGCGACGAGGGCGAGGATGACGAAGAAGAGGACGGTGAAGACGTCGACCCGGCTAGTGGAACAACCGGCCGGCCTCAGGCTGACCGTGCCTCCAGCAACGAGGCGCGTGGAAGCGCGCCCTCTGCGGGAGGCAGTGATCAAGCCGAGGTTCGCCAGCCGGCCACTCCTTCAGCCGGCACAACCGTCTCCGCCGACCAGCCCGGCTCGTCGGTCACTCCGCCAGCTTGACCTGCCGTCCTTATTTTTCCTACTTGTTGCCTTTTGAACAATCTTTATTAGGCTTTCGCAGTTCCACCCACTGGGGGTGTATCCAAACTATGTTGAATGCTGGCCTCTTGGAGGTCTTTTATGTAAATATTATTATGTGCATGTTTGGTTTCCATTCGCGTATGCTTTTTATCCTTAGGCTTTTTCCTTTGCCGCCTTCCCTCTTTGGGGAGGCAAGTACTCGAGCTTTCTTGGATTGAAGTGAAGTGAATGGAAACCGGCCAGCCGGCTACTTTGGTAGTCGGTCGGTGGTAGGCGGCAAACCGGCTTTCGTTATATTAGTCCATTGGTCCCTGGCCATTTTTTGTGTGGGCATCCTTTCCTGCTTTTGACTCTTGCCAGCCGGACAGCCGGTTCTTCGAACTGCGACTTTGGCAAGAGCTAAGCCTGGGTATCGGCACACTACTTGTCTGACCGCGGGTAGGACTTCTAATATAACTCCAGTCGGCCAGTCCCCGGGCCGACTAGTCGAACCCGGTGCCGGATGGAACAAGTAAATGAAATGACAAGGTCATAAGCATGATACTTTTCATTCATAGATAAAAGATGGCAGTCCCCGAGCCCTCCTCGGGGGGCCTATTGTCTCGTATTTAGTACAGAAGTTAGCGTGATACATACTGCATTTCAACTGTAAAATCTTCGAAGGAGGTTGGCGTTCCATGGTCGTTCCGACTCCTTGCCGGAGTCGTCTCTCTTGCGTGCGTTGGGCTTCTGCGCGTCGATTAGGTAGTAGGAGTCATTGCCTAGAGCCCTGTTGATGACGAAGGGGCCCTCCCAAGGGGCCGAGAGCTTGTGCTGGCCGGCTGTTCGCTGGATCAGCCGGAGCACAAGATCGCCCTCTTGGAAAGATCTTGGCCTGACCTTCCGACTGTGGTAGCGGCGCAAACCCTGCTGGTAGATGGCAGACCGGCTGAGGGCTAACAGCCGGCCTTCTTCCAGCAGGTCGACGCCGTCTTCTTGTGCTTCCTTGGCCTTCGCCTCCGTGTACATGGTTACCTGGGGCGAGTCGAACTTGATGTCGCTTGGGATGATCGCCTCAGCACCGTACACGAGGAAGAAAGGAGTGAAGCCGGTTGACTTGTTTGGGGTAGTGCGCAGACTCCAGAGGACAGCCGGCAGCTCATCGAGCCAACAGCCGGCTGAACGCTCCAGTGGTACGACCAGTCAGGGCTTGATGCCGGAGAGGATGAGGCCGTTGGCTCGCTCGACCTGGCCGTTTGACTGCGGGTGGGCGACGGATGCTAAGTCCAGCCGGATACCTTGGGCTGCGCAGAAACGTGCCAAGGCTCCTTTGGCAAAATCTGTGCCATTGTCGGTGATGATGCTGTGTGGCACGCCGTACCGAGTTGTTATGTCTGCAATGAATGTCACAGCAGTCGACCCATTCAGCTTCTTGATCGGCTTTGCCTCAATCCACTTGGTGAATTTGTCCACAGTGACGAGCAAATGCGTCATGCCTCCGCGCGCCGTCTTGAATGGGACCACCATGTCCAGTCCCCAAACGGCGAAGGGCCAGGTGAGGGGAATGGTCTTGAGTGCCGAAGCCGGCATGTGTTGCTTGGAGCTGAAGAGTTGGCACCCTTTGCAATATTTAACTAATTCTTTGGCGTCATCCAAAGCAGTCGGCCAGAAGAAACCATGGCGGAAAGCTTTGGCGACGAGTGATCTTGAAGCCGCATGGTGGCCGCATTCTCCTTGGTGAATGTCTCTGAGGATTGCAATGCCCTTCTCTTGCTCGACGCACCATTGGAGGACTCCAGTGACACTGCGCTTGACGAGTTCTTTGTTGACGATTGTGTATGCTCCGGCTCGACGTTGGACTTGTCTTTCCTCTGTTTCGTCAGCCGACAGATCTTGGTTTACTAGGAAGTTGAGGATGGACTGAGCCAATGACGGAGCCGCGACTTCTCCTACTGCCAATGTGGCTACTGCCACCAGGGTGGGCGGGCTGGGTGGTGAAATGCTGGAGTCGGCCGCCGGCTATTGTGTTGGTGTAGTCCCCGGGCCGGCTACTGCAGTCCCCGAGCCGGGTGTGGCAGTCCCCGAGCCGGTTGCCGAAGTCCCCGGGCCGACTACTGAATTCCCGGGGTCGCCTGCTTGGTTCTTCGAGCCGGACCCGGCCGCGTCGGGGTCAGGCGGTACGAAGATGGAATCGGACTCTGGAGACGGCTTGATGGATGGCTTGAGGAGGCATTGTAGAGTGATGCCGGTTGGTATTGCTTGCCGAGTGGAGCCTATTCGAGCTAGGGCATCGGCTGGCTCGTTGTCGGCTCGCGGTACGTCGAGGAACTCACATCCTTCAAAGTATCCGCTGAGTTGTTGAACCAGGAAGCGGTAGCTTGCCATATTTGCGTCCTTGGCGTCCCAGTCGCCAGATGATTGCTGAACCACCAGGTCTGAGTCGCCATAACATAGGATCCGGCGAATGCCGAGTTCCTTGGCAAGCCGGAGCCCGTGTATGAGTGCCTCGTACTCGGCTACATTGTTGGAGGCGGCAAAGTGAATCTGCAGCGTGTATCTGAGCTTGTCGCCTTTGGGAGAGGTAAGGACGACGCCGGCTCCCAAGCCGGTGCGCATCTTGGACCCGTCAAAGTGCATGCGCCAATGGGTGGAGTCGGGAGCCGGCAGCAGGTACTGGGTCTCGGCCCAGTCGACGAGGAAGTCGGCCAGTGCTTGGGACTTGATGGCGGTGCGGGGCTGGTAGAATATTGCGTAAGGGGCCAGCTCGATGGCCCATTTCGCCACCCGGCCAGATGCGTCCCGGCTGCCTATGATCTCGGCCAGCGGGGCGGTGCATACGACCGTGATGGGATGCTCTTGAAAGTAGGGCTTTAGCTTCTTGGCGGTGAAGTACACGCTGTAACACATCTTCTGGTAGTGCGGGTAGTTCTGCTTTGAAGCGGACAACACCTCGCTCAAATAATACACCGGCCTCTGGACCGGCTGGGCTCGGCCTTCTTCTGGGCGTTGGACTACGATGACGGTGCTGACCACCCGGCTGGTTGTGGCAATGTAAAGGAGCATGGGCTCTTTCTTAGTCGGCGCCGCTAGGACAGGCGGCGTGGCCAGCATCTTCTTCAGCTCGTGAAAAGCTTGGTCGGCCTGGTCGTTCCACTTGAAGTGAGTGCTCTTCTTCATGAGGCGGTAGAGGGGGAGAGCTTTCTCTCCGAGCCGGTTGATGAAGCAGTTCAAGGAGGCCAAGCATCCGGTGAACTTTTGGATGTCTCGAAGCTTGGTGGGGATCGCCATTCTCTCGATGGCCTTGATCTTCACCGGGTTGCATTCGATGTCGCGTTCGGAGACCAGGAAGCCTAGGAGCTGGCCGGCTGGCACTCCGAACACGCATTTCTCGGGGTTGAGCTTGATTTGGAACCGGCGTAGGTTCTCAAACGTTTCTTTGAGGTCTTCCAGCAAGGTGTCGCGCTTCTCCGTCTTCACCACAATGTCGTCCACGTAGACGTGAGCGTTTCTGCCGAGTTGCTTGAGGAGGCACTTCTGCATGCAACGCTGAAAAGTGGCACCGGCATTTCTTAAGTCGAATGTCATAGTCAGGTAGCAGAAGGCTCCAAATGGCGTGATGAAGGCGGTCTTCAGGCAGTCGTCCGGATCTAGCTTTATCTGGTGATATCCTGAGTAAGCATCCAAGAAACTCAACAGCTCGCATCCGGCCATGGAGTCTATCACTTGGTCAATCCTCGGCAGGGCAAAGGGATCTTTAGGGCAGGCCTTGTTGAGGCTTGTGTAGTCTATACACATGCGCCACTTGTTGTTCTTCTTTAACACGAGCACCGGGTTGGCAAGCCACTCTGGAAAGAAGACTTCCATAATGAAGCCGGCTGCCAGAAGCCGGGCTATCTCCTCCCCTACAATCCTTCTCTTTTCCTCTGATAGACGGCGGAGGGGCTGCTTGACTGGTTTCGCGTCTTTTCGGATGTGTAGTTTGTGCTCAGCGAATTCCTTCGGAACACCCAGCATGTCCTTGGGGGACCATGCAAAGATGTCCTGATTCTCACGAAGGAAATCGGCGAGCTCGCCTTTCTATTTGCTGTCAGGCTTGCCCCGATGACGGCAAACCTCTCGGGTGCTCGGGGTCAAGGGGTATCTTCTTGGTTTCTTTGGCCGGCTGGAAAGATCCTTGGGCATCATACTCCTTGGGGTCAGGGGACTGGTTCGGCTGCTTGCTGGCCATGGCCACGACCCGGTCCAACATCTTCTTCTCTTCGGCAATCACAAGGGACTCGGCCAGCCGGCTGCTGGCGGCAGCGCACTCGGAAGACTTCTTGTAATCGCCGGCTACGGTGATGACGCCCTTGGAACTTGGTATCTTCATCTTGAGGTATGCATAGTGGGGAACTGCCATGAACCTGGCCAAGGCGGGTCGGCCAAGCAACGCGTGGTAGGGGCTCTCCAGGTCCACCACTTCAAACCAGATTGCTTCCCGGCGGAAATGCTCCTTGTCCCCAAAGAGTACATCAATCTTGATCTTGCCAATGGGGGCGCAGGACAAGCCGGGTACGATGCCATGAAACACTGTCCGAGTAGGCATGAGCTGCTTCGTCTTGACATTTAGCTTCTCCAGGGTGTCATGGTACAGGCTGTTGATGCTGCTCCCGCCGTCTATCAGCACGCGGGAGAAGCGGGCAACGCATCTGTCCGTCGCGAGGGTGGCTTCCAGGACCAACGCATAAGAGCCGGGAGACGGCATCACCTCTGGATGGTCGGCGCGGCTCCAGCTGATGGGTTTTTCTGACCAATGCATGTGTCCGGTGGGGTTGGCAGCGACCATGCTGACTTCCTGGTGCTCTCGGTGTTTGCCGCGCCGGTCTTCGAGCTGGTTTGTAAAGACGATGTAGGTTGCTTGCTCGTCGGGGAATTCATCGTGCACGGCTCTGACTGCGGGCCGAGCGTCCAGAGGCGGCGGAGCCGGAGGCGGCGGGCTGGCAGGCGGAGGCAGCGCGAGCCCCTCGCCTTTAGAGATTCGGGTGAGCCAATGGCACTTCCGGGTTGTGTGGTTGGACGGCTTCACGCCGCTATGGAATTTGCACGGGGCATCAAGAGTCTGCTCGTAGGAGAAAGCCGGCTGCCAAGCCGGCCGGCCACCCTTGGGCTTCTTGGGCGCGGGTCGCCCTTCAGGCAGCGCGTCTTCGACCGTGGCCACCTGCCGACTGGCGGGAGGCGGCGCAGGGCCCTTGCGCTTGTGGTCGTTCGGGTGTGGGCGGCGGCCGGAATCCCCCGTCGTCGTCTTGGGCGCCGGGTTGAGTACTTTCCCGGACGCGTCTACCCGGAGCTCGGTCTTCATCGAAGAGTCGGCGGTGGCGTATTTGTCTGCTATGTCCAGAAGCTCATCGAGGGTAGTTGGCTCATCGCAGAGGACCTTGTGCTTGAGGAGGGTACCTTCTCGGCACCCGGCAGTGATGTATTCGATGGCTTGCACCTCGTGCACCCCCTCGCAAGAATTGCGGAGCTCGGCCCAACGCGTGAGGTAATCGCGAGTGGACTCGGCTGGGCCCTGTACGCACAGGGAGAGCTGCCTGGGCTTGGGGGCCCGCTTGTAGGTGCTGGTGAAGTTGCGGATGAAAGCTTCGGTGAAATCTAGCCAGCTGTTGATGCTGAGAGGCTTGAGGTTGTTGAGCCAGGTCCGCGCCGTGCCTTGCAGCATGAGGGGCACGTACTTCACGGCAACGCGCCGGTTGCCATTGGCTATGCTGACCGCCGTGGAGTAGTCGATCAACCAATCTTCCGGCTTCACGGAGCCGTTGTACTTGGGCGTGTCTCTTGGGAGTGAGAACCCTTTGGGGAAAGCCTCGTCGCGGATGCGGGGGCCGAAACAAGGCGGACCGACATCGTCTTCTTCTTCCAGCACCAGGGATCGCGCCAGGCGGTCGATCCGATGGCGGGCGTCGTTCTCGCCGACTCCTTCGCGGCGACCTAGTCGGCCGCTGAGAGTCAGGTGCGCCACTGGCGGCGGGATGGGATATCTCTCTCCACGGGGTGGAGGCGGAGGCGGGTTGCCCCGCCATTCCATGGCTCGGGGATGGCCGTCCGCGTCTCGCTCGATGGAGATTCGGGTCCGGCTTCGGCTGGCCGCCGGCTCTTTCTCGCGCCGCGTGCGGGCGTTGCTCGTAGTCGGTGTCCGGGACGTCGCGCCGTGATCTCGGTGCGGGGGAGGGTTTCCCTCGCGGGCGTCGGCTTCGTGCCGCCATGCGGCCGCGTCAATCAGTTGCTGGATGCGCCGGGTCATGTGGGGAAGTTCTTCGGCCTCCAAGCCGTCCAACTCGTCCACGGCCGCCTGGGCGGCACGCAAGTTCTCGAGCGGAGTGGCATAGACTGGGCGGTCGACTCCCAGCATGTTGGCGATGACGGCGCCGTGTTGCTTGACAATGCCGGCCCGGCTTGGCCCGCCCGGGGCCGGCATGCCGAAGGCGGCGCGGTCAGCTTCGCGCCGGTAGGCCTCAGTGAGGCGTCTCACGAAAGCCAGCCTCCGGCCCTCTGCGAGGAGGGCGAGGCGGCGTGCCTCCAGTGCTTCGTCGTCGGCATCAGCCGGGAGGGGGGTGGACAAGTCGTGGGCCACTGCATGCGGGGCACCGTGGGCGCTCTCGTCGGCCGGGCCGCCATGGCCGACGACCATCACTTCGGTGGTGACAGTATCGCGGCGGTCGGTCTGAGGAAGCGGGTCGTTGTAGATCGCGACGTTGGTGGGGAAGGTGTCGAAGGAGGCCGTGTCGGAGTCGACAGGCATCGGGTCGGTGGAGCCAACCGACTCCAGATCCACAGCGGGCTCGCTGGAGACATGGAGCTGGCCGAGGAGGTTGGCGAGGTGGTCGGTGCCCGCATCAAAGGCGAGCTCGTCGGAGATGAGGGTTTCGTCGAGGAGATTGGCGAGGCTGCTCGCCGTGCAGATGCTGGTGACGCCTTGCAGCGCGTCGTGGCAGGCGCCATCGGGCGTGCCAGGCTGGCTACGCTCGCTGGGGAGGAAGAGGGTTCCCGTCCAGAACAAGTCTCCGGACGACGGTGCACCTGGCCCCACGGTAGGCGCCAAATGTCGGGTGGAAGGTGCGACATATGCCAACGGGTGGCTTATCATTGTGGGAGCCAGTAAGACGTCGCCGGTGCCTGGAAACGGGATGAGGCGAAGACATGCACGCCGGCGAATCTTACCCAGCTTCGGGGCTCTCCGTGGAGATAACACCCCTACTGCTGCTCTGTGGGGTCTCCGCATGATCACTAGATGGACAAGTAGCTACACAATGCTCCTTGAGCTATTCGGTGCGAGGAGGAAGAAGGGCACTGTAAGAGTTCGCACGACTTAGTCAACTATGCTAGAGCCCATAGTAGCTTGTGGCTGCACACGGAAGTTTCTAGTATGAATAATCTCATGATCCCTTTGGGCCTGGGTGGCGGTCCAAAAGAAAAACAGGCAATCGCTGGAATACCTAGGTGCCTCAATCCACCCAGATGTGTATTTAAGTTGCCACCTTAGATAAACCATTAATTTAACAAACTCACATTTGTCATGGATACACTCACCCAATCCACGTCTACTAGCATAGCATGGCATAATAAGCAAACGTGGAAGTAACTCCCAAAGGTTTGATAATAACAGGTAATAGGTACTACCTCATCTACTTCCCAAACCCACAATTTAATTAGATCCTAATCATGCAATGTGTGAGGGTTGATCTAATGCAATAAAATTGGGTAGTAGGAAGTACGATCAAAGTGTTACTTGCCTTGCTAATGATCCATGAAACCTAGCGATTCGAAGTAGCAAGCGGCGCACTCCAGGTACTCTATCGCAAACAAACAAACAAGCATACAATAAGTACTCAACTAATGCACAGGTAAAACTCAAATAAGAGATCTAGCCAGAAAGTTCAACTTAAGAACTCCGGTTGGCAAAAAGAATCAAATTGAATGAAGCAACGAAAGACAAACGGCAAAAGAAACAGGCTTCGTTTACTATTTTGGATCTAGGTCAAATTTTATAGAGGCAAAAACTTGTTTGAGTTGGTTAAACGGAAAGAGGGTTTCGAGACGAAACTCCAGGCGCTTGAATCGCCTGATTCCGATAAACAAGCGAAAAGTTATACTAGAACAAAAATCGGATTTGAAATCGCGATTAGAAAAATCGCGGAATAAATCTGAGAAAAAGAAAACAACGAACAGATTAACGAACGTTCATTATCTGGATCTAAACGAAGAACGCGTTCGTTAAAATGAACGAACGAGCAAACGCTCGCTAATTAACTAAACCGAGAAAAAAACCGATATATATAAAAAACGAATCTAAAAAGCCGAAAATAAAACCGGTGAAAACCAACGGTTTTCTAAAAAAACGGCGGGCGGCTCGACCTCGTCGGCGGCGAGCTCCAGCAGCGGCTGGGGCGCGGCGCGGCTAGGGTTTGGGCGGGCGGCGCGGCTTGGGCTGGGGGCGGCCCGGGGTCGCGCTATATAAAGCCCCAGCCAGGCGGAGTCCTGGCCGGACACGGCCCAAGGTCGGTTCGGATTTTTTTTAAATGATTACGCTCAGAAAACAAACAAAAGGAATACTAAACAGACTCCAAAAATCCCAAAATAAATTTCCCCCGGCTTCTAATATCAAGCCGCACAGGATGAACATTTATTTGGGGCCTAAATGCAATTTTGGAAAACGCGCATTTTTCCTAAATTCAAATAAAATAGCAAATAAATCCAAAATAAAATCTTATTTGATTTTATTATTAAATCCTTAATATTTCTTTATTTTGGGAAAGTCATTTTATTCCCTCTCTCATATTTTTGTGATAGAAATAATTGAAGATAAAATAAATAAAATCAAATGATCCTATTTTCAAAATTTGAGGAAAACTCAAGTATGAAAATATCGAAATCCCCAACTCTCTCCGAGGGTACTTGAGTTGCGTGAAATTTCTAGATCAACCAAAATGCAATAAAATATGATATGCAATGATGATCTAGTGTATATGTCGGGTGGTAGGTGCGACATATGCCAACGGGTGGCTTATCATTGTGGGAGCCAGTAAGACGTCGCCGGTGCCTGGAAACGGGATGAGGCGAAGACATGCACGCCGGCGAATCTTACCCAGCTTCGGGGCTCTCCGTGGAGATAACGCCCCTACTGCTGCTCTGCGGGGTCTCCGCAAGATCACTAGATGGACAAGTAGCTACACAATGCTCCTTGAGCTGTTCGGTGGGAGGAGGAAGAAGGGCACGGCTAGCTTGCTTCTTCTCCTTGTGTTGTGTCTAAAACTAGCTGGGGTCCAACCCTTTGCATGGGCGCCCCGGGGGGTTTATATAGGCCTACCCCCTGGGGGTACAATGGTAATCCGACTGGGCGCGGGGCCCAGCCGTCTGTGACTGCGCTCGCCGGCTTCCGCGCCGGCTGCTGGGGCCCGCCAACTGGTGGGTCCTGCCGGCTGCCGGCCCCTTGGTCGACAGGCAGGCCCCACTATCCAGGACCTGGTTGGCGGCTGGTTACTGTTGCTCTATCTTGGTGACGTGGGCTTCGTCGAGGCAGGCGTGGCTACAGTGCCGCCGCCCGGCGGGCGATCGCTGTAGCCTCACCATGTCTTGTCTCCTTAATGGGGTGTCTCCTTCGAGGAAGATGGCAAGCCGGCTGCGGGGAGCCGGCTCTCTCTTGCACCGACTGGGGGAGGTGTGGCCGCCTTCGGGTGTCTCTCTGCCCGAAGGGGCCCACTGCCCGTGGGCCGCGCTGGTAGTCCGTCGTGGATGGTGTCAGGGTCGGCATGGCAACAGTGTTGCGTCGGACGGGTCATGGTCACCCGTACGGCGCACTGTGTCGATCGTGCTCCGGGATTTGGGGGTGGCAGGCTTTACTGTAGCCACGCCCCGTCTCATCGCTGCTAGGTGGATGCAAACTTTGAGGGTACGGTCTCGACCGCTTTATGGGAGCTGGCTTCTTGGAGTCGGCCTCCTCGCGGCCGGCTTCTCGAAGTCGGCCCTCCCATGGCTTTCTTCATGAGGGCTAAAGTCGGGCCACCTTCCAAAAGCCGGCCTGGGTGACAGCCAGCAAGGGGAAGGCGGCCCCATGTCTTGGATTCTTGAGAGCCGGACGGGCTCGTAATTTTTTCCAGAAGGGCCAGGGGAAGCCGGCTAGGCTACCCATGGCTATTTACTCCGACAGTATAACATTCCAAATTGAAAATTTGGGATGTTACAAGCACGTTCCCAAGCTCCCTTTCCATCTGACACTACTTCCCAAGCACTCTTGACACAAGACGAGTTGACAATATCAGATGAACCGTGTGAGCTTCAACAGCAAGAAGGTAGTTGCTGGAGTCAAGTTACAGTTGCATGCTTCTTTATATGTAGTCTCACAGTTTGATGTACACTAACACTTCCTATGTTCGTTGTTGGACTAGCACCTAGGCGCAAGAGGAAACAAACATCAGGGATAATGCTTGATATGTTAACTAAATCTAGAGGGGGAATAATGGAGATCCGTTTTGAGGCAGGTTTAGAAAGGCCACGTGATGCTACAGAGTTCGCCAAGTTAGTATCAGAGGCAGCGGTTGCCGTTAAGTGTCATGTACATATCCTCCCAACATGGATTCAGTACAGGAATGACAAAGACGAAACCCAGCTCAACACCTTCCTCGACCATTTATCTGTAAGTATGGTTATGTATAGAAACTAGTAATATCGTCTTGCTCTGTCCCATACTTTCTAGGTTGCTGATAATGAGACTCCCATAATTTTCAACAGATGAGGTTCAAGTTGGATAGCCAAGATGATGCAACCAGACAAGCTTGCACCCATGTTGTCAAGTCTGCTCTGCAACAGTATCGGTATAACTTGAGGAAAATTCACTTTGAAGGCAAGGCTAATAGTGAACTTTCCCAAACATCTCCAGTGGAAAATATATCGAATAAAGACTGGAGGGGCCTTGTTAAACACTGGTCTGATCCAAAGTATCAGGTACATTATATATATGTGATCATATCACATGTTGAAGTCCTATTTACGCATGTGCCACACAAATCTATCTTCTTGTAGGTGAACTGTTCAAAGAACAAGGCCAACCGTACGAAAGTGAAATTCCAACAGACGACAGGATCTCGTAGCTATATTGCACACTACGAGGCTCTTGTAATTAGCTGTTGTTTCACTCTTTTCACTGTACCATATTATCAGATCTATATTGACTTGTTCAAAATGCAGACGAAAGCCCGCAAGGACCAAAAAGTACATGAACCAAATGTTGTGGAAATCTTCAAGGACTTTCACACCAGCAAGAAGAAGGGCATGACTACACCAGTCAAAGCCGCTGTTGTAAGTCCTTAATCCTCATGCCTTTCAACTACTACTTACTCTGACTTGTGCTTTGAACTCCATGGTTTGCAGCCAATGTCTATTACTCTTTTCAATTTTATACACAATTGTCTTAGCGTATCATTGCACCTTACAAGGTTTAAAAGAGAGGAGTGATGTTCCTTTGATCTTGACCCGTAATCTAGTTCCGTGCTGGACTTGCCCACACAATGTTACAATTGCCTGTTTGTCTGTTCTCAGTTGTTTTGTGATATGAATGATGTCATACTATGCTTACCGTATTATAAACTTCGTCTCTTTATCCTTAGCCCTCAATACAATGTGAAGAAATAGACAATACATTAGCGATGGTACATGGTCATATGTTTGGAACCTGGTTTTTTGCAATAAAATACAACTAATATTTTACATGGGTTCACCAGAATAAGTTCTGTATATAGACCAAAGATATTTTGTTTGGTTTTGCTGCCTCCTTAATATCTTCTGTTCTGGTACTACTAATGTAAAACCTCAACTTTTCAGCGAGCTATGGAAAAAATGGTGGAACCGCCATCTTCTGAAGGTGGCAAGGCAACTATAACCGCAATGTCAGCTCTTGCTACAGTGGGTCAGTACATGTCCACTAATAGTGCCAAAAGCACGTTCCTGCGTAATACTGGGTTGGTTGTTAAGGCAATATCGTCCAAACTGTCTCATGATCAAGATATGCAAGCTCAAAGCAATGTTGTATCTGCGCTCCAGACACAAGTCCATTCCCTAACAGAGACCCTTTGTGAAACAAGGAGAAACATTGCTCAATGTCGTCAAGATATGCATGGTTTTGAAACCAGACTATCCGACATTTGCTATGTTGTTCAGGAGCCTAGGGGAAATGAAGGCGAGGGTTATGGTGCTCCATCGGACAATACAACATGAAAACGTAACAGTCAGCTCAAATGAACTGAGCTTCTAAACTTCTGGTGGTGCATTTATCTGCTAGACTGTTAAGTTTTATGCCAACCTTCCTTTTGTTATATAGTTGTAATTTGTTTTGGTGCGATACAAAATTATTCTTAACGTGCAGCCACCGGCTGACGAAAATAGCAAGCCATTTTTGTATAGTGTAGGGTGTTCCCTATATTTGCACTGGTGGCGATCTTTGATGCCGAGTGGATGTAATCTGTGCAATCGCCTTAATAGGCTAGCGTTAGTTTCGGCCTTATTTATTTCCTAGTCTTCTTTTTCCCTGGTTTGCTAGTGGCCGCAACTACCATGGGCCATATACGGGCCGTAGGATCCATGGGTCTCCTACGGGCCGTCGATAAATGGGCCTGTAATCGGTGGGCCTCGGGTCGTCGGATAAATGGGTCTACATGGGCCGTAATCGGGTGTAATTGGTATCGGCCCAGCACGATAACAGGCCGTTAACAAGCCGTAGGACAACAAAGGCTTAATTCTGTCACAGTCATAACGGGTCGTTAATGGGCCAGAATATAGGACGGGCTGGAAACGGCGCAACGGGTTAACAGGACAGAAATGGGCCGACTCTTGCCATGGGCTGAATTTGGCCCATTAGGGTAACAGGCCAGTAACGGGCCGACTCTTGCCATGGGCCGAATTTGGCCCATTAGGGGAATAGGCCAGTAATGGGCCGACTCTTGCCATGGGCCGAATTTGGCCCATTAGGGGAACAAGCCAGTAACGGGCCAGACGTAATCGAGGGCCGAAAAGGAGCCCAAGAACGTATGGGCCGTCAATAGGCCGAAAGCTAACACGGGCTGGAAATGGCCCATGTAAATCACGGGCCATTAACGGGTATAAAGAAAATTACTGTTCATTATGGGCTAGAGTCACCGTGGGCCTATAAAGGGCCGAAAGGTACGAAGGCCTCATATGGGCCGAAAGACGTCGTGGGCCATACATGGGCCGAAATTGAAATGGGCTGGTGTTATATTCGACGGCCCACATGATGTTGTTGGGCCGATTTCCTTTAGGGCCTAACGGGCCATAAAATGGGCTATTTGCGAAGAGACTGTTAACAGGCTTTTCATGGGCTAGCCCGTTAACTTTTAACCAAGTCAAACGGGCTGACTTTGTAAGCTAAATGGGGCAGTGGTGGGTCGTGGCACGTGTCGACATATCATAGGCGCCTATCTGACCCACTGACGAGCCGACACGTGTTTCGTCCGGCCAATAAGAATTTTACACGTGGAAATTTCCCATTGGTCGGGGCTGTTAACGGGTTATCGGATCCAAAACCTGACCCGATAGCTTAACGGCGTTCCGTTACGGTGGATGCCACGTGTCGGTCACTGATGTCTACTACACAACCTTCTTCTTGTAGACTTTGGTGGGCCTCCAAGTGTAGAGGTTTGTAGGACAGTAGCAAATTTCCCTCAAGTGGATCACCTATGGTTTATCAATCCGTAGGAGGCGTAGGATGAAGATGGTCTCTCTCAAGCAACCCTGCAACCAAATAACAAAGAGTCTCTTGTGTCCCCAACACACCCAATACAATGGTAAATTGTCTAGGTGCACTAGTTCGGCGAAGAGATGGTGATACAAGTGGTATATGGATAGTAGATAATAGTTTTTGTAATCTGAAAATATAAAAACACCAAGGTAACTAATGATAAAAGTGAGCGTAAACGGTATTGCAATGTGTTGAAACAAGGCCTAGGGTTCATACTTTCGCTAGTGTAAGTTCCCTCAACAATGATAACATAATTGGATCAACATAACTATCCCTCAACATGCAACAAAGAGTCACTCCAAACTCACTAATAGCGGAGAACGAACGAAGAGATTATGGTGGGGTATGAAACCACCTCAAATTTATTCTTTCCAATCAATCTGTTAGGCTATTCCTATAATGTGACGCCCCCGATTCAATCATACACTAATCATACACGCAAACGTGTACGATCAAGATCAGGGACTCATGGGAAGATATCACAACACAACTCTACAAATAAAAATAAGTCATACAAGCATCATATTACAAGCCAGGGGCCTCGAGGGCTCGAATACAAGAGCTCAATCATAGACGAGTCAGCGGAAGCAACCATATCTGAGTACAGACATAAGTTAAACAAGTATGCCTTAAGAAGGCTAGCACAAACTAGGATACAGATCGAAAGAGGCGCAGGCCTCCTGCCTGGGATCCTCCTAATCTACTCCTCATCGTCGTCAGTGAGCTGCACGTAGTAGTAGGCACCTCCCGAGTAGTAGTAGTCGTCGTCGACGGTGGCGTCTGGCTCCTGGGCTCCAACGTCTGGTCGCGGCAATCGGGTATAGGAAGGGGGAAAAGGGGGAAAAGGGGGAGTAAAGCAACCGTGAGTACTCATCCAAAGTACTCGCAAGCAAGGAGCTACACTACATATGTATGCATTGGTATCAAATGGAATAAGGGTATCAAATGTGGACTGAACTGCAGAATGCCGGAATAAGAGGGGGATAGCTAGTCCTTTCATAGACTACGCTTCTGGTAACCTCCATCTTGCAGCAGAAGAAGAGAGTAGATGGTAAGTTCACCAAGTAGCATCGCATAGCATAATCCTAACCGATGATCCTCCCCTCGTCGCCCTGTGAGAGAGCGATCACCAGTTGTATCTGGCACTTGGAAGGGTGTATTTTATTAAGTATCTGGTTCTAGTTGACATAAGGTCAAGGTACAACTCCAAGTCGTCTTGTTACCGAAGATCACAACTGTTCGAATAGATTAACTTCCCTGCAGGGGTGCACCACATAACCTAACATGCTCGACCCCATTTGGCCGGACACACTTTTCTGGGTCATGCCCGGCCTCTGAAGATCAACACGTCGCAGCCCTACCTAGGCACAACAGAGAGGTCAGCACGTCGGTCTAAATCCTATGGTGCAGGGGTCTGGGCCCATCGCCCATTGCACACCTGCACGTTGTGTACGCGGCCGGTGAGCAGACCTAGCAACCTCCATTACAAAGGAAGTTGCGTTACGCGGTCCAACCCGGCGCGCGCCGCTCAGTCGCTGACATCACGAAGGCTTCGACTGATACCATGACGTCGAGTGCCCATAACTGTCCCCGCGTAGATGGTTAGTGCGTATAGGCCAGTAACCAGACTCAGATCAAATACCAAGATCTCGTTTAGCGTGTTATTTTGATATAACCACGGACGCTGACCAGGGCCAGGCCCACCTGTCTCCTAGGTGGTCTCAACCTGCCATGTCGCTCCGCCACAAAGTAACAGTCGGGGGCCGTCGGGAACCCAGGCCCATCTCTACCGGGATGGAGCCACCTGCCCCTTCAGCCCCCATCTCCAAACAATATCATAAGTAATGTAACAGTATAAGTATATATCATATGCCCGTGTCACCTCCCGAAGTGATCACGGCCCAGTAGTATAGCATGGCAGACGGACAAGAATGTAGGGCCACTGATGGTAATCTAGCATCCTATACTAAGCATTTAGGATTGCAAGTAAGGTATCAACAGTTGTAGCAACAATGAAAGACTATGCATCAGAATAGGATTAACGGAAAGCAGTAACATGCTACACTACTCTAATGCAAGCAGTATAGAGGAGAGTAGGCGATATCTGGTGATCAAGGGGGGCTTGCCTGGTTGCTCTGGCAAGGAGGGGGTCATCAACACCATAGTGGGTCTCCGACAGTCTTGGGGTCTACCGAAAAGAAGTAATGGAGGGGGAACACAATAAATAACAAGGCAATCAATGTAACAAAAAGCAAGATGCGGCATTACGTTGTGCTAGGGGTGGTCTGACGCGGTACGAGGTGATACCGGTGAAGGGGGGAAACATCCGGGAAAGTATCCCCGGTGTTCCGCGTTTTCGGACAGATGAACAGGAGGGGAAAAGTTGCGTGTTTGCTATGCTAGGGATGCGTGACGGATGAACGGGCTGCGTATCTGGATTCGTCTTGTTTTTCTGATCAATTTTCATGTAGAAAGTTTTTCGATCCGAGCTACGGTTTAGTTTCTATTAATTTCCAAAGTTTTAATTCATTATCAGAATTAATAGAATTAATTTAAATAGATAAAAGTCATTATTGTGTCAGCATGACATCAGCATGATGTCATCAGTCAACAGTCTGTTTGACTAGTCAAACTAGCACGTGGGTCCCGGTTACCATTGACTAACACTAATTAACAGTTTAATTAGTTAATAAGTTAATTAGGTTAATTAACAGGATTGATTAAGTTAATTAACTTATTAAATAATATTTATTATTTTTAAACCTATTTTTATAAATAACAGGGAAGTGGGGCCCCCTGGTCGGTTGGTCGGGGGGGCCTAGCGGGCGACGGGCTAATGGGGCTGCGGGCGTGGGCGCCCGCCTGAACGGACACGGGCGCGTCGGCGCCCCTGGGCGCTGGCGCGGCGCCGGAGGCAGCAGCGAGGGAAGGAGGGGCTGGGCGCGGCCCACGGGCGCGAGGGGCAGCAGCAGTCGCGCGCGTGGGCGCGGCCAAGGGCGTGCAGGGCGGCGGCGGGTAGGCAGCAGAGGCGGCGCTGGCGGCTCCGGGGGCACTCTGTAGCGACGGGGGCAGAGGGGGTCGGCAGCGACAGCAGTAGTAGCAGCATAGCAGCAGAGCAGGACCTGGTGGCATTGGTGACAGCACGCGGGCGTGAGCGGGCGTGGTCGTTGAGCAGTGACCGCGGCCTGCGGCGAACGGGTGCGGCCACGTCGGTCGGAGTGTACGGGTGACAGCGCTGGGATGGAGGGGAAAGCGAAGGGGCCAACGGGGAGCTCACATCGAGGGGGTTCGAGAAGGCATTCGGGGAGGCCGGCGAGTCGGAGAGGTGGTCGACGACGAGGTGTAGAAGAAGGGAACTGGAGATAGTGGCACGACAGCGGAGTATCGCCGGAGTGGCAGCCAGATGAGGCGACGACCGCGCGAGGACGGGGGTCGGGAGGGGCGACACTCGGCGAAGTAGAGGCGGGGGACTCCCGATGGCGCTGACGTGGGGATCGGGAGCTCCTCGCCTGGCCGCATGCGTTTTGTGGCGGCGGCGGTTTGGGAGGACGAGGGAGACGTGGGGGGGAAAGTGGGGATCATGGGATAGCTAGGGTTTCGACAGATAGGGGATATGGAGAGCAGGGTGGGCCAGTCGGGCCAGGGTGGGAGTTGGGTCGGGTGGCCCAGTTGGCATGGGGCTTCCCCCCCCCCTACCTTTTTTTGTTTAGTCTCTTCCCGTTTCTTGTTTTTCTTTTCTGTTTAAATTTTATTTTTCAAATTGCTTTAGTTTTGTAAAACATTCAACTAGCTCCTAAAATAGTAACATTAATTATACCACTGCCATAATAACTTTGGCACCTAGCTAAAATAGTTAATATTTTATAAAACATAATAGGAGTATAATTAATTGTTTTGTTGTTGTTTCAATCACTTTAGGGTATTTAATAATTATTTTGTAAAGATGTTGTTCCTTCTCCAATACTATCCATGATTCATTTGTTGCATTAAGAACATTATAGTTTTGACTTTTGAAAACTTTTGTTGTTTGCCTTTAATTAAAATTTGAATTTGAATCATTTTGAACTAACGCGAGTTTATCAACAGTAACCGAGGTGACGTGGCATCATTAGCGGAGGTTTACTGTAGCTTAATTATCTGGGCGTCACAATTCTCCTCCACTACAAGAAATCTCGTCCCGAGATTTTTAAGAGGGTAGTAAGGGTGAAAGGTTTGGTTACAAAATCCTAATGGATCTGCTCGATCTTGGCTGCTCTTCTCGAAGAGATCGATCCATAACATTGATGTCGTCATACCTCGGCTTGAGGTCATCAGGAAGTCGCCATCCTTTCTTCGGAGTCTTCATTGTATGTATGAAGGCCAAGGGGTAACTTCGAAAGAACGGACCCCTGAAGGTTGACTATCTGGTTGATAACAACGAGGGTGGTGGCGGATAGTAACTCTCGAATGGAAACTTAAGACAATAATGAGAGAAAAGTACGTAGGTACTATGAGAAGTTTCAAGAGGGTAGGCAATCGTTCGATGCCTGAAACAAAGTGTGAAAGGGGTCCAGAGCAATGAGAATAAGTATTGAGTTTGATACCAGATTAGATCGTCTCTAGGAAGGCGGTTGGTGATCTTCATACGAAGCCACTCATGAGGAATAACTTCGGAGATATGGTTGTACCGGAGAGTCAGGTTTCGATCCTGTGGAACTATGGGTTATGGGCCCACCATGTGGGATAAATGTAGGAGGAGTGGTGACATCTTGCATGGTCATGATAGCAAGGCATGTCAGAGGGTAGCCTGTCAGTTATATGTCAGCAACAACGTCGATACCAAGGGCGAGGGACGGAAAGAACCATCTTCCTGCTCGTTGAAACGAGGCGGACCAATAGGCAAAGTTCTCATCCATCGGTGGTTACCGGAATGTCATCAACAATGGTAACAGGGTCTTACTGACAGAGTTGTACACCGAGGTGTTTGCACAAGCAAGGAATTATTACTGCTTATATCATATAGATCATAGAAAGGGTTTAAACGAACCAATGGAAAGGGAAAAGTGTCTATCAGATTTAATAAGAACAATGGAAAGAAAAATGTGTTTAAACACATAATTCAGGGGTATATCCTTCCCAAGGACAAGTAGAGCATGATATCCATGATAGGATATAACATAGAAAACCCTTTAGGAAAGGGGAGAGAAATAACATAACATTACCCATACAACGGTGTTTGGATAATTGATAAAGAATATTTAGCATGGCACTTCAAATGTTCTTATTGATGATCGGAGTACCACTTACATGGTTCGATATAGCATTGACATGGTCATCAGGTAAAGATCAGACTTAGGATACACAAATGATCCATCGGGAAAAACTTGAAGAATAAGTCTTACAATTCCCTCATGGAAGAGGGATAACTTTGCTGAAAAGGAATCTATAACAACAAGTCCTCCGGCCAGGTGTGATAGGCATGACATCACCTTACCGATATATAAGGACCAATGTAATAATTCTTGGAAATATGTTCCGACCATCATATCTAACCGAGGTTCAGATCTGATTGGTGCCGGGATGCCTCAGACTCGGGATGCCTGAGAAGAAAAGGTACAACACAATTGACGAGACGACATTGTAAGATTCTCGGGAAATGTAAGCGAGTTCCGCAACAAGAGTTCATCATTAACACCAAGGAGAGGATGAAGAGGTGGCTGATGAACTCAGCGACAATTCATTGAGATTTTCAAAAGATGGATTTCCACACTTATGTGAACAAGGAGATAACATTTGTCGGATCAAATGATATAAGGATGTATGCTCGAGGAAAACATGCACAATTAAGCATTGGTTGAAAAGTGGACCCAAAATATGGTCTTAGGTAGCATGATCAATGTTAGAAAGGTGATTCAACAAGCAATAGTCTAAGAATGAAATATTGACCATTAACTTGAAAGCAATAGGGTTGCTAGAAACACGAACAAGTTTGTGTTGAACGGAAGGCAATAAAGTGGTCGATGATAACACAAATCATCGAGGGCAAGGAGGGTACATCTCATCATGAATTCAATTGATATCTTGGAAGGGGTCAAAATGTTGATGATGATCACGACACATTTGTCGAGAGGTTTCAAGAAGATGTAACCGATCGGCGATGACATCAAATTAACGGAATGATGAACCGAGAAGTTATTGAAACCATAGGTATGACACAAACTTGAAATCAAGCTTGTAATTCAAGGAAAATTGTTATGACGAGGAAGATCGACGTAAGATTAGCTCACCTCGAAATTTTTTCTCTAGGAAGAAGGTCCAGGTAGCACAGTTAAAATCGGCATGACAAGGATATAGCCAAACAGGCTAGGAATGACGTGATCGAGTTCAAACTCGTAAGTCATGAAGGTTACCACGATTTGTTTAATCGTGGTGCAGACTTCAGTCAGTTATCGGTGTCTTTGAGTGATTAATAACTCAGAGCCCGTGAAAAATTGGAATTAGTGAGAATGTAGCACTTGATGAAGAACTCATAAGAAGTATGTAGTTCCATGATAATCTCGAGATACCAGGGGGTAATACTGGACGATAGATCATAGTAAATGTTGGAATAGGGTAATGCTCTGTAGAAAACAAGTGCTCAAACTTGCACGAGAAATGGAATCAAGGAGAAACATGGTCGGAACCATGTCCACAGATATAAGATGAACTTATAACAAGGGGATAATTATTTTAAGAGAAGCTTCCATGATAAGGTATACATCGTTTCCATGGGCATGAACACAGGGTTCAAGGTCGACTCCCACTTCTCCAATGCATAACCTTTCATTCACTTCTCATTTTCGAAGGAGTTGCAGTGTTGAAATTTTATCTGGCGAAGCACCAGAAGAGTATGACTCGTGAAAACTTTCGGGTTCACATGGTTTTAGAGAAGGTATAGGTTCAACCCATCGGGGCATCTTACAAACATATACCACAAGCTTCAAGAGTAAATATCACCAGCTCGAAAGTAAAGCATGGCTGACAAAGCAGAGGATACAATTTACCAAAAGCATTATGTATCCGAGGAAAGGCTCACAAGGTTATTGAATAAGGAGGACACTATCGAATAATAATCCAATAAAGGATCTGACGGTCCATAGCGGAGCTGATGTGAGCATCGGCACACAATCAGTTGAAGAAAGGATGCAAGGGCATCAGATTATAGAACACCTGAATGATTTGATGCTTAGATATCAAAGGAATTATGATTTCCAAATAGAAGGATCAGAAGCAGATGCTCTGATCAAGGGTGGATAAGTTCAATAGACCTAAGGGTACAATTGACGGCAGACAGATTGGTCGAGAACAAGCTCATGTTCAAAAATGACGTCTGAGTCAGAAAGATAATTTGAAAGGATCAACTGATGATTGCGTGCATTCGCACTCATGTCGAATCAATAGGATCAAAATGACAATGTCTAAGGATACTGCGAATATTGCCAGACATATGGAAAGCATCCATAATGCAAGCAGACAAGTATTGCAGAGCAATAAGCTACTAAGGATTTTTGGAGGATCGAATACTATTTCAAGACCATTGTGAAACACATGAACAACTGGGGGATGAGCGGATACTCGATAAGTGTGAGAATTATCCATAGGGGTATTCAAGTGACAAAGAACAACAAGGCAGTAAGCTTAAAGGATTATTGAAACAACGACGAGTATTTCAGGGTATCTTGTAATAACAAGACCAACTGGGGATGAATGTAAGAATAACAACTGCAAGTAGTTATCCATAAGGGTTGATGGTGGAAGGCGAATTGCAAACGCGATGAACACAAGTTCTCGGGTTAACAGCGGAGAGTATCTTCAGGGTCTTCACGTGCAGCAGACGATCATCAGTAATAAGGGGCTCTTGGGTGAAAGTGATAACGAGATCCTATTATTAGATTTAGCAAAATTCATTTAACCCGAATAGAAGAGAGTTCAAAGTCCCAGAGTAAGGTTCGAGGAGTAAAAGATCCTAATACCACCCAGATGGCGACGTGGGTCCGTAAGGCACACAGCCATGTTAGTAAAAGTTTTTGAAATGTCTAGACTCAACTTCGGCCAAGGAGTGTGGAAGGGGGATTCCTACAGGCAGTCGGCTCTGATACCAACTTGTGACGCCCCCGATTCAATCGTACACTAATCATACACGCAAACATGTACAGTCAAGATCAGGGACTCACGGGAAGATATCACAACACAACTCTACAAATAAAAATAAGTCATACAAGCATCATATTACAAGCCAGGGGCCTCGAGGGCTCGAATACAAGAGCTCGATCATAGATGAGTCAACGGAAGCAACAATATCTGAGTACAGACATAAGTTAAACAAGTTTTCCTTAAGAAGGCTAGCACAAACTAGGATACAGATCGAAAGAGGCGCAGGCCTCCTGCCTGGGATCCTCCTAATCTACTCCTGGTCGTCGTCAGTGGGCTGCACGTAGTAGTAGGCACCTCCCGAGTAGTAGTAGTCGTCATTGACAGTGGCGTCTGGCTCCTGGGCTCCAACGTCTGGTCTCAGCAATCGGGTATAGGAAGGGGGAAAAGGGGGAGTAAAGCAACCGTGAGGGTATCAAATCGGGTCTCAGCAATCATCCAAAGTACTCGCAAGCAAGGAGCTACACTACATATGTATGCATTGGTATCAAATGGAATAAGGGTATCAAATGTGGACTAAACTGCAGAATGCCGGAATAAGAGGGGGATAGCTAGTCCTTTCGAAGACTACACTTCTGGTAACCTCCATCTTGCAGCAGAAGAAGAGAGTAGATGGTAAGTTCACCAAGTAGCATCGCATAGCATAATCCTAACCGATGATCCTCCCCTCGTCTCCCAGTGAGAGAGCGATCACCGGTTGTATCTGGCACTTGGAAGGGTGTATTTTATTAAGTACCCGGTTCTAGTTGACATAAGGTCAAGGTACAACTCACAGTCGTCTTGTTACCGAAGATCACGGCTATTCGAATAGATTAACTTCCCTGCAGGGGTGCACCACATAACCCAACACGCTCGATCCCATTTGGCCAGACACACTTTTATGGGTCATGCCCGGCCTCGGAAGATCAACATGTCGCAGCCCTACCTAGGCACAACAGAGAGGTCAGCATGCCGGTCTAAATCCTATGGCGCAGGGGTCTGGGCCCATCGCCCATTGCACACCTGCACGTTGCGTACGCGGCCGGTGAGCAGACCTAGCAACCTCCATTACAAAGGAAGTTGCGTTACGCGGTACAACCCGGCGTGCGCTGCTCAGTCGCTGACGTCACGAAGGCTTCAGCTGATACCACGATGTCGAGTGCCCATAACTGTCCCCGCGTAGATGGTTAGTGCGTATAGGCCAGTAGCCAGACTCAGATCAAATACCAAGATCTCGTTAAGCGTGTTATTTTGATATAACCACGGACGTCGACCAGGACCAGGCCCACCTCTCTCCTAGGTGGTCTCAACCTGCCCTGTCGCTCCACCACAAAGTAACAGTCGGGGGCCATCGGGAACCCAGGCCCACCTCTACCGGGATGGAGCCAACTGCCCCTTCAGCCCCCATCTCCGAACAGTATCATAAGTAATGTAGCAGTATAAGTATATATCATATGCCCGTGATCACCTCCCGAAGTGATCACGGCCCAGTAGTATAGCATGGCAGACGGACAAGAATGTAGGGCCACTGATGGTAATCTAGCATCCTATACTAAGCATTTAGGATTGCAGGTAAGGTATCAACAATTGTAGCAACAATGACAGGCTATGCATCAGAATAGGATTGACGGAAAGCAGTAACATGCTACACTACTCTAATGCAAGCAGTATAGAGGAGAGTAGGCGATATCTGGTGATCAAGGGGGGGCTTGCCTGGTTGCTCTGGCAAGGAGGGGGTCATCAACACCATAGTGGGTCTCCGGCAGTCTCGGGGTCTACCGAAAAGAAGTAATGGAGGGGGAACACAATAAATAACAAGGCAATCAATGTAACAAAAAGCAAGATGCGGCATTACGTTGTGCTAGGGGTGGTCTGACACGGTACGAGGTGATACCGGTGAAGGGGGGAAACATCCGGGAAAGTATCCCCAATGTTCCGCGTTTTCGGACAGATGAACAGGAGGGGAAAAGTTGCGTGTTTGCTATGCTAGGGATGCGTGACGGACGAACGGGCTGCGTATCCGGATTCGTCTCGTTTTTCTGATCAATTTTCATGTAGAAAGTTTTTCGATCCGAGCTACGGTTTAGTTTCTATTAATTTCCAAAGTTTTAATTCATTATCGGAATTAATAGAATTAATTTAAATAGATAAAAGTCATTATTGTGTCAGCATGACATCAGCATGATGTCATCAGTCAACAGTCTGTTTGACTAGTCAAACTAGCACGTGGGTCCCGGTTACCATTGACTAACACTAATTAACAGTTTAATTAGTTAATAAGTTAATTAGGTTAATTAACAGGATTGATTAAGTTAATTAACTTATTAAATAATATTTATTATTTTTAAACCTATTTTTATAAATAACAGGGAAGTGGGGCCCCCTGGTCGGTTGGTCGGGGGGGCCTAGCGGGCGACGGGCTAATGGGGCTGCGGGCGTGGGCGCCCGCCTGAACGGACACGAGCGCGTCGGCGCCCCTGGGCGCTGGCGCGGCGCCGGAGGCAGCAGCGAGGGAAGGAGGGGCTGGGCGCGGCCTGTGGGCGCGAGGGGCAGCAGCAGCCGCGCGCGTGGGTGCGGCCAAGGGCGTGCAGGGTGGCGGCGGGTAGGCAGCAGAGGCGGCGCTGGCGGCTCCGAGGGCACTCTGTAGAGACAGGGGCAGAGGGGGTCGGCGGCGACAGCAGTAATAGCAGCATAGCGGCGGAGCAGGACCTGGTGACATTGGCGACAGCACGCGGGCGCAAGCGGGCGTGGTCGTTGAGCGGTGACCGCGGCCTGCGGCGAATGGGCGCGGCCACGTCGGTCGGAGTGTACGGGTGACGGCACTGGGATGGAGGGGAAAGCGAAGGGGCCGACGGGGAGCTCAAATCGAGGGGGTTCGAGAAGGCATTCGGGGAGGCCGGCGAGTCGGAGAGGTGGTCGACGGCGAGGTGTAGAGGAAGGGAACCAGAGATGGTGGCACGACAGCGGAGTATCGCCGGAGTGGCAGCCAGATGAGGCGACGACCGCGAGAGGACGAAGGTCGGGAGGGGCGGCGCTCGGCGAAGTAGAGGCGGGGGACTCCCGATGGCGCTGAGGTGGGGATCGGGAGCTCCTCGCCTGGCCGCGTGCGTTGTGTGGCGGCAGCGGTTTGGGAGGACGAGGGAGACGTGGGGGGAAAGTGGGGATCGTGTGATAGCTGGGGTTTCGACCGATAGGGGATATGGAGAGCGGGGTGGGCCGGTCGGGCCAGGGTGGGAGTTGGGTCGGGTGGCCCAGTTGGCCTGGGGCTTCCCCCCCCCCCTTACCTTTTTTTTGTTTGGTCTCTTCCCTTTTCTTGTTTTTCTTTTCTGTTTAAATTTTATTTTTCAAATTGCTTTAGTTTTGTAAAACATTCAACTAGCTCCTAAAATAGTAACATTAATTATACCACTGCCATAATAACTTTGGCACCTAGCTAAAATAGTTTAGTATTTTATAAAAAATAATAGGAGTATAATTAATTGTTTTGTTGTTGTTTTAATCACTTTAGGGTATTTAATAATTATTTTATAAAGATGTTGTTCCTTCTCCAATATTATGCATGATTCATTTGTCCCATTAAGAACATTATAGTTTTGACTTTTGAAAACTTTTGTTGTTTGCCTTTAACTAAAATTTGAATTTGAATCATTTTGAACTAACGCGAGTTTATCAATAGTAACCGAGGTGACGTGGCATCATTAGCGGAGGTTTACTATAGCTTACTTATCCGGGCGTCACATATAAGTGTCACAAACAGCCCTAGAGTTCGTACTAGAACAACACCTTAAGACACAAATCAACCAAAACCCTAATGTCACCTAGATACTCCAATGTCACCTCAAGTATCAGTGGGCATGATTATACGATATGCATCACACAATCTCAGATTCATCTATTCAACCAACACAAAGGACCTCAAAGAGTGCCCCAAAGTTTCTACCGGAGAATCACGATGAAAACATGTGCCAACCCCTATGCATAGGTTCATGGGCGGAACCCGCAAGTTGATCACCAAAACATACATCAAGTGAATCACGTGGTATCCCATTGTCACCAGAGATACACACGGCAAGACATACATCAAGTGTTCTCAAATCTTTAAAGACTCAATCCGATAAGATAACTTCAAAGGGGAAACTCAATTCATTACAAGAGAGTAGAGGGGGAGGAGAAACATAAGATCCAACTATAATAGCAAAGCTCGCGATACATCAAGATCGTATCATCTCAAGAACACGAGAGAGAGAGATCAAACACATAGCTACTAGTACATACCCTCAGCCCCGAGGGAGAACTACTCCCTCCTCGTCATGGAGAGCACCGGGATGATGAAGATGGCCACCGGAGAAGGATTCCCCCTCCGGTAGGGTGCCGGAACGGGTCTAGATTGGTTTTTGGTGGCTACGGAGGCTTCTGGCGGCGGACCTCCCAATCTATTCTCTATTCTGGAAGTTTTAGGATACGTAGGTATATATGGGTGAAAGAAGTACCTCGGTGGACCGAAGGGGGGTCACGAGGCAAGGGGCGCGCCCCCACCCTCGTGGGCACCTTCCTTCTTTCCTGACGTGCACTCCAAGCTTTTCCAGTGGATTTACTTCCAAAAATAACTTCTCCAGTTGATTTCGTTCCGTTTCGACTCCGTTTGATATTCCTTTTCTTTGAAACACTGAAATAGGCAAAAAACAGCAAATCTGGGCTGGGCCTTCGGTTAATAGGTTAGTCCCAAAAATAATATAAAAGTGAATAATAAAGCCCAATATTGTCTAAAACAGTAGATAATATGGCATGGAGCAATCAAAAATTATAGATACGTTGGAGACGTATCAAGCATCCCCAAGCTTAATTCTTGCTCGTCCTCGAGTAGGTAAATGATAAAAATAGAATTTTTGATGTGGAGTGCTACTTGGCATAATTTTAATGTAATTCTTCTTAATTGTGGCATGAATATTCAGATCCAAAAGATTCAAGACAAAAGTTCATATTGACATAAAAATAATAATACTTCAAGCATACTAACTATGCAATTATGTCTTCTCAAAATAACATTGCCAAAGAAAGTTCATCCCTACAAAATCATATAGTTTAGTCATGCTCCATTTTCGTCACACAAGAATGCTCTTATCATGCACAACCCCGATGACAAGCCAAGCAATTGTTTCATACTTTAGTAATCTCAAACCTATAAACTTTCACGCAATACATGAGCGCGAGCTATGGATATAGCACTATGGGTGGAATAGAATATAATGATGGGGGTTATGTGGAGAAGACAAAAAGGAGAAAGTCTCACATCAACGAGGCTAATCAATGGGCTATGGAGATGCCCACCGATTGATGGTAATGCAAGGAGTAGGGATTGCCATGCAACGGATGCACTAGAGCTATAAATGTATGAAAGCTCAACAAAAGAAACTAGTGGGTGTGCATCCAACTTGCTTGCTCACGAAGACCTAGGGCACTTGAGGAGGCCCATTGTTGGAATATACAGGCCAAGTTCTATAATGAAAAATTCCCACTAGTATATGAAAGTGATAACATGAGAGACTCTCTACTATGAAGATCATGATGCTACTTTGAAGCACAAGTGTGGTAAAAGGATAGTAACATTGTCCCTTCTCTCTTTTTCTCTCATTTTTTTGGTCCTTTTCTTTTTTTATGGCCTTTCTCTTTTTTGGGGGCCTTATCTTTTTTTGTAGCCTTTTTTTATTCCTCACTTGGGACAATGCTCTAACAATGATGATCATCACACTTCTATTTATTTACAACTCAATGATTACAACTCGATACTAGAACAAAGATGACTCTATATGAATGCCTCCGGCGGTGTACCGGGATATGCAATGAACCAAGAGTGACATGTATGAAAGAATTATGAATGGTGGATTTGCCACAAATACTATGTCAACTACATGATCATGCTAAGCAATATGACAATGGTGAATGTGTCATGATGAACGGAATGATGGAAAGTTTCATGGCAATATATCTTGGAATGGCTATGGAAATGCCATAATAGGTAGGTATGGTGGTTGTTTTGAGGAATATATAAGGAGGTTTATGTGTGAAAGAGCGTATCATATCACGGGGTTTGGATGCACCGGCGAAGTTTGCGCCAACTCTCAATGTGAGAAAGGGCAATGCACGGTACCGAAGAGGCTAGCAAGGATGGAAGGGTGAGAGTGCGTATAATCCATGGACTCAACATTAGTCATAAAGAACTCACATACTTATTGCAAAAATCTACAAGTCATCAAAAACCTCGGCACTACGCGCATGCTCCTAGGGGGATAGATTGGTAGGAAAAGACCATCGCTAGTCCCCGACCGCCACTCATAAGGAAGACAATCAAATAACACCTCATGTTTCAAATTTGTTGCATAAAGTTTACCATACGTGCATGCTACGGGACTTGCAAACTTCAACACAAGTATTTCTCAATTTCACAACTACTCAACTAGCACGACTTTGATATTATTACCTCCATATCTCAAAACAATCATCAAGCATCAAACTTCTCTTAGTATTCAAAACACTCATAAGAAAATTTTACTAATCTTGAATACCTAGCATATTAGGATTTTAAGCAAATTACCATGCTATTTAAGACTCTCAAAATAATCTAAGTGAAGCATGAGAGTTCATCTATTTCTTCAAAATAAAACTACCACCATGCTCTAAAAGATATAAGTGAAGCACTAGAGCAAATGACAAACTACTCCGAAAGATATAAGTGAAGATCAATGAGTAGTCGAATAATTATGCAATTATGTGAAGACTCTCTCTCATTTAATAATTTCAGATCTTGGTATTTTATTCAAACAGCAATCAAAGCAAAATAAAATGACATCTAAGAATAGCAAACATCATGTGAAGAAGCAAAAACTTAGGATCAACCGATACTAACCGATAGTTGTTGAAGAAGAAAGGTGGGATGCCAACCGGGGCATCCCCAAGCTAATATGCTTGAGACTTCTTAAAATATTATCTTGGGATGCCTTGGGCATCCCCAATCTTGAGCTTTTGTGTCTCCTTAATTCCTCTCATATCACGGCCTCCCTAAATCTCAAAAGCTTCATCCACACAAAACTCAACAAGGACTCGTGAGATAAGTTAGTATAAACCATTGCAAAAACCTTATCATACTCTACTGTAGCAAATCACTAAAATTATTATTCAACATTGCATACTAAATGCCTCTGCATATTTAATAGTCCTATCCTCAAATAGAATCATTAAAGAAGCAAACATATGCAAACAATGCAAACATAACAGCAATCTGCCTAAACAGGATAGTCTGTAAAGAATGTTGAAACATCCATACTTCCCTAGCTCCAAAAATTATGAAAGAAAATTCCAACTGTAGTAAATTTATCAGAGCTTAATATGCAAAAGTTTTCAACATTTTATCACATTCTGAATTTTCTAGGGAATTATTGCAACAGTGGTAAACTTTCTGTTTTCAAACAACAACATGTATACTTGTAACATAGGCATAGTAAAGGCTATCAATGCCACTTTTATTGAAATAAAATATGCAAAACATTGTTCTAAATAAAATCAAGAAAATCCTAAGAAAATAAATTGACACTCCAAGCAAAACACATATCATGTGGCGAATAAAAATACAGCTCCAAGTAAAGTTACCGATGCACGAAGACAAAAGAGGGGATGCCTTCCGGGGCATCCCCAAGCTTAGGCTCTTGGTTGTCCTTGAATATTACCTTGGGGTGCCTCGGGCATCCCCAAGCTTAGGCTCTTGCCACTCCTTATTCCATAGTCCATCGAATCCTTACCCAAAACTTGAAAACTTCACAACACAAAACTTAACAGAAAACTCGTAAGCTCCGTTAGTATAAGAAAATAAATCACCACTTAAAGGTAATGTAATGAAATCATTATTTATTTATATTGGTGTTAAACCTAATTTATTCCAACTTCTCTATGGTTTATAAACTATTTTACTAGCCATAGATTCATCAAAATAAGTAAACAACACATGAAAAACAGAATCTGTCAAAAACAGAACAGTCTGTAGTAATCTGGATCAAACGTATACTTCTAGAACTCATAAAATTCTCAAATAAATTTCTGGACATGAGGAATTTATCTATTAATAATATGAAAAAATAATTAACTAAATATCACTCTCCAACAAAAAATGGCAGCAATTCTCGTGAGCGCTAAAGTTTCTGTTTTTTACAGCAAGATCAACAAGACTTTCCCCAAGTCTTCCCAACGGTTCTACTTGGCACAAACACTAATTAAAAGCATAAAACCACATATAAACAGAGGCTAGATGAATTATTTATTACTAAACAGGGACAAAAATCAAGGAACAAAAATAAAATTGGGTTGCCTCCCAACAAGCGATATCGTTTAACGCCCCTAGCTAGGCATGATGATTTCAATGATGCTCACATAAAAGATAAGAATTGTAACATAAAGAGAGCATCATGAAGGATATGACTAGCACATTTAAGCCTAACCCACTTCCTATGCATAGGGATTTTTTGAGCGAACAACTTATGGGAACAATAATCAACTAGCATAGGAAGGCAAAACAAGCATAACTTCAAAATTTTAAGCACATAGAGAGGAAACTTGATATTATTGCAATTCCTACAAGCATATAGTCCTCCCTCATAATAATTTTCAGTAGCATCATGAATGAATTCAACAATATAGCCAGCATCTAAAGCATTCTTTTCATGATCTTCAAGCATAGAAATTTTATTACTCTCCACATAAGCAAAATTCTTCTCAATCGGAATAGTGGGAGTGTCATAAGAGACTCGAATACTATAAATTGTTTCCACATTAAAAGAGTAATGTTCAGAGAAGGGGTAATCATAATCATGACAAATTTTATAAATATAATCGCTACTTTTTATAGCATAAGTATCATCACAATAATCATCATAAGTAGGAGGCATGCTATCATCATTATAAATTTGCATATCAAAACTTGGGAGGCTAAAAATATCATCTTCATTAAACGTAGCATCCCCAAGCTTGGGACAAACATTAATTGCAGCAAATATATTCTCAAAAACATCATCTTCATCAAACATAGCATCCCCAAGCTTGGGCCTTTTCATATCATAAGCATAATCACTCTCATCATTAATAGTATGGATAGCACCAATAGTATAGCAATTATCATATTCTTCCAAGCAAGTGCCAAAAATATTTTCAAGATCATAAGAAGTATCATTATCTTACACAATTATATTTTCATGAGGCACAATAGTAATAGGAGCTGCACTATTTGGGAGAGATATCTTTTTACCTCTCTTCCTTTTTCTTTTCTTCTTCTTCACCACATCATGTGTGGGTTCAATCCTCTTTTTGGAGCTCCTTATTAATGAGATTGGTTGAATAGGAGGCTCCTCCTCGTTACCTGATTCATCATAAGAAATAATAGGAGGATATTGGGAAGTCTCTTCCCATTCATTAGTATTCTCTTCATCTTCTATTTGTTTTCTTTTCTTTATGTAGTTGGCAATATAAGGATTTTCAATGCAATTCACCGCACAATACATATAAATTTTCTCTAGATCAAAATGAAGAACTTTATCAAGATTAAACTTTGGAATACCCTTAGTTATACGTTTCATTTCCTCATACCCCAAAAGAAGACTAAGCTCTTTATGATTCTCAAGGGTAATCAAAGTATCACAATTTTTGGATACGATTCGGTCATGAAACAATTTGCATTGGAGATTTAAATGACCATGTTCATTGCAAAGTTCACAAGGGGCGTGAAAACTATTGAATTTTTCAGCACAATCATAAAGACTTTCTTGCAACAATTCAGTTTCTAAGTACCTATGCCTCTTGCAATATCTATCTTCCCTACTTGGTGTGTACTTACAAACACAATGCACTCCATAAAAATTGACATGTTTATAGGAGACATTTTCATCATAACCAGTGCAATCATCATTAGTATCATGGATATTCAAAGAATTCATACTAACAACATTGCGATCATGCTCATCATTCAAATATTTTGTGCCAAACATTTTATAGATTTCTTCTTCTAGTACTTGAGCACAATTATCCTTTCCATCATACTCACGAAAGATATTAAAAAGATGAAACGTATGAGACAAACTCAATTCCATTTCTTTATAGTTTTCTTTTATAAACTAAACTAGTGCTAAAACAAGAAACTAAAAGACTCGATTGCAAGATCTAAAGATATACCTTCAAGCGCTAACCTCCCCGGCAACGGCGCCAGAAAAGATCTTGATGTCTACTACACAACCTTCTTCTTGTAGACTTTGTTGGGCCTCCAAGTGCAGAGGTTTGTAGGACAGTAGCAAATTTCCCTCAAGTGGATGACCTAAGGTTTATCAATCCGTAGGAGGCGTAGGAAGATGGTCTCTCTCAAGAAACCCTGCAACCAAATAACAAAGAGTCTCTTGTGTCCCAAACACACCCAATACAATGGTAAATTGTATAGGTGCACTAGTTCGGCGAAGAGATGGTCATACAAGTGGTATATGGATAGTAGATAATAGTTTTTGTAATATGAAAATATAAAAACAGCAAGGTAACTAATGATAAAAGTGAGCGTAAACGGTATTGCAATGTGTTGAAACAAGGCCTAGGGTTTTCGCTAGTGTAAGTTCCCTCAACAATGATAACATAATTGGATCACATAACTATCCCTCAATATGCAACAAAGAGTCACTCCAAAGTCACTAATAGCGGAGAACGAATGAAGATATTATGGTAGGGTATGAAACCACCTCAAAGTTATTCTTTCCAATCAATCCGTTGGGCTATTCCTATAAGTGTCACAAACAGCCCTAGAGTTCGTACTAGAATAACACCTTAAGACACAAATCAACCAAAACCCTAATGTCACCTAGATACTCCAATGTCACCTCAAGTATCCGTGGGCATGATTATACGATATGCATCACACAATCTCAGATTCATCTATTCAACCAACACAAAGGACCTCAAAGAGTGCCCCAAAGTTTCTACCGGAGAATCACGACGAAAACATGTGCCAACCTCTATGCATAGGTTCATGGGCGGAACCCGCAAGTTGATCACCAAAACATACATCAAGTGAATCACGTGGTATCCCATTGTCACCACAGATACGCACGGCAGGACATACATCAAGTGTTCTCAAATCTTTAAAGACTCAATCTGATAAGATAACTTCAAAGGGGAAACTCAATTCATTACAAGAGAGTAGAGGGGGAGGAGAAACATAAGATCCAACTATAATAGCAAAGCTCGGGATACATCAAGATCGTATCATCTCAAGAACATGAGAGAGAAAGAGAGATCAAACACATAGCTACTGGTACATACCCTCAGCCCCGAGGGAGAACTACTCCCTCCTCATCATGGAGAGCACCGGGATGATGAAGATGGCCACCGAGAAGGATTCCCCCTCCAGCATGGTGCCGGAACAGGTCTAGATTGGTTTTCGATGGATACGGAGGCTTCTTGCGGTGGAAATCCCGATCTATTCTCTGCTTTGGAAGTTTTAGGATACGTAGGTATATATGGGTGAAAGAAGTACGTCGGTGGACCGAAGGGGGGACCACGAGGCAGGGGGCGCGCCCTAGGGGGGTGGGCGCGCCCCCCACCCTCGTGGGCACCTCCCTTCTTTCCTGACGTGCACTCCAAGCTTTTCCGGTGGCTTTCCTTCCAAAAATAACTTCTCCAGTTGATTTCGTTCCATTTCGACTCTGTTTGATATTCCTTTTCTTCGAAACACTGAAATAGGCAAAAAACAGCAAATCTGAGCTGGGCCTCCGGTTAATAGGTTAGTCCCAAAAATAATATAAAAGTGGATAATAAAGCGCAATATTGTCTAAACAGTAGATAATATAGCATGGAGCAATAAAGAATTATAGATACGTTGGAGACGTATCAGTCACCCTTGACGAAACAACTTCTGTGACGCGCAATTTATCGTCATGGAAGTGGACACTTCCGTGATGATAATTTTGGTAATGTCATGGAACACTTCTACGACAGCACGGGTATGACTATCTTGATTCTGTCATAAAATCATCATGGATGTACATGCATGACAAAAAATGCAACCTACTGTGACAAACACGTATCATCACGAAAGTGTATTTTTTTGTAGTGATATGCTCTGCTTAAGAAGCTTCCTTGCCATGTTCTACACTCAATCTGCTTAGCTGAGATGGCATGCTAAGGCCGATTAGTTGCTAAAATATCCTACCATATATTTATTGTGACGTAGATTGCCATGGTCTAGTAGCCAATCTGTTAGGTGAAATAGCTCTACATCGTTTTATACTCGATCTTTGTTGCTGCGATGGCCTTCGGTAGTTCGATGGCTGTGTGCTCAGCCTCATTGACTGCTGAAACAACCAACCATAATTTGGCACTCAAATCTGTTTGCTGAATTAGCTTTACATATATTTTGTTACTTAGATCTGCTCGTCCAAATATCTTGCCATAGCTTTAGACATTGACCTAGGTATTTTTTCTGGACTTCATAAAAAAGCATATATGTTTTTCCTGTAATATCTAGTACAAGAACTAATTTGTATGTCTAACAGATGGACAGGACTTGGATAACTTCTTCTCGAAGATTCTCCGCTGCAGATGTCGAGGGGTTTGAAAACTTCATGAACTTTATCAGAGCTTAGTACGGTGGTCCGAAATCAGATGTGCTCTGCCCATGTAGCAGTTTTATGAATTCAGTTACAAGACCCTAGTCAACTGTGCAAAATCATCTACACTTGTATGGGATGTCGGTCACATATACTAGGTGGGTTCATCATGCTGAAGCTGTGAACGTCAATGTTATTGACTACGTGGAAGCCGCAGATCACCATCTTGATCTGCCTGATGCTCAGGTGGAAGAGGAGGAGGTGGTGGTCGTGGCGGAGCCAGTGAGTTTGACCAACATTGAAACAATGCTATGAAATGCTCGTGCATTCCGTGAACTTTCACCTGCAGAAGAAAAACGATGGGCCCGCATGTTGGAACAATGCAATGTTGCTGTCACCCCAGGAAATAAGCTGTCAGTATTCTCAGCTATGGTCACCTTTCTTCAGGTGAAGACATCTGAGTGGATGACCAACAAATCATTCGACGCGATGTTGGCTACTTTCCGCAAATCTTTCCCAGATGCGTCTGAGCTGCCACACACCTACAGTAAAATGAAGAATTTCCTTCATGCAGTTGGAATTGGATATGATATGATCCATGTTTGTAAGAATAATTGTGTTCTGTTCCGGAAGGATTATGCCAACTTAAGTGAATGCCCAAAATGCAAATCATCAAGATGGAAAGATGGCGATGCTGTGAAGAGGATTCCTCATAATGTTCTGAGACATTTTCCAATTACACCAAGATTGCAGAGGTTGTTTCATGATGCTGAAATAAGAGAGGATGTACTATGGCATTCTAGGAACCAGGAGTACAGAGATCAGAATGTAATGAGCCATCCATCACATGGTAGTGAGTGGAAAAGCTTCAATCAGAAACACGAAAAGTTTGTTGCTGACCCGAGAAACATTAGACTTGGGTTAGCTTCAGATGGATTTAACCCATTTGGCCACCAGAGCGCCACATATAGCATGTGGCCAGTGCTTGTTATCCCTTACAACATGCCTCCAAATGTATGCACCAAAGAATCAAACTACATGATGGCCTTGCTCATCCCAGGTCCAAAAAGGTCCTGGAAAGGATTTTGATTTGTTCCTGGAGCCTCTTGTGGAGGAACTTCAACAGCTATGGAGGGGTGTTCTCACTCGAGACCTATATAGCAGCCCACCAGCTGATTTCTTTCTACGTGCTGTTATAATTTGGTGCATCCATGATTATCCGGCTTTGGGCACTATGTCAGGGCGAACGACACATGGTTACAATGCATGTGTTCGTTGTGATAGGAATCTGCTGTCATACGCAATACTTAGCAAGATCTGTTACATTGGACGCCGCTGTTTCCTTGTCAAGGACAAGCCGCATCCTAGAAAATACCGAAGACATGTGTTCAATGCAAAGCATGAAAACTGTGATGCGCCAAAGAGTCTCACCGCCGATGAGTTGCAAGTGGAATTAGAGAAGGTCAGGCATATTACACCAGGAAACCATCCTGGTAATGGTAGCGGGAAAAGGAAGCATGGCAGGGCAGAAGATATATTATTGTTTACCCGCAGGTCCACTTTGTGGGACTTGGAGTATTGGAAAGATTTGGATCTGCGGCATAATCTTGATGTGATGCACATCGAGAAAAGTGTATGTGACAACATTATCGGCACACTTCTTAATATTGAAGGCATGACGAAAGATACCTTAAAATCTAGGATTGATTTGACACACCTGGGTATCAGACAGGATTTGCAGGTGCAAGATGAAGGTAAACCATGGGATATGGCACCAGCTGTGTACGTCATGGACAAGGTAAAAAGAGAAGAATTCTGCGAGGTCCTGTCACGTGTGAGATTCCCACATGGATTTGCTTCCAACCCTGAAAGGAGAGTTAGTGTAGATGGAAATAAGGTACAAGGGTTGAAAACTCATGACTTCCACATCCTACTTCAAAGTGTTTTACCTGTTATCGTTAGAGGATTGGGCCGCCCTGACTTATACAGAGCAGTTGCAGAGTTGGGAAAATTCTTCAGGGAACTCTGCAGTAGAAATATCAGGATAGATGCTTTGGAGCGTCTTAGAGACAAGATACCAACTATCCTATGCGACCTTGAGAAGATATATCCTCCAGCCTTCTTTGGTGTGATGGTGCATTTGGCTATTCATCTACTTGATGAGGCACTACTTAGAGGTCCAGTACAGTATGGCTGGATGTACCCTATTGAAAGGCGGCTAGGCACTTTCAAGGGCTATGTTAGGAACAGAGCTAGACCCGAGGGTTCCATTGTAGAGGCCTACATTGCTACAAAAGCATTGACATTCTGCTCAAAATACATTGAAACGGCTGATCAGCTTAGCAAAGAGGTGGGTGAAGACAATCTCAGGCTCAATGTTTTCGATTATTCTGTTTGAGTTACATGGAAGAGTCGACAAGAGGACAAACCTAAAGATTTGGACAAAATGGTTTGGTATGTGTTGAATAATTGTCCTGAGATACTACCTTATATCAAGTAAGTGCTAAGTACTGCAGCTTATACATCGTAATCTATTAAACTTGCAGCACATTCTTATATATTTAGATGTTTGACGCGATCACTATGTTATGCAGCATCTACAAAAAGGAGTTACTGCCGCAAAATCCAAGAAACATTGACAAATTGGTTATGGCAGGATTTGCGAAATGGTTCAAGAGCCATGTAAGCTTTTGAATTGCACTGTCAATTTTTTTAATATATTGAGTACATAAGATGATCAGCTTGTCTATTTTCTAACCATAGGTTAAGAAGATGTGAGAGGATGGGCAGGCAGTTGATGATGCCCTTTACTCACTAGCAATGGGTCCTGATACTCGGGTAAGACATTATGAATCTTGCGTTGTTGGAGATGTGCGCTACAACACCCTTGCACGAGACGAAGGCAGGAAGACACAAAATAGTGCCATCATTAGCACGGATACGTATGGCAAAGAGACAATTGAAATGTATGCTAACATAAAGACATTGTTCAGTTGTAGTATATCTCCAGTTTCGAGGATCATCGGTGTGTGGTTCTGTTGTGTTGTCGTTGGTATAACCTGTTTCCAGGATCGCAAAACTCGGAGCTGATGATTATTTCAAATCCATCAATGTCAAGGCGGTGTACCAGACCAGCGAGCCTTTTATTTTAGCAAATCAAGCAACACAGATATTTTTCTTGGAAGACACATTTGCACGTAGCGATGACTGGAGAGTATTGCAAAGGTTTGAGTAGAGGAATTCATTTAATGAAATTGCACAACAAGATGATGCTTACACTGCTCCTGATGTACAAGATAACACAGATGTTCCTAATATCTTTGAGAACCATCACGTCAATGACGCCGGCGAAAAGATTTCCTGTCGTGCTGTGGACATACAAGAGTTGATCAAGAAGAAGCCAACGTTCGAGGACGTTGAGGACGAAGAAGAAGATGACACCGTGGGGAATTACGATTCAGACTGATACACATGGCGAAGATGTTGACGCTGCTGCTGCGGATGATGATTACATTGCTTTTGTCATATTTGCCTGTCAGAAGACGTTTTTTATCTACAATGTGAAATTTCGTTTGCTATGACAACTGAAACCTAATGAACATGTTGTTTAGTATTTTCATGTGAGAACATCACTTGTTATGTATGCTAATTTGTGTTTGGTGATTGTATGACAACTAAAACATGATGACATTGTTGTTTAGTTGTACTCATATTTGGCTGTGAAACTTGAATTTGATGACATAGTTTGTTGTTGGACTGCAATTTGCTCGACGTCTCCGAATGAGAACAAAGCTGACCGGACAGGGCCTCTGCTAATTTATTTACTGATTACCAAAAGGGCCTCTGCTATTTATTTATTTACGAGCAAAAGGGGATACCCCCTGATTTCCGTTAATAGAAATCATTAGATGTTCACAACACCACGCCCAACTTGCTACACAGGTTTCATTCATTACTAGTTTCAGCAAAGTGCTCATGTCATAGCCACTCAATACATCATGAGTGCTACATACACTGCAAATAAAGAGACAATCATCCTATAGAGCACATCGATTTTTCCCATTATCTTCACAAGCTCTTTCATCTCCTCATTGCTGTCAAGGCCGTTCAGTAGCTGTTGCTTAGCCATGATCAGAGGAACTGCATCTTTAACCTTCTGCTCTGCATCTTCCTCTTCTGTCGTTCCTTCAGTTACTTGTCCAACACCCTAACCTTCTGGTATTGGGATTCCTCGGCTAACCAAATAATCAGCGTAGTTGCACTCCCCCACATCAGCAACTTCCTAGAAATACAAATCACACGAATCTTCCCTTTTCTGCACGAATCAAATTGGAAGATCATCAACCAAACTATTAAAAAATCAGCAACTAAAAGCAGCAGAACAACACTTAAACATATTATTACCCCATGATTCGGGCATTTGTAGAAGACTCGGCCAGGGTTGAGGATTGTGGTTGAGACGCGATGGATGACTCTGCGTGATTTGCAGCAGTGGCACCGCACCAACGGCAGGATGTTGCGATGAGCAACCGGCTGCGGTGCGCGTGCCGGCAAGGATGTGATGAGACCCACAGGCGATGGTACGGGTGGCGACTTGACGCATATCTGGTTGTTGCCTGCTGAAGAGCAGGTGGACGAGCAGCCAGCGGACATGGTTGTTGCGGCCAGAGCTTTTCATGTTAGGCAGAGTAAGTAGAGAAGAGGAGAATCGAATGTTGGATATGTCAGTTTCATTACTTGCAGAGTAGCATAACACCATATATAGTCATAGTCTAGGTTTGGATTCGAACCAGCTACAGGAGCACGTCTCTCTTTTTTCTAAAACTCAGCAACGTCTCTTTATTGGTACACTAGCTTGTTCTGTACGCCTTCTCAAGTCTTTGATTCCTCCAGCTGACATCTGGGACCCACTGGAAGGGCCTCTGTATTTCACGAAAAAACGTGCCCCCCGCTGACAGGTCGGACCCACCAACTATCTTCACACACAAGGAAGTGCCTCCTTATTACGCACAAAAAAATGAATACTCCCCCTGCCAGCTAGAACCCAACATAGTGGGAGGCTGACTTGTGGGCCTACCAAGTTGACGGGGACGGAGGGCTTTGTCAACTTAGTCAATATGAACGATTCTAGATCCAGTTACTGTATGATGTTCATCCAACGACCGTAGTGCTTCTTCAACCTCTGGTCTTCTTGCCCCAGCCGCCCAACCCAGCGTCGGTCGTGCCTCATGCTCCTGCCTCCCGTGGTCGGCTGTGATGTCGCGGAGGCCTCACCGCCCCCTACTACTCCCACCGCTGGCCAGGCCATCCCTCTACTCACCCACACCCCCTGTTATTTTGCGGCGACGGCAACCTCACACCGCAGCCGAACCAATGAACCCTCGTACTCCTCTCCGCGTGGGCATCCACTGCCGCGTCTTCCTCGGCTTCGCGTCGTCCCCTTCTTAGGCCTCGCCGTCGTCCACCGCCTTGGTGCTCTCGGCGCGGCGTGGTCAATGTGGTCAACGACCGACTTCCATCAGAAGAGTACTGTACGTGGAGAGGCTGACAGCTGGGTCCACGGCCACAACTCAGTTTTTTTGTGATTTGCCAAGTAAGTCGCTTTTTCAGGCCTGTTGGGCTGCAAATCTTTCAAGACGAGGAGAGCTTCATTCGGCTGGCCGAGAAAATGGCCTATCAGTAATGAGAAATGGGATGTACATTTTTAAAACACATCAAACCAGCAATTAGTTTCAAATATCTTTTTTTCATTTCGAGATTTTAAATTGCATTGATTTTTATGCATGGACAATTTGTTGGATTTTATATTGATATACATTTATTTTTAAAATCTGTTGGAATGTGACTCAAAATTTCGGGATTAAAAACAGTTTGGACCGCACCGAAATATGCAAAATTTCGTATAATTTTTTAACCGTGGCCACAATATGGGTTGTAATGCTAACAAAAAGAATATGGGCTCCAAAAAAACCTTAAAAATTAGCAAATGGGTTGAAAATTATTAGAAATAATGGCAGATGGGTTGTATGCTATTTCGATTTGAGGCTTTCCAAAAAAAGGTTGACGCACAAGCGGTGACTATTGGATGTCCATCCAACGGCCGTCGTGCTTCTTCAATCTCTGCTCTTCCTGCTCTAGCCGCTCAAACAACCGTCGGCGGGACTGCCTGCTCCCTCCTCCCTGAGGCCGGCTGTGCTGCCGCGCAGGCCTCACCACCCCACCGTACTCCTATCGCTGGCCTAGCCATCCCTGTACTCACCCACACCTGCTGTTATTCTCCGGCGATGGCAGACGAACCAGTAAACCCTCGTACAGTCGTACTCCCCTCCATGTTGAAAACAACTGCCGAGTCTTCACTGGCTCCGTGTCATTCCCTTCCTAGGCCTCGCCATCGTCGACCGCCCTGGTGCTCTCGGCACGGCCTGGTCAATGTGGTCAACCACCGACATGCATCTGAAGTGGACTGTACATGGAGAGGCTGACAGTTGGGTCCATGACCACACGCAAGGAAATGCCTCCTTATTATGGGCAAAATAATGATTCCTCCACCTGACATCTGGGACCCACTGAAAGGGCCTCTGTATTTCGCGAAAAAAATGTTACCGCCGCTGACAGCTCGGACCCAGCAGCTATATCTTCACACGCAAGGAAGTGCCTCCTTATTACGCACAAAAAAATGAATACTCCCCCTGCTAGCTGGGACCTAGTATAGTGGGAGGCTGACTTGTGGGCCTACTAAGTTGACGGGGATGGAGGGCTTTGTCAACTTAGTCAATATGCACGATTCTAGCTCCAGTGATCGTATGATGTCCATCCAACGGCCGTAGTGCTTCTTCAACCTCTGGTCTTCTTGCTCTAGCCTCCCAAACCAACGTCGGTCATGCCTCGTGCTCCTGCCTCCCGTGGCTGGCTACGATGCCGCAGAGGCCTCACCGCCCCCTACTACTCCCACTGCTGGCCAGGCCATCCCTCTACTCACCCACGCCCCCTTGTTATTCTGCGGCGACGATAGCCTCACACCGCAGCGAACCAGTGAACCTCCATACTCCTCTACGTGTGGGCATCCACTGTCGCGTCTTCCTCAGCTCCGCGTCGCCCCCTTCCTAGGTCTCGCCGTCGTCCACCACCCTAGTGCTCTCTGCGGTGTGGTCAACATGGTCAAGGAACGACTGTCATCGGACGTGGACTGTACGTGTAGAGGCTGACAGTTGGGTCCACGGCCGCAGCAAGGAAGTGCCCCCTTATTACGCGGAAAATAATGATTCCTCCACCTAACATCAGGGACCCACCGGACGGGCAACCATGTTCCGCGAAAAAAATGTTTCCCCCCTGACTGCTGGGACCTACCAGCTACATCTTCGCACGCAAGGAAGTGTGTCCGGGCAAAAAAAATGATTCGTCCCCTGACTGCTGGGACCCACCAAGTACATCTTCGCACGCAAGGAAGTGCCTGACAGTCGAGACCCACCTGGTCGAAGCGTACGTAGCGTTGTCATTCTGGTCACGAACATGTACGTACATACTGGTCGATGTAGAGGCGCGCACGTATCGTAGTAGAGGCGCGCACGTAGCATGTACACGTACATACAGCGGCCAGTGTGCAAGAAAGAAAATACGGCCATGTACGTACATACGGGCAGGGTCTCAAACGCCTACTCGCGCATACGTACGGCTAGGGCTCGTGCACATGGCTGGGTCGGAACGGAGAAACAACGTCGTCGTCGTGTTCATGGGGAGCCAACTGGCTGGGTCAGAACGGGATGTGTCGTCATGTTCATCGGGAGGGCTTGGACGGAACAGCCAATGGAAACGAGGCCTGGCGTACCACAGAACAGAGGAAACGGCCTTGTGTTCGACCGGCCACGGTCGAAACGGGATCCTATTCATCGGGAGGGGTCTGGCGTACCTCAAAATGGAGGAAATGGACCTCCTATGGTCGAAACGAGGGTCCTATTGATCGGGGGGTGTGGCGTACCGCAAAATAGAGCAAACGGACTTGTGTTGGAGCGCTACGGTCGAAGCAGGGGTCCTGTTCATCGGGAGGGGTGTGGCGTACCACAAAACGGGACTCCACGGGATACTGTTCATCTCCACCGTCGACCCTATCCAGCCACCACGGGCTACTGTTCATCCACCGTCGACCTCCTCCAGCCTCCACCTGCGACTGTTCATCCACGGGCTCCTGTTCATCCAGCCTCCACCGCGCGCTACTCCACTGGCTACTATTCAACCAGCCCTCTCCACGGGCTCCTGTTCAACCACCCCTCCACGGGTTAATGTCCATCCAGCCCTCCACCATCTACTGTTCATCCAGCCCTCCACGGGGTGGTCCTGTTCATCCAGCCCTCCACGGGGTCCTGTTCATCCAGCCCCAACCGGCTCGATCCATCAAGGTCTTGTTCATCCAGAGGCAACATTACGTGGTCCTATTCATCCACCCCCACCGGAAATTGTTCATCCAACCCCCCCCCCCAGCAACGCTCACTGTTCATCCAGAGGCAGCATCGATTGGCTTCAGTTAGCAGCAGTAGCGAAGGAATCATTCGGGTTCAGTAACGCGTAGCCTGCAGTGCAATCGCTCGGGTTCAGTTAGAGCCCAATGCCTCGCTCGGGTTCAGTTAGAGCCCAATGCCTCGCACACGCACGCATACGTGTACGAGAGAAACACGCATCGCTCGGCCCCCGACCACCCACCGTAACCGGGAACTCCCCAAAATTTTCCTTGCCCTTGCTTCTACCACGATTTTTTTCGTCATGGACGGCCCAAAGAATGTCATGCAGCTGTGTCTCTGGCCTGCCCAGGACGAAAAACCCATTTTCTGTCATGATTTTTTGTCATAGAAGTAGGAGCCCACCACATCTATGATGATATCGGGTTTTGTCACAATTATCGTCATAGAAGTGTCGTAAGTATGACAGGAAAAAAATTTGTTCGGCCCAAAATGTCACGGATGTGTCTTTTTTGTAGTGGAGGCCGCTCTCCAGGTCGGCGGCCATGGCCTCGTTCTCCTGCTTCACGGGAGGAACACCATCGGCTCCTTCTTCGGCTTGACTAGGCAGGAGAGGGAAGGGGAAGGGACGCAACCACCCTCGTTGATGACAAGGGTGTCGCTGCAGGTGCACCGATGGAGTGGCGTCTCCTGCGGATCGGGCTTGACGGGGAGGAGCGGCGCCGACCTAGAGGAGCGGGAGCCCGAGGACGATGATGACAGTGTGTCCATGCGCCTCGGCATCCAGGAGCTTCCGTGGCGGCGTGAGAAGGAGGGCCCCGGGTACTCCAGCGGTGGCTCATTGCCGCCCTCGATGTGTGATGACCCACAAGTATAGGGGATCAATTGTAGCTCTTTTCGATAAGTAAGAGTGTCGAACCCAATGAGGAGCAGAAGGAAATGACAAGTGGTTTTCAGCAAGGTAATGTCTGCAAGTGCTGAAATTATAAGTAGTGGAGTAGTTTGATAGCAAGATAATTTGTAACGAGCAAGTAACGATAGTAGTAACAAAAGTGCATCAAGGTAGCCCAATCCTTTTGAGGCAAAGGACAGGCCAAAACGGTCTCTTATGATAAGCAAAGCATTCTTGAGGGTACATGGGAATTTCATCTAGTCATTTTCATCATGTTGGTTCGATTTGTGTTTGCTACTTTGATAATTTGATATGTGGGTGGACCGGTGTTTAGGTGTTGTTCTTACTTGAACAAACCTCCTACTTATGATTAACCATCCCGCAAGCATCCGCAACTATGAGAAAAGTATTAAGAATAAATTCTAACCATAGCATTAAACTTTTGGATCCAATCGGTCCCTTACGGAATAGCGCATAAACTGGGGTTTAAGCTTCTGTCACTCTCGCAACCCATCATCTAATTGCCACTCCACAATGCATTCCCTTAGGCCCAAATATGGTGAAGTGTCATGTAGTCGACGTTCACATGACACCACTAAGGGAATCACAACATACATACTATCAAAATATTGAACACATATCAAGTTCACATGATTACTTGCAACATGATTTCTCCCGTGACCTCAAGAACAAAAGTAACTACTCACAAATGATAAACATGCTCATGATCATAGGAGTATTAAATAGCATATTGGATCTGAACATATAATCTTCCACCAAATAAACCATATAGTAATCAACTACAAGATGTAATCAACACTACTAGTCACCCACAAGCACCAATCTATAGTTCCGGTAACAAGATTAAACACAAGAGATGAACTAGGGTTTGAGATGAGATGGTGTTGTTGAAGATGTTGATGGAGATTGCCCTCCCCAAGATGGGAGAGTTGTTGGTGATGATGAGGACGATGATTTCCCCCTCCGGGAGGGAAGTTCCCCCGGCGGAATCGCTTTCCCGGAGGGCAAAAGTGCTCCTGCCCAAGTTCCACCTCGAGGCAGCGGCGCTCTGTACCTAAATCCCTCTCATTATTTTTTTTCTAGGTCAAAAGGACTTATATACCAAAAGATGGGCACCGGAGGTGGGCCTGGGTGAGCACAACCCACCAGGGCGCGCCCAGCTGGGTTGTGCCCACCTGGTGGCCCCCTCTGGTAGTTATTTGCTCCAATAATTCTTATATATTCCATAAAAAATCCTCGTGAAGTTTCAGCTCATTTGGAGTTGTGCAGAATAGGTAGCCTAACGTAGCTTTTCCAGGTCCAGATTTCCAGCTGCCGGAATTCTCCCTCTTGGTGTGTATCTTGCAAATTGTGAGAGAAAAGGCATTAGAATTACTCCAAAAAGCATTATTATGGATAAAAACATTATAAATAATAGTAAGAAAACATGATGCAAAATGGACGTATCAACTCCCCCAAGCTTAGACCTCGCTTGTCCTCAAGCGAAAACCGAAATCGAAAAACATGTCCACAGGTGTCGATAAAAACAAAATACAGACATAGAAGCATCACGTTGATTATTATAAGAGCAACAAAATTAAACACAGGACTTTTATCATAGAACTTTTATCATATACTTCTCATGAATAAGTAATAGTTCATCACGCAATCGTAGTATAAAGCAAAAACTCTATTAAAAACCAAAAAACTATGTTCTCAGTCAACTTTGCGACTACAATTCATTATCTTTTCAGGAAGGGTCACGTATCGGAGTCTTTAGGCAAGTCCACATACTCAACCATCATATAGTCTTCTATGATTGCTCACACTCACCTCGTACACATGAGCAAAACGTTTCAACCAGACACATAGAAATATAGGGGCTTAAAGTTTCGTCCCCCAACATATTCACCTCAAGGGTAATGTCAACAATAATACTCATGCTATCTATATTCAACTGGACATATGCGCCTAGATCTTTCCTCACCACATGATGCTTGCCAAAGGAGAAAAATAAAAAGGAATAGAAGGAAAACTTTGACTCTTTGCATAAAGGTAAATACATAAAAGTAAAATATAGGCCCTTCGCAGAGGGAAGCAGAGGTTGCCATGCACTTATTTGTTTGTATGCTCAACCCCTTAATGCAAAAGAACGTCACGTTGCATTGCCCCTTGTGATAGCGACCTTTATTATGTAGTCTGTCACTTTTATTCTTCACCATCACAAGTTTGTGCAATGCTTTTCTCGTACACTAAATGATCTCACACTTTTGGAAGCAATTTTTATTGCCTTATTGCATCGATGACAACTTACTTGAGGGATCTTTCTCAATCCCTAGGTAGGTATGGTGAACACCTGAAAATAAGATTTGGGTTTAAGGGTTTTTGGATGCACAAGTAGTATCTCTACTTAGTGCGGAATTTTTGGCTAGAAAAGATAGGGAGCAAGCACCACATGTTGAACTTCTATGTGAATATAAACAAACATAAACCATTAAGTTGTCTTCCTTGTCCAATGTCAACAATTTTGGCGTATAATATTTTGATGAGGGCTCACAATCACAAACGATTTCTATGATAGTATATTTATATGTGAATCTTCTCTTCCCTTATTAATTCTTTCATGAGTTGCATCATTGACTAATGTTATGTTTGTCAATCTGTAATAAAATTTTCTACTTAGACTTTTCCTTATGTGGTTCCATCACCTACCATAGGATTAGTATATGATCTTATTAATGTATTTCCTTTCTTTTATTTATTTCCTTTCTCTTTTTCCTTTCTTATTTGTTTTCTTTATTTGCAACATGAGAGTAAAGAAAGCAAAAACTCACACTAAACTTTATTATATAACTTGACACGATTACAAGGATAGATCACTAAGCAAACTCTCAAGGAAGAAAGGATCGAACTAACTTTTATTCATCTAAAGAAAAAGATCAAACTAAAATAAGTAAAAGAAAAAAGATAATGGGATGATACGATACCGGCCCACCTCCCCCAAGCTTGGCGGAAGCCAAGGGGAATGCCCATACCCGATACTCAGTTCTCTTTTGGTGGTGAAGAAGATGGTGGTGGTGATAACAATTGTGCCTTTAACTTTTTCATATTATATTTGAGGAGAGCAATTTCCTCTTTTAAATCATCGACCTCCAACTCCAGCTTCAATATCTTGTCACATAGATCTCCTTTGCTTTTCTGCCGAAAACGAGAAGGAATAGATCGGTTATTGATGTCGCTTGAAGCTACGTCGGTATTTCCCCAAAGAGGAAGGGATGATGCAGCACAACGGCGGTAGGTATTTCCCTCAGATATGAAACCAAGGTTATTGAACCAGTAGGAGAACCAAGCAACACAACGTAAACAGCCCCTGCACACGAATAACAACACCTCGCAACCCGACGTGTTAAAGGGGTTGTCAATCCCTTTCGGGTAACGGCGCCAGAAATTGGTGTGTGACGGGAGATAAAATTGTAATAGATTGATAGTTGCATCACAAATAGAATAAAGTGCAGCAAAGTATTTTTGGGTTTTTGGATTAATAGATCTGAAAATAAAAGCAAATAAAAGTAGATCACAAAGGCAAATAATATGAGAAAGAAACCCGGGGGCCGTAGGTTTCACTAGTGGCTTCTCTCGAGAAAAATAGCAAACGGTGGGTGAACAAATTACTGTTGGGCAATTGATAGAACCTTAAATAATTATGATGATATCCAGGCAATTATCATTACATAGGCATCACGTCCAAGGTTAGTAGACCGACTCCTGCCTGCATCTACTACTATTACTCCACACATCGACCGCTATCCAGCATGCATCTAGTGTATTGAGTTCATGGGAAAACGGAGTAATGCAATAAGAACGATGACATGATGTAGACAAGATCCGTTTATCTATGGCGGTAGATATAGATCCCATCTTTTTATCCTTAGTAGCAACGATATATACGTGTCGGTTCCCTTTCTGTCACTGGTATCAAGCACCGTAAGATCGAACCCACTACCGGGCACCTCTTCCCATTGCAAGATAAATAGATCAAGTTGGCCAAACAAAACTGTCGTGGAATTGTCACGACAGATGTCCTAGTGTGAGGACTTAGTCGTTAGGCCAATGCATCTACATGGTAGCTTGAGAGGGGTTGAGCGGAATCGAGAGACGCAACACAAGGCAATGATTTAGACAGCTTCGGGCCCCGGGAAACATCATCCGATAACAACCCTACATGTTGTTTGAGGCTATCTCTCATTATGATCATGAGGAAGTCGGTGTAAACCGGCTCTCCCAGTTAACCCTAACCCTTTAAGATTGTTTCTTCTTACTTGTCCCTCTTTGGGGAGCCCTGCCCCTCCTTATATATGTTGAAGGGGCGGTGAGGGAGTCCTGGATTAGGGGGTCTCCGGACAGCCGGACTATATCCTTTGGCCGGACTGTTGGACTATGAAGATATGAGATTGAAGACTTCGTTCCGTGTCCGGATGGGACTCTACTTGGCGTGGAAGGCAAGCTAGGCAATACGGATATGTATATCTCCTCCTTTGTAACCGACCTTGTGTAACCCTAGCCCCCTCCGATGTCTATATAAACCGGAGGGTTTCAGTCCGTAGGACAACATACAATCATACCATAGGCTAGCTTCTAGGGTTTAACCTCTCCGATCTCGTGGTAGATCAACTCTTGTACTACTCATATTATCAAGAATAATCAAGCAGGACGTAGGGTTTTACCTCCATCAAGAGGGCCCGAACCTGGGTAAAACATCGTGTCCCCTGCCTCCTGTTACCATCCGCCTTAGACGCACAGTTCGGGACCCCCTACCTGAGATCCGCCGGTTTTGACACCGACATTGGTGCTTTCATTGAGAGTTCCTCTGTGTCGTCACCATTAGGCTTGATGGCTCCTTCAATCATCAATGGCGATGCAGTCCAGGGTGAGACTTTTCTCCCCGGACAGATCTTTGTATTCGGCGGCTTCGCACTGCGGGACAACTCGCTTGGCCATCTGGAGCAGATCGAGAGTTACGCCCCTGGCCACCAGGTCAGGTTTGGAAGCTTAAACTACACGGCCGACATCCGCGGAGACTTGATCTTCGAGGGATTCGAGCCCCTGCCGAGTGCGCCGCACAGTCACGATGAGCATGATCTAGCTCTACCATCGGACAGTGTTCAGGAGACCGCACCAGCAACTACTCGGACCCTCAATTAGAAGCCAATCGCGCCATCCATGGACGGGTGGATAGACCCCGCCACGGAGGCCATATTCTCAGCGGTGATCGAACCGAGGATCGACCTTACCCTTCATGGGAGCCGTGACGCCGAACTACCAGATTCTTCCCCGGCCACGGACTCCGAACCGCCTGCGCCCGTGCCTGTCAAATCCGACTGGGTGCCTATCATGGAGTTCACCTCTGCGGATATCTTTCAGCACTCGCCTTTCGGCGACATACTGAACTCATTAAGGTCTCTCTCCCTATCAGGAGAGTCCTGGCGGAACTATGTTCGGCAGGATTGGGATGCGGATGACGAAGAAATTCGCCGCCCACCCACCACCCACTTAGTAGCCACTGTCGACAATTTGACCGACATGCTCGACTTCGACTCCGAAGACATCGACGGTATGGACGACGATGCGGGAGACAAAGAGCAACCACTGCCCACAGGGCACTGGACAGCCACCTCATCATATGATATATACATGGTGGACACACCCAAAGAAGGCAATGGCGACGAGACAGCGGAGGATGACCCCTCCAAGAAGCAACCCAAGCGCCAACGTCAGCGGCGCCGCTCTAAGTCTCGCCAAAGCAAAAGCGGTGACACCGGCACAACATATAAAGCACTCTGGATAGTGCCGAAGATGACAACAATCCCCTCCAGCAAGATTTAGAGCAGGAGGATGGAGAAGCCAGCCCTCCCGAGAGAGCGGCAGATGGAGAGGCGGAGGATGATAATTACATGCCTCCCTCCGAAGACGAGGCAAGCCTCGACGATGACAAATTTGTCGTGCCTGAGGATCCCGTCGAACAAGAGCGCTTCAAGCGTCGGCTTATAGCCACGGCAAATAGCCTTAAAAAAAAGCAGCAGCAGCTTCAAGCTGATCAAGATTTGCTAGCTGACAGATGGACTGAAGTCCTTGCGGCCGAGGAATATGAACTCGAACGCCCCTCCAAGAGTTACCCAAAGCGTAGGTTGCTACCCCGACTGGAGGAGGAAGCACTCAAACCTACATCTCCAGCATATGATGCGGCTGATCGGCCACCTCGTGGCCACGACAGAGAGGCATTTCAGCCAAAAACTCAGACCGCACCCCGACGCCACTCAAATAAAAATGTCAAGGCACGGGGAAACACGCTAGACCTGCGAGACGTATTGGAGGACAAAGCAAAACATGCAAGATCGATCTACAGATCACGAGGGCGCGCCACTATGCGAGACGATAACCGTCACGCCGGATACAGTAAAAGTAAATCCGGTCGGGCCGAACACATCGGACAAGACTCATTCGAGCTGCGTCGCGATATAGCCCAGTACAGAGGCGCTTCACACCCCCTATGCTTCATAGACGAAGTAATGGATCACCAAATCCCCGTGGGTTTCAAACTCGTAAATATAGAATCATGCAACGACACAACAGATCCTGCGGTATGGATCGAGGACTTCCTCCTGCACATCCACATGGCCCGCGGTGATGATCTACACGCCATCAAATACCTCCCACTTAAACTCAAAGGACCAGCTCAGCATTGGCTCAACAGCCTGCCAGCAGAATCCATTGGCAGTTGGGAAGATCTGGAAGCCGCGTTCCTCGACAACTTCTAGGGCACTTATGTGCGACCACCAGATGTCGATGACTTGAGCCACATAATTCAGCAGCCAGAGGAATCGGCCAGGCAATTCTGGACACGGTTCCTGACAAAGAAAAATCAAATCGTCGACTGTCCGGATGCAGAGGCCCTAGCAGCCTTTAAGCACAACATCCGCGACGAGTGGCTCACCCGGCACCTTGGCCAGGAAAAGCTGAAATCTATGGCATCCCTCACGACACTCATGACCCACTTTTGCACGGGAGAAGAAAGCTGGCTGGCTCGCAGCAACAACATATCAAAGAACCATGGTACTTCGGATACCAAGGATGGCAATGGCAGGTCACGTCGCAACAAACACAAGCGCCGCATCAACAACGACAATACTGAGGATACGGCAGTCAATGCCGGATTCAAAGGCTCTAAACCCGGTCAGCGGAAAAAGCCATTCAAAAGAAGCACTCCGGGCCCGTCCAGTTTGGACCGTATACTCGATCGCTCGTGTCAAATACATGGCACCCCCGACAAGCCAGCCAACCACACCAACAGGGATTGTTGGGTGTTCAAGCAGGCCGGCAAGTTAAATGCCGAAAACAAAGATAAGGGGTTGCATAGCGATGACGAGGAGGAGCCCCGGCCACCGAACACCGGAGGACAGAAGAGGTTCCCCCCACAAGTGTGGACGGTGAACATGATATACGCAACCCACATCCCCAAAAGGGAGCGGAAGCGTGCGCTAAGGGACGTATATGCGTTGGAGCCAGTCGCCCAAAAGTTCAACCCATGGTCCTCCTGTCCGATCACCTTCGATCGCAGGGACCACCCCACTAGTATCCGTCATGGCGGATTCGCTGCACTGGTCCTAGACCCAATCATTGACGGATTTCACCTCACTCGAGTCCTTATGGATGGCGGCAGCAGCCTGAACCCGCTTTATCAGGACATAGTGCGCAAAATGGGTATAGACCCCTCAAGGATCAAACCCACAAAAATGACCTTCAAAGGCGTCATACCAGGTGTAGAGGCCCATTGCACAGGCTCAGTCACACTGGAAGTGGTCTTCGGATCCCCGGATAACTTCCGGAGCGAGGAGTTAATCTTCGATATAGTCCCATTCTACAGTGGCTATCATGCACTGCTCGGGCGAACCGCATTTGCGAGATTCAATGCGGTACCGCATTATGCATACCTCAAGCTCAAGATGCCAGAACCTCAGGGGGTCATCATAGTCAATGGAAACATAGAGCGCTCTCTCCGCACGGAGGAGCACACTGCGGCCCTCGCAGCAGAAGCGCAAAGCAGCCTCTTAAGGCAATCCACCAGTTCGGCGATTAAAGACCCGGACACCTTCAAGCGCGCCCGGAGTAATCGGCAACAAGACCTCCTGGCATGTTCCGAGCTCGCATAGCAATGCGGCCCCTGCCCCAGTCCCAGCCAAACGGCGAAATCTGTGCCACGCGCACATAATTACACATTGAAAATACCATGGGCACAGGTGGGGAGGGGGGCACTACTACGGCATGCCCCAAGACGCGGCTCAACCGCACTAGGGGCTTCCCGCTTTGTTATTTTTATCTCTTTCAGGACTTTAATATCTGGAAACCCTGTCCGACAGTATGATTGCCGGACACACGATGCAACAACCAAGGAGGCAGAAAGCTACATCGCACCACGGAACTCCCATGTGGTCTCTAATAACGAGTGAAATGCCTGCTTTAAATACCGTTCCTCAGCTTGCCCTTGGAGCGGACATGTCAAGTAGTCCTACTTTTTGCTTATCGCACTACTTGTATCATTCTGCTTCGACGCACCTTTTTGAATAAACAATGCATAGCACTAGACTATTATCGCATTCTCTATTCTTCCTTTATATATATATATGTTCATTCATGACATTCAGCACCCGTACACTCTGGTACGACCAATATGCCAGGGGCTTAAGCATACCCCATAATACGGCGTGAGAAGTCCGAACACTTTCGACAGTGCGGCACCCCAAACTTATAGCATTATATGCATCAGCTCTGAATCATGTCTTGGGTCAATAGTTGGGTTTGCCCGGCTCCCATGTTTTGGTACCTTACGTTCCGCTATATCGGCTAAGGTAGCACTGGGAGAACTACTGCGATTGTGCCCCGGTTTAGCTGGGCTAAGCACCTCAGTTGAGAAAGCTAAAACCGACTGTCATGATAAGGCGAGAGCTGGTCGCTGTTCGAGAGGTCTCGAGTCCCTAAAGACTTATGCCGCTTAGAGCGAGGAGTCGGCTTTGTCCGGCTTAAGGCGTGTATAGCGCCCCGAATTCGGCCTTCCAAATACTAGGGGCTTCGCCAAAATTTAAAATTGTAAAATTCTATGGCTAAGTGAGAGTGATAAAGCATTATAGTCTGATTGCCTTGTTCATTGAGCTAAGCACCTCCCTCAACGGACCCAACAATGGGAAAAAGAGTGCTCATATTTATCCCGAACACTCCAGCACTCATGGCATGGGGGCTGTCGTGGAATTGTCACGGCAGATGTCCTCATGGAAGGACTTAGTCGTGGAGCCATCACTATGGGTTAGCTTGAAGGGGTTAAACCGGACAAAGGGACACGAGAGTTTATACTAGTTCGGCCCCTTCGATGAAGGTAAAGGCCTACGTCTAGTTGTGATTGGTATTGCTGGGGTTTCGAAGACCAGGGAGCGAATCCGCTTTGTCTGGCTTCGAGTTATTGTTTTTTGTCCCTGAACCGCCGCCGGGTCACCCATTTATATATTCAGGAGGATCCCGGACGGTCTACGGAGTCCCGAGGCTGGCTCATACAAGTGTCCGCCTCGGTCTCTTCTTTCTTATCTTATAATGCAAGTTTATACAATCATGGCGGTTTACTATCATGGGCCCTAAACCACATGTGGGCTCTGGGCCTCTAAGCTTCATCCGTAAAGCGCCATCTTCTGGGTTTCCTTGGGCTTCAGTATAACTGAAGGTGAACCGGCCCCTCCTGGGCGGTTTACCCTCAGTGGTTATATCTTCAACATTAGGCCCCACATTGATTTGAACCTGTTCATGTCAGTCTTCAATCCTTGAACTTCTGGCAATTCTCGTAAACCGCCATATTGTCTTCTCCCTGTGAACTTTGATGAATCGCCATGACATCGTCTTCTGTTAGTATAGTAAATCATTGTGACGTCATTCCTGTATAATTTTTTTATAAAGACTCCCTTCTTTTTAATTAATTCCCGAAGATCGAGGCGACAGCTGCATCCTCTTTTGTCGCTTTCGATTCCTCGATTTTCGTGCCTGCCGTTTTATCTCACTTCCTTATAAATAAGACCGAGCTGCCCTCCATTTTCTCTCTTTCCAAACCGCATCGTCTTCCTCCTCGCGACCCGAAGACCTCAAGCATCGCCGCTGCCGCTATCGTTGATCTTCCAGTCCGCACTGACTCAGGCCGCTGCATCGACCTGACTCTGACCAGAAATCGACGGCGAACCTCCGTAACTCGTCCACATCCGTGAGTTCTTCTTCTTCCCCTTCTCAGATCTGCATTGGAACTTTTTGTTGAGTTCGTCGGCGGTCATCACCGCCCGATGCAAACCCTTGTTAGTTTTCACCTCCAATACCCTATTTAGATTGTAAAAACAACATAGAACTGCTGCAGCAATTGTTTGCGCTTATCCTGCATAAAAATAGATCTTATTTCCATTGTTTGGAAGCTCTCTTTGAATGTATGAACTTCTCTGCACTGTTTTAGGTCTAGAAATTTTTCCTTCCAGAGCAATCGTTTGATCCAAAATAATAATTGCAACTTGTGAAACCTGTTTGTTCCACACTTAACAAATTTCCAGCTTGGGGTTCTGCCTCAAAAAGGCGGTTTATCCTTTAGTGTTGATAATCCGTTGTATGTCATTAGCCCTCTCTTAAACCGCCATCTAGACTTTGAACAGCCATGCTCGGTTCACTTCATATGTATACCTTGAATTGCCGGTTTGACAAACACATACAAACCGCCAATCGTAAACCGTCCATTTTCCTTTTACAGACTTTGTAAGATGACAAAGCAATTTGCTGCTTGCAACTGGGTTCCGTCTCGGATCACAGAAATGCAAATCAATGAATATGTCACCACCGACGCTTTAGCCTCAAAAAATGTCCTTCGTTGGCGAGTTCCTGGCCCTGAATGCCCCCCTGAACCTCAAGATGGAGAAGTGATTGTATTCTTGCAACATTTAGCTCGAGGTTTCAGTCCTCCCGGATCAAAAAATTTCCAGGATGTTCTTGCCAGGCTCCAACTTCATCCTCAAGATATTGGACCAAATTTTGTGTCCAACATATGCAATTTCCAAGTATTCTGTGAGGTTTATCTGCAAGAAGAACCCACCGTCGATCTCTTTCTAGATCTCTTTCACTTAAACCGCCGGACGGAATTTTCTAATGGACCTAATACTGAACTTGGCGGTGTGTCGATTCAAAAGAGGAAAGAGGTTGATTTTCCTCACGCCAAACTTCACAGCCATCCAAAAGACTGGAACCACACTTGGTTCTACTGTCAAAATACTGCCCCTGCTGAAGAGAATCCTCTACCGGGCTACCGTCCGTACCGACTCAGCAATAATCACCCCTTACCTCAGAGATTGCCTGCCAAAGACCGATAAGCTTATGCATATCAACTCGCCAAACTCCGGGCTCTCCTTGCCAACGGTTTAACTGGTGTTGATCTCGTCCGTTGCTGGATTTCATGGTGCATTCTCCCTTTAAGCCACCGGCCCGGATTGATGTTTGAATACACCGGCAACACCAATGATCCTCAACGGTTTAACTCAATAGAACTGACGGACGATGAAGTCAGTGAAAGTGTAAAGAAAATACTCAATGAACCGCTCGCCGTATGTACTCAAATTGGTCTTCGTCCTTTTTACGCCTCCAACAAACCGCCAGGGGTAAATATTTTAACCTTGTACTTTTCCTTATTCTTCTCCGCTTTGACACTGCTATAATAATACTTTTGTGCAATCCCATAGGCCAGTAGCTCTTTTTGGAAAAAGAAAACTCAAGACAAAATAGCTAAGGCTCCTCGTGGTAAGACCAAGGTCATCAAGAAAGCAGCCAAAAAGAAAACTGCTGAGTCTTCAGAGCCACCAGAAGATGTTGATGACTCGGCTGAAGAGGTAAAGTTTGACTCCCTTGACTTCTATCCATATATTTTACTGATAATGATTACTCCCAAGATGATGCGGAGGCCAGCCATGCAGATCATGATGAGGTAATTTGTCTTTCTTCTGACTCGGAACTTGTGCCGGTTCAACGATTTCGCCATGCAGTTCGAAAAGTGAAATGCTCTCACCCTATTGCTCATTTGGATCAAAAACTTTCTTTGAAGACACAGCAAACCGAAGGGCGTCGCACAACCCGGCACAGTGGTCAACAGGTCACTTCTTCCGGTTTACCTCATACCCCAAACCAGAAACGTCGTCCAGAGGTTGCTTGTTCTTCTGAAAAACGTTATCTTTTGAAAGGTTTCTTCCGATGCCCTCTCAATTCATCTGATTCAAATTATCAGGCATCTTCTAATTCGTCTGGCGGTTCATCAACCACTCAGCTGCCTCCCTTGAAAACCATCCCTGGGTAAATGTGTAGTCTTCCCTTCTCTTTCATAACTTAGTTGACCATGCTAATCTTTGTTTTAATATTAGTGCCCAAGCTCGTTTGAGTAAGAAGGCCAAGACTAGCGCCCCTACCGGTGAAGTTGAGCCGGAGAAAACTCATGAGGATGTTGATAAAAATCTCGATAATCTCATGGATGATTCTACTCTGCCAGAGCCAACTATCAATGTTAATCCGCCAGAAGCTGATCCGGCCATGCATGAGGATACCTTAAGTCCACATGCTATGCCTGCAAGTCCGGCTGCTGATCCACTGAAGTCAAGTGCTAATCCGCCAAGCCCAGCCAAAGACGATGACGTTATTGTTACTGGCACTGCTTATACCGCTCCGGGTGATCCAGTTGTCTTGGCAAAACATACCGCCAAGGATGAGTTTATTTCAATGGGCAAGAGGAAAATGGAAACTAATATGTCAAAATATGCTAATCTTTCTGCCCAGGATCTTCATTCCGATTTCTTGAACCGGCTTTATACAAGTCGAGATAATGAGGCTGACTTGGTAAATCTGATGAAGGAACGTTATGAGGTAAACATTTTCCTCCTTATCTTTGTATTTTCACTGTCTTGTATCCTGTAGCCCCCAAGGGTCGGTTTAATTTGTAAAAACAAACCGGGACTTTGAATTTCCAAACTGCACATTGTTGACTTTTAAGTTTTTTGAACAAACACACATTAGCCCCCAAGTGCCAGGATTGAAACTTGTATGAATCCTTGGGACTTTTGAAGAAGCAGTAAGAAAGAATTAATCCGCATTAGCCCCCAAGTGCCAGGATTGAAACTTGTATGAATCCTAGGACTTTGAATAAGCAGTAAGAAAGAATTAATCCGCATTAGCCCTCAAGTGCCAAGTGTAGAACCAGTTGTATGCTTGGGACTTTTGATAAAATATTGAAATGCTCTGCTTGATTTTGGCAGGCTGACATAAACCATCAACGGACGCAGATTGCTGATCTTCAAGAAATTATCAAATCTTAGCAAGAAGAATCTTCCAAAGCTAAAGATGAACTTCGAGCCGCTTTAACTTCCACAGAATGACTGAAAGAAGATTTCAAGACAGAACGTGCCAACTAGGACACTGAAAAGGGGACATTGCTGAAACGGGCTGAAGACGCCGAATCTGCACTTAAACCGGCAGCAGAAGAACTTTCTGGGTTAAAGTGCCAGGTAAACACCATGACCTCCGCAGTATTTGGTAAGTACTCCTTAGCAAATTATTTGAAATACCCGTCTCATAAGGTGCCGGTTGAAATATGAAATTATTAAACCATTGCAGGGAGCCGCATTACTCATCTTGGCTCAGATGTATGGATGAAGCTGAAAGAAGCGTATACTCTTCTGGAACAACTTTACACCGGTGCTCAACGGGTTATCTGTGCAGCCTCCTATGACAAACCGGCCCCAACACTGATCAAGGATACTCTAACAAGGCTATCCATGGTACCAGCACAGTTAGAAGAGGTGAAGCGATCTGCTGCCAGGGCCGGCGCTTTGTTGGCACTTACCTGAGCCAAAGCATGGATAGTTGACTTGGATCCGGTTGACCTTGCCAAAGGCTTTCCAAGCACACAAGAAAATGGGGCAGATTTTGATGATGCAGCCCTTAAAAGAGTGACAAGGGAGATGCGTCCTCTGGCGAGTCAGCTGGCAGAAGATGCTAACTTGACGGTTCACCAGTCGTATTATGATGCCAAAAACAAACGGGTTAACCCTGTCATTCTGGAGGCACAAAATCTTATTCCAGGAATCCGTAAGCACACTTATGCCCCTGACATTGATCCGTCAGAACTTATCAATGAAGAAGCTATCTTTCAGGCCTTAACCCGGATTGACTGGACCACCACAAACTTCCAGCCGCTAGGTGGGGAAGAGGAGGCTGAACCGACGCCAGATGACCCATCAACTTCACATCAACATGGTAATGAGACTTGATCCGGCAATTAGAGTGATGCTCCAGAAACCTTGTTCTGCTGGAACCACCATATTTTGGGCCTTCAAGCGCCTTGTAATAAACTAGTGGAAATACTTTGATCCGTTGCCCTCGTGCAGCGGGATATACTTTGCGTTGATTTGCCATGAGAATTTCAGTACTGGCTTATGTATTTTTACAATATTATGCAGTCCCTGTGCCTGCATAAGGAAAATCTGTCCAAGCGGTTTACCACCGGACGGGTCAAAATACCCAACACAACTTGGTAAGCAACTACGGTTGCAGCAATAATAAATCATACCTGTGATATAAAACATTGTTGTTGGTTTACCAATTGTGATGTGAAGAAGAGGTGAAAACCCAACTTCCACCATGCCATGTTGGCATATATGATATAAAACCGGGTCGTGATGAACACCGGCCGATTGCTGGAGACAAAGTGTCAAAGCCAGACCGGTTTTGAGGGATGCCGGATTACCTTTAATTGTATACTTTAACAGAAGATCCATAAGCCCTGCCGGGTTAAGAAACTCCGGTTTAACATAGACCTCACGAAAAACAAAAACTTGGCAGAAAAAAGCAAACAAAAACTGTAGTCGAGGCTTTTCGAGGGCTGCCAGGCCCAAATCGAGGCTTTTCATGGGCTGCTAGGCCACTGAGTTAAACCATTTTCGCAAAGCCTTTTAAGATGGCCCTCCAACTAATCAATCATCGTTTTAACTTTGACAAGTTCAAGGTCTCAATGAGAGTAACTATCAAACGTTCGAAGGGTCGTGCCAGGATTACCTGGATAGGAGTGGCTTACTTGATGAAGGCAGGTTAACCCGGGGTTTTAGGTGAATACACCAGGCTTCCAAGCCGTGGGTTGATACCCAGCTACAAGGGTCCTTTCAAGCTCTTTGGTATTTGACGCAAAGAGCCCCCAAGTAACTTTGTGAGCTGTGCTCAAAGGGTGCCTATGTTTGAGTTGTGCGTAGCAACAAGACTCTCTTTGGCCCCTTGGGTGTGAAGCTCCCAAGCTTTGTTGTGGCGTGATAGCCGCATCAAGAGGGTAGTAATGCTATGTTCTCTTTGGTGAATACACCTATGTTTGAACAGGGAGCCCCCCAAGGCGTGATAGCCGCATCAAGAGGGTAGTAACGATATGTTCTCTTTGGTGAATACACCTATGTTTGAACAGGAAGCCCCCAAGTTAACAAATATTTGAAGGAAGAAAAACGGCGGAGGCCCTGCTTGATAGCAAGGATGCCGGTTTATTATTTTGATCATAATATATACATTGTTGAAATATGTACATACGAAAAGCCTATGACTGTAAGTGTAATAAGGCCGTAGGAGAGCTATGTTCCATGGCCGCCGGGTCTCCTCCTCAGAGCTACATGAGTCTTCTCGAACGTCAATGAGGTAGTATGATCCATTGTGCAGATTTTTGCTGACCACAAAAGGCCCTTCCCAAGGTGGGGATAACTTGTGCATATCAGTCTGGTCTTGAATGAGCCGAAGTACCAAATCACCTTCTTGAAAGGTTCTTGTCTTAACCCGGCGGTTGTGATAACGCCGTAGGTCTTGTTGATAAATGGCCGACCGAGCCAAAGCCATGTCTCGCTTCTCATCTAACAGGTCTAGCGCCTCTTGGCGTGCTTGCTCGTTGTCCGCTTCAACATAATTCGCGACCTAGGGCGAGTCGTGACGAATATCACTTGGAAGGACAGCCTCAGCCCCATAGACCAGAAAAAAGGGCGTATATCCCGTAGATCGATTTGGGGTGGTATTTATGCTCCATAACACAGATGGTAATTCCTCCACCCAACAACCCGGCGTCCGCTTCAAAGGGACCATGAGCCAGGCTTGATGCCCTTCAGGATTTCTTGATTCGCCCTCTCAGCTTGACCATTAGACTGGGGGTGATCCACGGACACTACATCAAGCCGGATGTGCTCTCGTTAGCAGAACTCCTCCATCTCACCTTTAGAAAGGTTCGTACCATTATCTGTGATGATGCTATGTGGAAAGCCAAAACGGAAAATAATCTTTTTGAGAAATTGAACTGCCGTGGCTGCATCACATTTACTGACGGGCTCCGCTTCAACCCATTTGGTGAACTTGTCAACCGCCACCAACACGTGGGTCTTCTTGTCCTTAGAACGCTTAAAGGGTCCAACCATATCAAGCCCCCAAGTAGCAAACGTCCAGGTGATGGGAATCATGTGTAACTCCTGAGCAGGAACATGAGCACGACATGAAAATTTCTGACAAGCGTCACACCGCTTTACCAAGTCTTCCGCATCAGAATGAGCTGTCAACCAGTAGAACCCATGTCGGAAAGCCTTAGCAACTAAGGACTTTGAGCTGGCATGGTGACCGCAATCCCCTTCATGGATTTCCTGTAGAATCTCTTGTCCTTCTTCAGGAGAAACACAATGTTGGAATACGCCTGAAATGCTAGAACGGTGCAACTCGCCATTGTGAACAACCATAGACTTGGACCGCCGGACTATCTGCCTGGCGAAAAGTTCATCTTCTGGTAATTCGCCCCGGTTCAGATACGCCAAATATGGAACCGTCCAATCCGGAGTGGCATGTAGAACGGCTACCAACTGGGCCTCCGGATCAGGAACAGCTAAATCCTCTTCTGTAGGCAACTTTATAGACGGGTTATGCAAGATATCTAGAAAGGTATTAGGTGGTACCGGTTTACGCTGAGATCCCAGCCGGCTTAGAGAATCTGCTGCTTCATTCTTGTGCCGGTCGATGTGCTCCACCTGATAACCCTTAAAGTGACATGCTACAATATCCACCTCGCGCTTATAAGCCGCCATGAGCGGGTCTTTAGAATCCCAAGTACTAGAAACTTGCTGAGCCACCAGATCAGAATCTCCAAAGCATCGAACCCGGCTTAAGTTCATTTCCTTAGCTACACGAAGACCGTGGAGCAAGGCCTCATACTCCGCTGCATTGTTTGTACAAGGAAACATTAAGCGGAGAACATAACAAATCTTATCTCCTCGAGGGGAAGTGAGGACAACTCCAGCCCCCAAGCCTTCCAGCTGCCTGGATCCATCAAAGTGAATGGTCCAGTATGTATTATCCGGTTTGTCTTCTGGTGCCTGTAACTCGGTCCAATCATTGATGAAGTCCACAAGCGCCTGAGATTTGATAGCTGTTCGGGGTGTATACCTCAAACCATGGGGACCAAGCTCAATTGCCCACTTCGCAACCCGGCCAGTTGCCTCTCTATTCTGGATTATATCGCCCAAGGGAGCAGAACTGACCATTGTGATAGGATGACCTTGAAAATATTGCTTGAGTTTCCTACTTGCCATGAAAACTCCATATACTAGCTTCTGCCAATGCAGATATCTTTGCTATGACTCGATCAGTACCTCACTGATATAATAAACTGGTCGTTGAACCGGATATTCTTTTCCGGCCTCCTTACGTTCAACCACAATCGCCACACTGACCGCCCGGGTGTTGGCAGCCACGTACAACAATAGAGGCTCATTATCAACTGGAGCAGCGAGGACAGGCGGTTCAGCTAGCTGCCGCTTCAATTCCTCGAATGCCGCATTGGCGGCGTCAGTCCAGACAAATTTATCTGTTTTCTTCAACATCTGATACAGGGGAATCACCGTCTCTCCCAAACGGCTGATAAATCGGCTGCGGGCTGCAATCCGGCCCGCCAGACGCTGAACATCATTGATACATGCCGGTTTAGCCAAGGATGTGATTGCTTTGATCTTTCCCGGATTTGTCTCAATACCTCTGTTAGACACAAGAAAACCCAAGAGTTTGCCTGCCGGAACACCAAAAACACATTTGTCCAGGTTGAGCATCATTTTGTAAACCCGAAGATTGTCAAACATCTCCTTGAGATCATTTATCAAGGTTTCATGCTTCCTGGATTTCACCACAATGTCATCCACATAGGCATGAACATTACGCCCGATCTGCTTGTGAAGACAATTTTGCACACAACGCTGGTAGGTTGCTTGGGCACTCTTGAGCCCAAAGGGCATAGAAACATAGCAGAAGGCTCCAAAGGGAGTGATGAAGGCCGTCTTCTCCTGGTCCTTAACTGCCATCTTAATCTGATGATAACCTGAATAAGCATCCAGGAAACTCAGGCGCTCACAACCCGCCGTTGCATCAATAATCTGATCAATACGCGGGAGAGCGAAAGGATCTGTCGGGCAAGCTTTATTCAAATCAGTGTAGTCCAGACACATACGCCAAGTGCCATTTTTCTTAAGAACAAGCACCGGATTAGCCAACCATTCGGGATGAAACACTTCAACAATAAACCCAGCTACCAGCAGCCGGGCTACCTCTTCGCCGATGGCCTTGCGTCTTTCTTCGTTAAAGCGGCGAAGGTACTGTTTGACCGGTTTAAACTTAGGATCAATATTTAGCGTGTGCTCAGCGAGTTCCCTCGGTACACCTGGCATGTCAGAAGGTTTCCATGCAAAAATGTCCCGGTTCTCATGGATGAACTCGACGAGCGCACTTTCCAATTTCGGATCCAGATTTGTACTGATACTAAACTGCTTGGATGAATCACCAGGGACGAAGTCAACGAGTTTAGTCTCATTAGCCGGTTTGAACGTCAGGGTCGGGTCATGCTCCATTGTAGGCTTCTTCAAAGGGGTCATGTCCGCTGGATCAACATTGTCTTTATAGAATTTCAGCTCCTCTGTTGCACAAACCGATTCAGCATAGGCCGCTTCACCTTCCTCGCAATCCAAGGCAATCTTTCGACTCCCATGTACCGTGATCATCCCCTTATAACCCGGCATTTTGAGCTGTAGATAAACATAACAGGGCCTCGCCATGAACTTCGCGTAAGCCGGCCGTCCAAATAGCGCGTGATATGGACTCTGGATTTTCACCACCTCAAAGGTCAACGTCTCAGACCTGGAATCAAGCTCATCTCCAAACACAACTTCCAAAGCAATCTTCCCCACAGGGTATGCCGATTTACCTGGTACTACACCATGAAAAATAGTGTTTGACGGTTTAAGATTCTTATCTGTCAACCCCATGCGACGGAAAGTCTCATAATACAGAACCTTGGTAAACTTGTAGCCCCCTACCTGAGGGGCTACCACCAAAGCTAGTTGACCCGGATTGTCAACCCGGGGTGGGTGATCCTCTCTACTCCACACAATAGGCTGCTCCGACCATCGTAGATAATGCGGTACAGCCGGTTCAACAGTATTGACTGCCCTCTTGTGAAGTTTCTGATCCTGCTTGCACAAGCTGGTAGTGAACACATGATACTGTCCGCTATTCAACTGCTTGGGGTGACTCTGGTAACCTGACTGTTGCTGATTCCCTTGGTTATTCTGCTGGTTATTACCATGGTTGTTCTGATGGCCCTGGTTGTTCTGAAATCCAGAGCTTGAACCGCCGCCCCCATGGAAACCTGGGCCTGAACCGCCAGGTGGATCCTGATCATAACGGTATAAATCAGAATTTTTGAACTCCCTCATTATGTGACAATCTTTCCAAAGATGTGTGGCAGGGGCCTACTTGGTTCCATGCTTCGGGCAGGGCTGGTTTAACAAACGCTCCAGATTCATGCCGCGCTGGGGCGGTTTACCTTTGCGACGCTGCATATTTGTGTTAGCCACCAAATCTGAATTATCCGCTTTACGCTTACTATTATTCCCATGGCCCCCTTGGTTGTGGTGCTGCCCTTTTGCACCGTCGTTCTTCTTTCCCTCTCCGGTTTTTCCTCCTCTGAGTCCGGATCCTTGGTATTATCTGAATCGGCATACTTAACTAAAGCGGCCATGAGTGTTGACATGTCGCTGCAATGACGTTTGAGCCTTCCCAACTTCTGTTTTAATGGCTTGAAACGGCAATTGCCCTCCAACGTTAATATTGCGGTATCTGCATTAATACGATCTGACGAATGCAAAATCGTCGAGAGTCGTTTAACCCAATGGGTCGTGGACTCCCCTTCCTCTTGGACACAAGCGGCCAGATCTACAATTGACATCGGCTGCTTGCATGTATCCTTAAAGTTCTGGATAAACCAACGCTTTAATTCGGCCCATGAGTCGATAGAGTTGGTTGGCAAGCTCTTCAACCAAGTACGAGTTGTTCCTTCCAGCATCATGGTGAAATATTTAGCACAAATCGCCTCATCCACATCTAACATCTCCATTACCATCTCCTAGCTCTCCACCCATGCCTCTGGCTGTAAATCGGCGGTGTAATTTGGTACCTTATGAGGTCCCTTGAAATCCTTGGGCAATCGCACATTACGCAATGCGGGAGTTAAACATGGTACCCCTAGGGAATTGAACATTACCCCTGGCTCCACGGAGGCAGTGGGGTGAACCGGAGTATGATGCCGTGCTTCGTGTTGAGCTGTCAACTCGGCCCCCCGTCGTGTGCGGCCATGGTCCACAACATCTTGTGCATTAGCACCTCCCCCGACCGGGATGTTCCCCCGTGGCGAATTTCTGTGGCGTGCGCTACTGGATACGGCTGGTTCGTCCTCCACGTGTCTGCTATAACTCCGGCTTGGATAGGGAGTGGAATGAATCCTCTCACGGCTGTGTGAATACGCTTGCTGTTGATTCAGTGCTGTCTAAAGGAGATCCCTGGCCCGACGCGCTTCCACTGCTACTGGTGATTCGTCGTTGGTTGGGAGAGCCGCCAGGCGTGAAGCGGTGGCCACAATATTATCCAACGGGTTGGAATAATGCCCGGGCGGCGTTGATGATACAACGTTGTTCTGGCGAGGCAGGTTTGTTGCGCGTGGCTGAACCGGTGCTCCTGCTTCCGGTGCCCCTGCCCAGTTTGGCGCGGGTTGATTACCAGCTCCTGCACCTGGCGTGTTGAAAAGATTTTGTGGCTCATAAGCCGACGGGAGACGTGATCGGTACCTTCTTCTCATGACCTCTTCTGAAGCATTCTGATCTAGTCTAATTCGGTAAGCCTGTGCTTCCAACTCGGCCCGCTCTGTGGCCATCCTGGCATTCTCTGCTGCCAGGTCCGCTTTAGCCTGGGCTATCTGATCTTTTATCTTTAGAATCTCCGCATTGTGCTGATCCTTGGCTGCTGCGTCTACCTCCGCGGACATCAGTGCCGCTAGAGCGTCGAACAAATCAGACAAGACTTGGGCCAGAGGCGGCGCCGAGCTTCCTGCACCTGCTGGCGTGGCCGTTGTTGAACCGGAAAGTACTGCTGCGGCGATAGATGAATGAGGCGCCGGTCGTGTGCCGGCCATGAGGACAGCGGCCCGGTTTGGCAGACCAGGGGAATCCGGAATACTGTTGCCCTCGGATCCTCCCTCAATCCGGCCGTCGTACAACTAGTAGAGCGATTCGGTTTCTCCGGAAGACTCGTCATCACTGCGGACTACGTTCTCTCCATCGAAGATCGGTTCCTCCTCGTAACCCGAACCATGGACGACACCCACGAAAACATGCCTGGCCTCAGGCTGAACCGGTGAAGAACTTGCGTGCCGAGCCGTCTCGATGATGTCGGTGCAGGTGTCCGGCTCAAGGGCCGGTTCACCGATCTTGTCGATGAAGACGTGAATCCCACCAAAGGGGACCCGGTACCCGTATTCGATTGAATCAGCCTCGGGACCCCATCCTACATTGTCGATGTAGAGCTTGCCGCGGCGACTCTTCGTCATCCGGCCCACGGCGTATCCCTTCAGTCCATCGAAATTGCCCTTCAAGAACTTGAAACCATCGTGCGATAGCCCCACGGTGGGCGCCAACTGTCATGGAATTATCACGGCAGATGTCCTCATGGAAGGACTTTGTCATGGAGCCATCACTACGGGTTAGCTTGAAGGGGTTAAACCGGACAAAGGGACACGAGAGTTTATACTAGTTCGGCCCCTTCGATGAAGGTAAAGGCCTACGTCTAGTTGTGATTGGTATTGCTGGGGTTTCAAAGACCAGGGAGCGAATCCGCTTTGTCTGGCTTTGAGTTATTGTTTTCTGTCCCTGAACCGCCGCCGGGTCACCCCTTTATATATCAGGAGGATCTCGGCCGGTCTACGGAGTCCCGAGGCTGGCTCATACAAGTGTCCGCCTTGGTCTCTTCTTTCTTATCTTACAATGCAAGTTTATACAATCATGGCGGTTTACTATCATGGGCCCTAAACCACCTGTGGGCTCTGGGCCTCTAAGCTTCATCCATAAAGCGCCATCTTCTAGGTTTCCTTGGGCTTCAGTATAACTGAAGGTGAACCGGCCCCTCCTAGGCGGTTTACCCTCAGTGGTTACATCTTCAACAGGGGCAGAAGCCGACGACTGGCCATCTCTCAGATTTGATAAACAGCTACACAGAAGGTAATATTTTAAATTCAAATAAGTGTTGCATAGCGCATATGAACAAGTTTTCATAATACAGGATCACACGAGCGAGTTCATTCAAATATTGCATCCTTCGCACACTCGTCCGCCACAAGACGGGCACCCTTCAGGACATCCTCATAATACATTTCGGGGTGGTGATGCTCTTTGCCCTGCGGCGGCCCCTCCTTCACCAGCTTCTCGGCCTCCATCTTGGCCCAGTGCACCTTCGCACGGGCAAAGGCTCGGTGTGCACCTTCGATGCAGATGGACCGCTTTATGACCTCCAGCCGTGGGCAGGCATCTACAAGCCGCCTCACCAGGCCGAAGTAGCTATTGGGAAGGGAGTCGCTAGGCCACATCCGGACTATAAGGCCCCTCATGGCCTGTTCGGCCGACTTGTGCAGCTCGACCAGTTGCTTCAGCTGGTCGCTCATAGGCATCGGGTGTTCGGTCCCACTATACTGAGACCAAACTAACTTCTCCGTCGAGCTTCCCTCCTCGGCCTGGTAATATTTCGCGGCATCAGACACGCTGCGGGGCAAATCTATGAATGCTTCTAGAGAGCTCCGGACTTGGGTAAGTAACAAGTAATTTACTTTCACATGCTTGCTTTGTATATTGAATGCCTTACCCGCCGCTATCTTCCTCATCGCCTCAATCTCCTGGAGGGCCTTTTGGGCTTCAGCCTTGGCATGCTTTGTGCTCTCGAGGACCGTGGCAAGCTCGGACTCTCGCGTCTTAGAGTCAAGCTCCAAAGCCTCGTGCTTCTTCACGAGAGCCTGGAGCTCTTGCTGCACCTTGCCCACCCGTGCCTTTTGTTTTTCCCCTCGGTGCGCTCCTTGGCTGCTTTGTTCTCGGCCTCGGACAACACTTGCTTCAAGGTCGCCACTTCGGTCGTGGCCCCTAGCACATTCATGATGATCCTGTCATTTCGCAACCACATTTTCTTTTTTATATAGACAAGGTATTACTTACCTTTGTTCTCCTCGAGCTGCCTCTTGGCAAGGCCGAGCTCTTTCTCGGACCCCTCGAGGTCCTGCTTCAGTGTGGCGACCTCCGCAATCAGTGCGGCAGAGGTCAGCAGCGAAGCCTGCATACACATACAGACATACTTATATTAGACTCCTGCAGATATTATTCGATCCTCTATTCGGCTTTTCTTTGTGAACACCAAACAGAGCATCAGGGTCTGCTGTCTATGCGGTACTATTTTCCCTATATTTTAAATACTTACCTCAAAGCCTGTTAGAAGGCTGGCACAGGCTTCAGTCAGTCCGCTCTTGGCGGACTGAACCTTCTTGATCACCGCACTCATAATAGTGTGGTACTCTTCGTCGATGGAAGCGCCGAGAAGCGCTCCCAGCAGGTCGTCCGGTGCCTCTGGTTGGACAGAGGTCACCGGCACGGACGGCTTGCCCTTCTTGGAAGGGGGGCGCCTGCCCGAGTTTGGAACCACTGGAGGTTCCGACGCGGTGTTCGGCTGAGGGCCGAACTTGGAGCCCCTGGGAGCCTTACTCCCTTTACTCCTGGAGTCCGGAAGGTCACCTTGAGGCGCCTCCGGGATTGTCTCCCCCCGGCTCGGTGCCCCTTGAGACAATACCTCATCATTATCCGTAGGGCAAGGAGAGGAGGCGGTTGGAAGTGTATCACTATCCATGTCCAACGAATCCAAGGAACCGCCCGACGAGGATATGTCAATACGGGCTTGGGGCGGACTGCATAATCACGTTCGACGTTAGGGGAAGCAGTGCAACAAAAGTATGCTATGAGTTACTCTGGTATTCAAATACTTACGACTTCGCCAGGGGCTTGGCCCTGAGAAGCCACTCGTCTTCGCCGTCGGCAGCGGCGGTGGAATAGTCCGGAAGGAGAGTCCTTCCCTTCTTGGACCCTTTGGCCTCCTCGGTTGGGGCGGCCTTCCTTTTCTTGTCTCCCCCGGCTGGAGGGGGAGAATCTTCATCTTCCTTCTCCTCGTCTTCACAGGAGGAGTGCGTCTCGGAGTTATCGGACGATGAGTCCGATACCACCTGGCGCCGGGAACTCTTTCGGGTTCCCTTGGCCTTCTTCTTGGTCTTCTTCGGCACCTCATAAGGAGCCGAGGTCCGCATCTCCGTCAGGAGAGCGTTCGCAGGGTCTTCGGGCAGAGGGGCCGGACAGTTAATCTGCTCTGATGTCTCCACCCAGTCCTGTCAAAGGCATGGGAGCTTAGACCCCTCACATGGTTAAGCTATGGGAAATAAATACCCTACCAGATGTATAGTACTTACCGTATTCGCAGGGCGCTTCGCGCTTAGCCTGCGGTCCTCAGTAAGAGAAGGAGGGACCTCGGCGCCCTTGAACAGCACCTTCCAGACGTCCTTATGCATCGTGTCGAAGAGCTCGCTTAGAGTCTGATGCTGGGTCAGGTCGAACTCCCATAAGTTGAAAGCCCGTTGTTGACACGGGAGGATCCAGCGGAAGAGCATGACCTGGACTATGATGACAAGCTTAAGTTTCTTGCTTGTCATGTTCCGGATACACTTCTGGAGTCCGTCCAGCTCCACCGAAGAACCCCAAGACAAGCCCTTCTCCTTCCAGGAAGTGAGCCGCGTGGGGATTCCGGATCGAAACTCGGGGGGGCGCTACCCAGTTGGTGTCGCGCGGCTCGGTGATGTAGAACCACCCCGATTGCCACCCCTTTACAGTCTCCACGAAGGAGCCCTCGAGCCATGTAACGTTGGGCATTTTGCCCACCATGGCTCCGTCGCATTCCGCTTGTTGGCCGCCTACTACCTTACACCCTGGCTGTCCCACCGTGCAAGCCACGTGTCCGGACGGGCTGTACACGCCCGGGAGTCTCTCCCGGTGGGAGGCTCCCTTCCCACGATCCAGTGGAAGTGCTTAGCTCCGTGCTAGCAAGACCGAGGAGCGGTTGTGCCCACAAACCAATGGAAGCACCAAGCTCCGCCCTGGCCGATACGACCGAGGAGTGGTTATGCCCACACTCCGCGCAAGTGTGGTAGCTCTATGCTCCGTGCTAGTTATAAACAACTGAGGGCGGCCCCTAGCGGCCGCACCAACCTCAGGGAGCTTTTCAGCTCACGATGCTCACAGCTTCTCCTTGGAAGGGTATCGCGAGGGGGGCTAGGCACAGGGGCTATGCTCAGGTCACGCCTGGCAGACGCCACCCTACCAGGTGCCCAGACACCTGGCTTTCTCGCGCCCCCATCCTAGGCGAAGGCTCGTGAGAAAGGTATGGTGCTCGTTCTCCCTCATGAGAGCCGTTCGTATGTCAAGGGGGACCCCTGGGCATTGCGACCCAGGGGCCTCACTAGTCACGTAGCCCCTCACTCCTTGGGTTAGGTGCTCAATGGCGGTCGAGGTATGCGCGGGGCTGGGCCCTGCCGACGCAGAACGCAAACGGGTCACTTGAGCGTTAACGGGGACCCCTGGGCATCGCGACCCAGGGGCCTCACTAGTCACGTAGCCCCTCATTCCTTGAGCCTGCCCTGGTGACCCGGAGGGCTCAATGGCGATCGAGGTATGCGCGGGGCTGGGCCCTGCCGACGCAGAGCACTTAAGCAAACATGAATGGAAGCAAGCACGGAAATCACAGAATTCAAAGCCTAGCTATTACAATAAAGCTCAAGTTCATCAAATTCAAACAAATCTCACGCCTCCTCGAGGCACTCGCATTCTCCTCAGCAGGAACAAGTTAGGCATCGCCAAACGCGCCGGCATCAGCTTCCGCCTCTTCAGGCGCATCAGCAGCAGCCGGAAGGAACGCCTCCACCAGCTCTTTGACCTTCTCCACCACACACTCAGCAGCCGCGCCCCCCAGGCTCATAGCCAGCGGCTGGGATAGCGTGGCCAGGTCGAAGCTGGGGTCACGAAGGAAGAAATGGCCGCACACTTGCGCCAAGGCAGAGGTAAGAAGCGACCGGCCCTTAGTATCAACTAACTGACCGATTGCATATGCCACGTCGCCCAGGGCCTTCACGAGTGCATCTAGGAGCCCGGTGGCGCCATCCTCCGGGGTGGTCAGCGGCTCTTCGAACCCCTTCCCGTAGGCGATCCGCAGCAGCCTACGGGCCTCGAGCTCGAAGGCAGCAAGGGCCTCACGGCCCACCGTCGTCGTCTTCTCCGAGGCTGCGAGGGCGTCCTTCCTGGCCTTCAGCTCGTCCTCGCGCTTGGCTTGGGACGCCTTGGCTTCCTCGGCCTCTGTCTTCAGCTTCTCCAGGCTCGTGCGGTCGGCGAGTTGCTCCTCCTGCAACCGCGATGTCTCGGCCTTCTCGCCCTAGAGCTCCTTCTCCAACCTCTCAAGCTCCAGGGCGTGCTTCGCGCTCTCCTCACAAAGGGTCTTAAGCTCGTCCTCCGCCTCCTGACGACGCTTCTTGGAGGACGTTGTCTGGGCTTCCATGGTCTCCCGTGCCCGTGCAGCCGAGGCAGCCTCCTCCCGACCCTCGGTGACGGCCGCCGAAGCCTGACTCCAGGTGGCCTGCACGGACTCCTCCGCTTGCAGCCACCCCAAGAGTAGTCCCAAGTGGGCGTCCATCGCACGGTCATCACCGTCCCGAAAGACAACGCAGAGCTAGTTCAGCGCAGCGAAGGCCGCCTCCAAGGCCTTGGGACCATACCTCACCTGCTGACGAGGGGGCGCACCACGATCGCCCGCTTGGCTGATGGCTCGGGGGCTCTTACTGGATTCTGGGCCGCTCACCTCCTGGCCTTGACCACGGCATCATGACCTGGCATACCAGTGACGGCCGAAGCCTGCCAAGAAACTGGGTCTCGCAGGCGTGGGGAACTAAGCTACCGCAGGGACGGAAGAGAAGGAAGGTCTTTCTTTAATAAAAGATCTCATGAGGAACCCGGGTTTATGACGCTTGTTCGACAGCAAACAAAGGTTGCAAACATTTACACACCCTCGGGGGGCCATTCATGGTTGCCTCGCAGGGACCAAGCAAAAGAAAACCGCCTCTGGAGGAGTGACACCCGAGCTCCTTCAGCAGCGACGACGGTCGGAGGACGCCGCATCCCACCGGCGGCGGCTCGGCGGCTCGTAGCTCTCGTCAGAGCTCGAGGCCGTCGCAGGAGAAGCGGAGCTGCTACTAGGGGAGTCGGGGGCGGAGCCAACGGCGAACACTTCTCCCCAGGCCTCAGCGCCTAGGCAGCACCGGAAATGGTCGTCGGCAAGCCCCTCCTCTTTACTGCACGCTCGTCGCCGGCCATCCTCCCCGAAGACTTTGAAGGTCAGTGAAGCCAGCCCATCCAGCCTGAAGTGAAGAACGTGCCTCCCGGCAGGGGCGCATGCGCGGCGCACCACGCCCCAACCCCAGGTCATGTAGACCTGGCCGGAGGAAATCACCTTCATGTCGGCGTACGAATGGGGGAGATGGCATCCATCATGCCGAAGCTGCATCGTCACTCGTCCGCGGGCCAGAAGCACCTCCCTCAGACACGGGGGAGGAGGATCCAAGTGTGCGGGGGAGCTCCCGCCCACACGACGAACTCACGGACGTCATCCTCAGCATGGGGCAGTGGTGAGAGGCGTGGCGACACTCGCCCCGCCGGGCGGTCACCTGCGCCGCCCCCGTTGCCATCGCCCGCGCCGCGCATGACCGTCGCCGGGGTGGCCGTACGAGGCGGAAGCCCTGGTGGCGCCCGCATACACCACGTGCGAGCATCCGCCGGCCTCCGAGGCGCCCTCGGCGAATCGCGGCGCCTCTTCTTTGGCGGGAGCTGCTCGGGATCCACCACCGGGTCCTTCCCCTTCTCTACGGCGGAAAATCTGCGAATTGGTGCCATCGAAAAACCTTCGCCGAAGGAGGAGGAACTGGGGTTTTGGCCTGGAACAGTCAAACGAGCGGGGGTGGTGTTTTGTCCCCCATTTATAGACTGAGAAGGCAAATCGCCAGCCACTCGCGCGCGGGCACGCCGGTTCCATCGCCCGCGCCAAGGAGTTGTCAAGTCACACGATTACCAAGGCTGCGTGGGGAGTGGAGTCGACATGTCCCATCCAACCATCACACGCCGGCCTGGCCCGCAGTCTTTGGGGCCCGCGGTGCTTCGTCCTCACCTAGGCTTTGCCCAGAAGCCAACTCCGTGCGTGCCTTGGGCCTAGGGGCTACTGTCGGCGTACTGGGAACCAGGGTATCCAGACTTGCATGTCTGCGGCCCACATTGCGTTCCTAGTATGGCCCGGTAGGGCCCAGCTGATCGACTGTCTGCTCAAGACCCTCGCGAGGGGGCCAGCCCTCGCGAGGAGAACGACCAATACCCCCTCAGGGAGCGGCTTCACCTAGGCTACTCCGGAGGGGCGACCAAGACCTCTCCCTAGAGTGGCCTCGGCTAGGCTGCTTCGGGAGGGCGGAGATCTCAAGGCAAGGGCTACCTCAGGAGGAGGCAGTGGCGCAAGCCATGACGAACCATGCTAGCGGGCACCAGCGCGCGCCAGCGGGCACCAGCGCGCGCCAGCGCGCGCAGTTTCCATATTGGTGCAAAGGAGACCGCACAGGCGCAGGTTCCCGAGGGGCGAGACAAAGGTTTCCCCTTTGGTGCAACAAGACCGAAGACCGCAAGGACAGCAGGAAGGATGGCATCGCCGAGCCCACCACCGCGTCACCGCCTGCCCTCTTTGCAGGCGAAGACCACCTTTTCTCAGGATAGGAGCGTCCTTGTGTTCCCGCTTAAATGGCCGTTGTGGGATTCCCTTCCCGCCTAAACATTTCGGGGGGAAGAGGACCCTGGCCGCCTATATAAGTAGCTAGGGTTCCATCATAGAGAGAGAGGACCCATTGGGACTTAAACTAGCAAAGGAGCAAGAACATCCGCCTCCTCACCCTTCTTAAGCTCACCTCCTGAGCTCAGGAAACCACTGTACTTGTTCATACTCGAGCCCTCACGAGGCTAATCCACTAAAGCAGGACGTAGGGTTTTACACCGCAAGGTGGCCTGAACCTGGGTAAACTCTTGTGTGCTCTACTTGTTTGCTTGCTTGCATTCCATTCCCAGCACTAGGAGAAGAGAGAGGCGCTAGGTAGACGTGTAATGGGAGAGATCTTCATCATGCCCCTGTGTTCGAATCTTAAGGGTTTTGCGGAGCCCGAAATCCGACACTTGTCATTTCCTTCTAGAAAATCTGGGTCAATAAGCCAGCTTCATAATCAATTTGTTGACGTTGGTTTCTCACAGAGAAAAATTGTGAAGAATAATTAATTTGACTCAGCTCCCAATGCATAAAAATATTGGTCTTGAAATACTTATCTAATCTTCATCCGGCTTGAAAATGTAGATCTTGCCAATTTATGATTACCAAAATTGCCGGGTTATAAACAGATGATGTCGAGTCATACTTGTTGCCGATGTCGGGTCAAAACTGAGAATTTTGAAGATTTCTCTCCCTCATATCCATATTACCTGTAGCCCCCAAGTCTTGAGTAGAGCAAAGTGATGACTTAAGACTTGCTTTAATATAAATATTACCACTTTGAAGAAATCCATGTTGTTCATTTTAATCACCAGTCAGAACTGAATATTCCACATATGTAGCCCCCAAGTGCCGGGTTGTCATGCTTGCAGCAACCTGGGACTTGTAATTGCCTTATGCTCGCAAAAAACTTCAAGCAGTGTAGCCCCCAAGGGTTGGGTCATTATGCAATAATGAGCAGGGACTTTGTATGTGCTTCATTGAAAATAATATCATATGATGTAACCCTCACCATGGGGCTCGAACCCACGTCCATAAGGTTAAGAGCTTTGTACTCTACCGACTGAATAGTGGACCTTTCAATATAATGGATTAAGACTTGTGTACCTTGAATTATTGACACGAGCAATTGGTAGCCCCCAAGAGTCGGCTCACTTACAATGTGATGAGTCGAGTCTTCAATAAGGTGAGCAAATAATGACTTTGCATTAGCCCCCAAGTGCCATGGTGCATGCTGGCAGTGACATGGGACTTGCATATTTGATGTAATCTCAACTTGAATAATGTAGCCCCCAAGTGTCGGGTCGTAAGCCTGTAGTGACTCGGGACTATTCCTTTCATTGTAGAACAAATCATATCCATTGATAAATAATAGCCATTGTGCTGAAGCGACTTTGAAAACCTTAATCATAATACTGGTTATTGATAACCATAATAAAAATCCAGCCATGTTGGCTATTAAAGATTTGAATAATATAACCCGGCCTAAAAACCGGTTCCTGTAATGTAAACCAGTATACCTATGCATATATGATGCATGCTATAATGATGCAATGATGATGCAATATATGATGATGCATGTGTATGATGCAATGTATGATGATGTATGTGTATGATAACAAAATACTTCAATGAAACTAGCCTGAGCCACTGGATTGTTCGTGCATTCCGTGAGCCTGACTCACAGTACCCAATCGACATTTGAACCCTAGATAAAGTCTGGTCTTGCTCAAAGACTTATCAGGAGTACGTGGGGTTAGAGTAACAACATACATCACAGGTTGATTTATCCAAGTTTCAAGGAAGGCGGCTTATGAAGCCTGGATCTATCTTGACTATCTGTAAGCTGTGCTCTCGCATGACAAGCCATCGTTTGAACCTTAACAAGCTCAGATCTTGGTCGAATATGCCGTAAATATTGATCGTTAAGAGTTCGACGGGTCAATCGGGATTACCTAATGGAGTTGAAGCAGCTGGCTACAGGTAGGATGGCCCGAAAAGGTTATATTCTCTTTGGTCAAATACGCCTATGTTTGAATATAACCTGGTCAAGAGGGTAGTAACGCTATGTTCTCTTTGGTCGAATACGCCTATGTTTGAACAGGAAGCCCCCAAGCGACATGCTTACAAGTGTGGCATTGAGCCGATCAAGAGGGATATTCACAACTATGATTTGAATACGATCAAGAAGCCCCCAAGTGACCATAAGTTTTGGCACTGTGCCGATCAAGAGGGTACTGACAGCTATGTTCTCTTTGGTGAATACACTTATGTTTGAACAGGAAGCCCCCAAGTGACATATTCAGTCAAGAGGGTAGTAACGCTATGCTTCGAATACGAGCAGGAAGCCCCCAAGTGACCATAAGATAAGCCATTAAGGCAGATTACCCATGTTTGAACCATGCATCATGGCAGCAAGCTCTCTTTGGCAACCTTTAATTTTTCCTGAGAACTCAACTTTGCAAGAGATAATTCTTCTTGAGCCAGAATTTTAAACCGGATTTGAGAGTTTCAGTGCTTTGTGGGAGACAGATTTCCCTTGAACCGGAATCCTTCTTTTTAAGCCGGAAATTTTCTGACGACCTTTTAACTTTTCATTAATAGGGCAGTAGCCTCTGGGGCTGAGTTATTTTTCCCTCCAATGACCCGGGCTTCTTGAATTCACTGAGACTGGCAAGATTTGCCGAGTCATACCATTGGAGCCCCCGAGTCTTAAGACTACTCGAGGAGTTGGCTTTAGACTCTCCATGCTTGACCATGATATGACCAATGGATTGCTGGAATATGTTGAATCTCGGTGGGTTAAAATTGACCCTGTCCATGGACCCGTCCGATGTAGGCAAGGGCCATAGCTTGATGGCCTCTTTTGTAATGATGAATTGTTCTGCATAAGAAATTGCACAAACGAGAGTAATTGTTTTCAAAGAAAATAAAAATGTATCAATAAAATTGATTGGATAGCTTTCACCTGATTTTTCTGGACGAAAAATGAGTCGTATATAGCTTCCATAGATCACCTCCAGTAACTTCAACTTTGATTAAGCCACTCCCTCATAGCTGCGGTGGAGGTAGCGGTTTAAAGCACGGAACCGGGCGTCTCAGAAAGATCCTCCTTGTGATGATTTTTTTAGTCCACCGGGTCAACTTCTCTTCTTATTTAATTTCCTCCCTTGTTCACACTTGGCGAGACAAGGCTACCCAGCAGGTGCCCGTCGGCCCAGTAGGTCAATAGGATCGGGCGCAAGAGGCCAACAGGCAGCTCAGGCGCGACTGTAGGTCGACGTGGCTCCAGGCGAGTCAATGGGACTCTGGCGGAGCGAGACTCGAGTAGGCCATGACCCGGAGGCAGTGGCTCGGCGAGGTCAGCCATGGCAGGGGCGGCGTGGAAGCCGGCTTGCGGCGGTGGCTTGGAGTCAAGGCCTACAGAGGAGGGCCGGGCAGCTCGCCGGCAGAGGTGAAGCGACTGGCGGCTCAGGGCGGAGCCAACTTAGAGGCAGCCTGCCGCCGAAGGTGGTTCGGACGGTGGAGACGAGGCCGGTGCGACCGGCGGCTCAAGGTGGGTTGAGGGCGTGGCGGCGACTTGTGGTGTCAGGGTCGGCTCAACAACGACCGTAGGTTTGATGCTAGGCCGGCGACTCAGAGCGGAACCGTACCGGGGCGACTCAAAGATGACGGTGGCGAATTGAAGCAGTGGAGAGGCGCCGGCAGATGGAAATCACCCGGTTGCGGCGTGTTGCGGCGGTTCTTGACGAACAAGCACCGCAGAGGACGGGGACCCGACGGCTCAAGGCCACAGCCACACACGACAGAGGCGGTGAGAAAGGCCGGCGGGTCATGGTGTGGAGGACGGCGATGACTCAAAAGCCACCGAGGCGCCATGGTTATGGCACCGGCACGGGACGGTTTAGGATGTAGCAGCGTACGAGGCAGCCCGGCGCAGCGGAGCCAAAGAATGGGCAACGTGCAAGGTGGCTCGGCTGCTCAGGTTGGAGATGGCGCGGGAAGACCCGGCAGCGGCTCAACCAATTGGTGGAGTCCGGCGGCGACTCATGGCCGGCTCTCATGGTGATTCAAAGAGATAGGCAAAGGGCCGATTCAGGGCCGACTTGGAAGCAACTTCAGCACACACTCCGATAGTGAAACAAAGACGATGAGGTAGCAGGTCGGTTCTTTGCACATCAGGGCAGCAGCGGAGCTAACTTGAGGCCTAGGGTGCGGCGGTTCAGATGCGGCCCATCAGAGGCAGAGCAACTCGGCGGAGGCACGGGACAAGCCCGTAGTGAATCAAGGCGGCAACTGGAGGCTGCCGGGGCAAGCGTTGAATGGCGGACCGGAGAGGCAAAGCAAGGCCATGGTGCGCAGCACAGCCGTTAGAAGCGGACGGCGGCTTGACGACGGGGCTGGCGACTCAACGGTGGCGGTTCTCCCGATGCAACGACGGCTCTCCCGCGCGGAACAGGGACCGGCCCTCGGCAAAACGGCGGCTCAAGGCCACGGAGGCGGCGGCTCAAGGCCGCAGATGGGCGGCTCACCGTTGCAGCAGATCCAGCATGAGGCCCTGGCGAGGAGCGATTCAAGGCCTGGCGTGGGGCCAAATCTAACCGGGCACGGGCAGAGGAGACCCGGACCCCAGGGCTGGGTCGGAGTTGGAGTAGACCGGCCACATGGCGGCTTGAGTAGGTGGTGGCGACTTGGGCCGACGACACCGCGACGGCGACTTAGCACTGCCGCTCAAGCGGCGGAAGCAGGGACGATCTTAACAACAGGTGGCCTAGCGCGAAGCCAGAATAAAGCATGGCCAGCCGGCAGTGACTTAGAAGAGCGACAAAGGTGATGGCGACTCGTAGGCACAGGGCGAATCAGTGGGGGCGGCTCAACAAGACCGCAGTGGTAACTCGGACTCGGCGAGACGGGTGAGCTCAGGCATGTTTGACTCCTCGACCGGGTCGTAGCTGTCTCCGTTTCCGATTTGTAGGAAAAAATAATTCACATCTGAGTCTTTGTCGTAATCTCAATGTAATAGAAAACTTGACCAACAGCTTTAGGATTTGCTCCTTAATGATTGCTGATGTTGAGATAACAACAATCAAACCCGGCTGCTAATTTCTTGGCGACTTATGACAGTGAACAGATTGCGACCCCGATTTACTTGAACCTTTTGAATCCCATAGTTTATAATTCTGGACTGATGAACTCGAAGCTGATGCATGTCCTTCTAAAACGGTTCTTCATCTGGAAATTATGAACTTCTCGATCCCTAGAAGAGATCCCTCCAAGAACTCAACACCACCGTGCGCAGGCCCCATGGTGGGCGCCAACTGTCGTGGATTTGTCACGGCAGATGTCCTAGTGAGAGGACTTAGTCGTGAGGCCAACGCATCTATGTGGTAGCTTGAGAGGGGTTGATCGGAATCGAGAGACGCAACACAAGACAAGGGTTTAGACAGCTTCGGGCCCTGGGAAACATCATCCGGTAACAACCCTATATGTCGTTTGTGGCTAGGTCTCATTATCATCACGAGGGAGTCGCCGTATCTCCGGCTCTCCTAGTTGTGTCTAGACTTAATGATTATTCAACTTCTCCATCTTGGGGTGCCCTGCCCCTCCTTATATAAGTTGAAGGGGCGGGTTACATGTAGAGTCCAACTCGGATTAAGACTTAAACTATTCTGACTTCTCATCACGGGCTTCTCTCCATGGGCTTCTTAACATCTTGGGCTTATTAACCCCAGGCAACTCTATTACAATCTGACTTAACATCTGGCGGCTTAAACATCTGTCGGCTTTAAGCATCTTAAACATCAGCCGGCTTAAACATCTTAAACATCTGGGCTTAAACATCTGGCTTAAACATATGCCGGCTTAAACATCTTAAACATCTGGCTTAAACATCTGCCGGGTCTCCAATGAAACACCAAGTCCCAACCGGGTCATATCTCCGGACGGGTCATACCGCGGGGTATATCCCCGACAGGCATGGTTCGCATGTGTCAAATGATTCGTAATCAAGAGACTACAAAAGTACATCTGCATGGAGCTTCTTCATGCGTTTGACACCAATGTGACCAAGGCAGCACTGCCACAAGTATGTGTGACTATCATTATCAACCTTACATCTTTTGGCATTCACACTATGAATATGTGTAATATCACGTTCGAGATTAAACAAAAATAAACCATTGACCAGCGGGGCATGACCATAAAACATATCTCACATAGAAATGGAACAACCATTATTCTCAGACTTAAATGAGTAGCCATCTCGCATTAAACGAGATCCATATACAATGTTCATGCTCAAAGCTGGTACTAAATAACAATTATTGAGGTTTAAAACTAATTCCATAGGTAGACGTAGAGGGAGTGTGCCGACGGTGATCACATCGACCTTGGAACCATTCCCGACGCGCATCGTCACCTCGTCCTTCGCCAGTCTCCGCTTATTCCGCAGCTCCTGTTTTGAGTTACAAATACGAGCAACCGCACCGGTATCAAATACCCAGGAGCTACTACGAGCGCTGGTAAGGTACACATCAATAACATGTATATCACATATACCTTTGGCATTGCCGGCCTTCTTATCCACTAAGTACTTGGGGCAGTTCCGCTTCCAGTGACCATTTCCCTTACAATAAAAGCACTGAGTCTCGGGCTTGGGTCCATTCTTTGGCTTCTTCCCGGCAACTGATTTACCGGGCGCGGCAACTCCCTTGCCGTCCTTCTTGAAGTTCTTCTTACCCTTGCCTTTCTTGAAACTAGTGGTTTTATTCACCATCAACACTTGATGTTCCTTTTTGATTTCCACCTCCAATGATTTCAGCATTGAATATAACTCAGGAATGGACTTCTCCATCCCTTGCATATTGTAGTTCATCACAAAGCTCTTATAGCTAGGTGGAAGCGACTGGAGGATCCTGTCAATCACCGAGTCATCTAGAAGATTAACTCCCAGCTGAGACAAGCGGTTGTGCAACCCAGACATTTTGAGTATATGCTCGCTGACAGAACTGTTTTCCTCCATCTTACAACTATAGAACTTGTCGGAGACTTCATATCTCTCGACCCGGGCATGAGCTTGGAAAACCATTTTCAGCTCTTGGAACATCTCATATGCTTCGTGCTACTCAAAACGCTTTTGGAGCCCCGGTTCTAAGCTGTAAAGCATGCCGCACTGAACCAGGGAGTAATCATCACTACGCGACTGCCATGCGTTCATAATGTCTTGAGTTGCTGGGAAAATGGGTGCTTCACCTAGCGGTGCTTCAAGGACATATGCTTTCTTGGCAGCTATGAGGATGATCCTCAAGTTACGGACCCAGTCCGTATAGTTGCTACCATCGTCTTTCAGCTTGGTTTTCTCTAGGAACGCGTTGAAGTTGAGGGCAACATTAGCGTGTGCCATTTGATCTACAAGACATATTGTAAAGACATTTTAGACTAAGTTCATGATAATTAAGTTCATCTAATCAAATTATTTAATGAACTCCCACTCAGATAGACATCCCTCTAATCATCTAAGTGATACATGATCCGAATCGACTAGGCCGTGTCCGATCATCACGTGAAACGGACTAGTCATCAATGGTGAACATCTCCATGTTGATCGTATCTACTGTACGATTCACATTTGACCTTTCGGTCTCTCGTGTTCCGAGGCCATGTTTGTACATGCTAGGCTCGTCAAGTCAACCTAAGTGTTTTGCATGTGTAAATCTGGCTTACACCCGTTGTATGCGAACGTTAGAATCTATCACACCCGATCATCATGTGGTGCTTCGAAATAACAAACCTTCGCAACGGTGCACGGTTAGGGGAAACACTTTTCTTGAAATTTTAGTGAGGGATCATCTTATTTATGATACCGTCATTCTAAGCAAATAAGATGTAAACATGACAAACATCACATGCAAATCATAAAGTGCCATGATATGGCCAATATCATCTTGCGCCTTTGATCTCCATCTTCGAGGCGCGGCATGAACACCATCGTCACCGGCATGACACCATGATCTCCATCATCGTGTCTTCATGAAGTTGTCTCGCCAACTATTACTTCTACTACTATGGCTAACAGTTAGCGATAAAGTAAAGTAATTACATGGCGTTTTCATTGACACGCACGTCATACAATAAATTAAGACAACTCCTATGGCTCCCACCGGTTGTCATACTCATCGACATGCAAGTCATGATTCCTATTACAAGAACATGGTCAATCTCATACATCACATATATCATCCATCACATCCTTTTGGCCATATCACATCACATAGCATACCCTGCAAAAATAAGTTAGACGTCCTCTAATTGTTGTTGCATGTTTTACGTGGCTGCTATGGGTTTCTAGCAAGAACGTTTCTTACCTACGCAAAACCACAACGGTGATATGCCAATTGCTATTTATCCTTCATAAGGACCCTTTTCATCGAATCCGATCCGACTAAAGTGGGAGAGACAGACACCCGCTAACCACCTTATGCATCAAGTGCATGCCAGTCGGTGGAACCAGTCTCACGTAAGCGTATGTGCAAGGTCGGTCCGGGCCGCTTCATCCCACAATGTCGCCGAATCAAGATAATACTAGTAACAGTAAGCAAATTGAACAAATCATCGCCCACAACTACTTTGTGTTCTACTCGTGCATAGAATCTACTGATAGACCAAGCTCATGATGCCACTGTTGGGGAATGTAGCAATAATTAAAAAAAATTCCTACGTGTCATCAAGATCAATCTAGGAGATGCTAGCAACGAGAGAGAGGGAGTGCATCTTCATACCCTTGAATGTCGCTAAGCGGAAGTGTTACAACTTACAAGAACGCGGTTGGTGGAGTCGTACACGCAGCGATTCAGATCACGGTCGATTCCGATCTAACCGCCGAACAACGGCGCCTCCGCGTTCAACACACGTACAGCCCGGGGACGTCTAATCCTTCTTGATCCATCAAGGGGGGAGGAGAAGTTGAGGGAGAACTCCGACAACACGATGCCGTGGTGGTGATGGAGCTCGTGGTTCTCCGGTAGAGCTTTGCCAAGCGCTACGAAGGAGGAAGAGGTGTTGGAGAGGGGGAGGGCTGCGCCAGGGGAAGGGTATAGCTGCCCTCCCACCCCCACTATACATAGGGGCAAGGGAGAGGGGGCCGCCCCCAGATCACATCTACAAGGAGGGGGGCAAGGGGGAGGCTTGCCCCCCAAACTAGGTGGGGGACGCCCCCTCTAGGGTTTCCCCCAATCCTAGGCGCATGGGCCCTAGGGGGTAGTTGGCGCCCAGCTCACCTAGGGGCTGGTTCCCCTCTATATTCAGCCCATAGGGCCCTCCGGGGCAGGTGGACCCTCCCGATGGAACCCCGGAACCCCTTCGGTGGTCCCGGTACAATACCGGTAACCCCTCGAACACTTCCGGCGACCAAATAAGGACTTCCCATATATAAATCTTCATCTCCAGACCATTCCTAAACTCCTCGTGACGTCCGGGATCTCATCCGGGACTTCAAACAACCTTCGGTAACCACATACTATTTCCCATAACAACTCTAGCGTCACCGAACCTTAAGTGTGTAGACCCTACGGGTTCGGGAACCATGCAGACATGACCGAGACATCTCTCCGGCCAATAACCAACAGCGGGATCTGGATACCCATGTTGGCTCCCACATGTTCCACGATGATCTCATCGGATGAACCACGATTTCGGGGATTCAATCAATCCTGTATACAATTCCCTTTTGTCTATCGGCATGTTACTTGCCCGAGATTCGATCTCGGTATCTATACCTCGTTCAATCTCGTTACCGGCAAGTCTATTTACTCGTTCCATAACGCATGATCCCGTGGCTAACTCCTTAGTCACATTGAGCTCGTTATGGTGATGCATTATCGAGTGGGCCCAGAGATACCTCTCCATCATACGGAGTGACAAATCCCAGTCTCGATTCGTGCCAACCCAACATATACTTTCGAAGATACATGTAGTACACCTTTATAGCCACCCAGTTACGTTGTGACGTTTGGTACACCCAAAGCATTCCTACGGTATCCGGGAGTTGCACAATCTCATGGTCTAAGGAAATGATACTTGACATTATAAAAGCTTTAGCAAACGAACTACACAATCTTGTGCTACGCTTAGGATTGGGTCTTGTCCATCACATCATTCTCCTAATGATGTGATCCCGTTATCAATGACATCCAATGTCCATGGTCAGGAAACCATGACCATCTATTGATCAACGAGCTAGTCAACTATAGGCTTACTAGGACATATTATGATCTATGTATTCACACATGTATTACGGTTTCCGGTTAATACAATTACATCATGAACAATAGACAATTATCATGAACACGGAAATATAATAATAACCACTTTATTATTGCCTCTAGGGCATATTTCCAACACTAGCAACATGATCCTTCAATTGTTCCTCACACTCCACCCATGTCCCGTCCTCTCTCCTTAGTCTCTTGATAGTATTCTTCTTCTTCCTTTCTGACGCATAGATATGAAAATCCCCAGCCTGCAACCACTTAACATGAGCTCTCTATCTCCAGAATATGTCCTGTTGGTGGTCCAGTCTATCCAGCTTTTCCCTCAAGAGATGCTCTCGAGACACCGTGTTCTCGTCAATCGGTGCTCTCCTCACATGTTCTAGCTCAGTTTTTATTGTTTTAATTCTTTTCTCTAGACCCCCTAACACATTAGTGTCCCAATTTTTTAGATCTCCCGCGATTCTTCTTAGTTCCCGAGATAAATCATTTTCGCCTCGAAAAGACGCGTCGGACCATGCATTCCTGACTATCTCTTCACATCCCTCCTCCTGCAACCACTTTGCTTCAAATCTGAAGCCATTGTTCCCTCTTTGAGGTCTCATAGTTCTATCTGCGCCTTTCATATGTATAGTCATAGGTCGGTGGTCAGAGTGTCTAGGATCTCATGTTATCACTTTGTATGATGAAAATCTTATGCACCAGCTCCGGGACCCGACGACTCTATAAAGTTTTTCCTTGACATATCTGCTCGCTTCATGGCTCTAGTTTCTCCAGGCATACTTGTCTCCAAGATAACCCAGATCTCTTAGACCACAATCTGAGAGTGCTAATCTAAATCCCTCCATTTGTCGAGGGGCCCGAGTTGGCCCTCCCATCTTTTCATGACTATACAGGACCTCGTTGAAATCACCAGCACAAAGCCATGGGAGCGTGAGTTGTTGATCAAGAATTCTTAAGAGCTTCCATGTTTTCTCCTTTTTATTTGTTGCTGGCTCGCCATATATGCCAGTAAATCTTCATCTAAAGCCATCCTGCTCCACTACCACCACATCAATGTGATTTCTTGAGTAGTTGTGCAGATCGACTTTTACATGATTCTTCCATAGCATAGCAAGCCCCCCACTTCTTCCTTCACAACCCCTCACCACTATGCTTGTCATCCCTAGCAAGTACTTAAACCACATCATCCTTCTCTCATCCATCCTTGTTTCAGATAAGAAGAGGATGTCGGGGTCCTCACGCTTCTGGAGGTCCAGAGCCCCCGAACTGCCGGGCCATTCCCCAAACCCCGACAGTTCCAAACCAAAATGTAGTGTTGACTGATAAGAGGACAACAAGAGGGAAGAAGAAAGGAAAGAAATCAGGGTTCAGCTGTGTTATCAGTAAAAGCCCATTTGGAATGCAGCCCAGCCCAAAGGCTCACAACCCAGAAGCTCCCAGCTTCGCAAGCAAGAGCGGTAAGGCGTGAGATGCGGATTAGCCGAACCGGTTGCCGTGGTATCTCCGTCTCCCTCCCCTCCGTTGCGGCCGGTCGCGCGCCACCGTCTCCGCCGCGCACACACGGGTCCGGTTGCCAATCTCCCCACAGAACCATCCCGTCCTCATCGCCGCCGCCGCCCAACTCCGCGACCTAGCGTTCCCTAGACCGCCAATTCCTCCCCCCCATTTGCTTCGGAAGCTGCCCGAGATGCACCATGCGATGCGGTTGCGCTGCCTCCTCCAGCACCCGCCGCTCTGGTGCAAGTGCAGCTCTCTAGGAATCTCCACGAGTGGCGGCGGTTGCCTCGTCCGGAGGTTCAGCGCAGTCGGGGCGCCGAGGCCGTGCGATGCGGGGCGGCGGCTGTGCCGGTTCTACGGTTCCAAGGGCGGCGTAGGCAGCGCGGAGGCGAGGGGCGCCGGGGCAGCGGAGGCGGCGGCAGGGAGCAGCGGACGGTGCAGCGAGCAGGAGCACGCGCGCCTCGGCGAGAGGGACCAGCAGGAGTGGCTGAGCGGCGAGAGATTCCTCAGCGACTGCAGGAAGCGTGAGTCGCCGTTCCTCACCAGGCGGGAGAGATTCCGCATCGAGTTCCGGCGCCGCGTTGTACCGTGGGAGAAGGGAAACCTCACATGGCAGAATTTCCCCTACTACGTCAAGTGAGATGCGCACACCATCTGTTCGATGTTTTGTTTGAACAAAGCTTAAATGAGTGTGCTAACGACTAAGCTAATTCGTTTTATTTGATTTGATTTGCAAGTGAGAATGCAAGGCAGCTGCTGCGAGAGTGCTCGGCATCCCACTTGCGGCACAAGGGCATCACGTCAGAGTATGGCTCTCGGCTACCATCTTCTGGAGGGAGGATATTGCTCCAGAGCTTGCCAGGTATTATCCGGTAAATAGGAGGATGCTTAGTGATGCAAATGCTGGATTCTGAGATTTGTTTGATGTAGGAACCGAACTCTACAGAGAGAGATTGGTAAGAGCTCTTGCACATGAGTTGCGGGTGCCACTACTAGTCCTGGACAGCAGTGTTCTAGCTCCATATGTAAGATACTGAAAACCCTTGCGTACAAAATGTGAAGGGGTAGCTGCAAACCTAATAAATCCTAACTTGTTAGGATTTTGGGGAAGATTCTTCAGAAAGCGAGGAAGAAGATGAGCATGGTGAGTCAGAAGATGAAGGTTCAGAGTCTGAGATGGAAGATGAAGGTGATGAAGATTGGACAAGCAGCAACGAAGCTAAATCAGGTGAAAGTGATGATGAGGATGCTCTAAAATCTGTGGGAGAACTCAAAAAGTCCGTGGATGACCTCAAGAAGCTGGTCCCATGTACTATTGAGGAATTTGCCAAGGTGATATATTGCATTCTGATGTGTGACCGTACCAATAAATAAACGCTTGCTCATATTTTGGTCTTGTGCTACCATGAAGGTTTCATAATTCTTGTTCAGAAAATCACTTTGTATCTTGTTCCTTTTAATGTCCGCAAAGCAGGGAGCATCTGAGAATAAACAATCTTCATTTAACTGTAATTCTTGCTCAGAAAATCACTTTGGATTTTGTTCCTTTTAATGTCCGCAAAGCAGGGAGCATCTGACAATAAACAATCTCCATTTAATTGTAACACCATTTTGTAGTCGATGAGAAATTATGCTTCAAGAATGTTTCAAAAATATGCTGTTGATTTTGGATTGCTTCTTGAACTTATTATAAATAAAATGGTTACAGCAACCAAAAATGCTACTACCTCCTATCCATAATAAGTGTCGCAGTTTTGAACTAACTCCAGTTCAAAACTGCGACACTTGTATATATTTGACTGCAAACTCATGGCTGTACCCTCTCAAGTGTTTACTATTGAGAGTCACTCCCTATTTTAATATATTGAATTTCGAGACAGTATATCTAATTCCTGGAGAAGTAAACATTGTTAACCTAGTAAAATTCAAGTTCAGTGCGCTACCATTTCTGCTGTTTCTTTTTTAATTGTCTTCTTTTGCTTTGAGAAAACATCAAGCTAGGACAAGCCATTAGTTCTGCTTCCTAGTATGTACCTTCAATACTGCCTTGTTAGTTTTACATGTATATGTAGTTGATAGTGCTTTTCATTTGGTTGTGCTTCTAGAGAGTAGTTGGTGAAGAAGAAGGTACATCATCAGAATCCCCTGAAACAGCCAAGTCGTCAGAGGAAGATAAAAGGCCTTTCCAAAGGGGTAATGTGATATTTCACTCCATCATGAATTCATGATTTTTTTTTCTGGTATGCTGCCACCTCGAATTATTATTTTTGTCCCGGACTACCCTCAGCGACCATAGAAATTTTGCCAGGTACATGTATATGTGTGACATCTTTTTTTACTGATACTAAATCCGATTAAAGCATTTTATCCTGAACCTGGATTACTTGGGAATGTGTCTACCGTCTTACTATCTGATGATCTACGACCAAACATCTTGCCTACTCTCTTGAAGCAAGTTCTAGTTATGCTTATCTGCATCGTCGTTTGTAATTTCCTTTCACCTGGCACACATTTGAGCCAGGCCTCTATTGGCTCCACTGAATGAAATGTCACCAACTCTGGAGTTCAGACTTCTTTTTAGAAGTAAACACTCTGAAACCAAATTAGAAATACATGCTACATTGTACTCCCTCCGTCCGGAATTAACTGTCGCTGAAATGAGTGTATCTACACACTGAAATGCGTCTAGATACACTCATTCAGCGACAGTTAATTACGGATGGAGATTGTATTAACTATGCTTTTTTTAACGCAGAAGTTTAATTCTAATGTTGTTCCTTTCCAATACTTGTTTTCAGGAGATAAAGTCAAGTATGTTGGTTCCTCAGCAGTTATTGAAGCAGATCAGAGGTGATTGCTGAATATTGATTCTATTCCTCTTGATTTGCTTTTCATGATAAGGTTTCATGCTCTGCATGAAGTACACATGATGTGTGCAGCCGCACATAGTTGTGTGCGTGTTTTTGTGCTGAGAAGGGTGGGGGGAGCACACACGTGAATCTACTCGTGTTCCGTATGTCTCCACGTGAGGTGTACACAAGCACATGATGGACTAGTTCGGGTTTGGTCTTGTGTTAGTGGGTGGATTTGTTTTAAGAGTTGACCATCTACACATCTAGCGTAACAGTATTATTGTCCATCGTATTGGTGAAATTGGAAAAATACACCTATCTTGGTTTCAGGAGCGCATGTTATCTGTTATTTGTACTGCATACCAGAAGTTACACCACCTTTTAATTTTACGGTGGTTCCCTTCTGAATCGAGCTTCATCACATTAACACTGATATGTACCATATATACACAGGATCATTTTGGGGAAATTACCTACTCAAGATGGCTCGAGAAATGCGTATACTTTTATTAGTGGCAGGTGGGTGGTCTATCTTTATCGCGTGGAACATGATAAAATGACTTTGGTACTTGGTAGTTCTGAGTCCCAAGGCAACATTGTAATCTGAATTTCATGTTTTGGATTTCCTGTATTATTATTATTATTATTATTATTATTATTATTAAATGCGTCAAGAAAAATATGTCTTAGTAACTTAGTTGAATTGGCACTCTTTCTGTATTTACTGTCATATTTGTCTAGAGTAGGGTTATTTACCTTTGGTGTTGCTTACCATGTATCCTATAAAATAAACAAATGTAGTGTGTTTTCTCTTACTTTTTTGCCTGTACACATTCTCGGTTTTATGATAAAAGACTGTTTCTAACTTTACGTATTGCAGGACTCTGTCAAATGGGCAGCGGGGAGAAGTATACGAGATCAATGGGGATCAAGTAGCTGTCATATTTGACCCTCCTGCAGAGAAGCTGCATGATGGTGACGAAAATAGCAAGGAGGAAAATGCAAAACCATCTATTTACTGGGTTGATGGTATACCCCTACTCTGTTGATCGACAGTGTGATATGATTATTTCAGGCACCTTCATCTGGTTTCCTCTTAATTTAGCTCAAGATATTGCGCATGACCATGATATTGAATCAGAAGATTGGCATATCGCAATTGAAGCACTTTGTGAGGTGATTTGTGAAAATATATATCATGCATATATATTTTTCTTAGACTTCAGAATATTTGTTCATTTCTTGCCAGTCTCATTTGATAAGTTTACCTGCTCCTTTACTTGCTTATGATTCTTGAATAGGTTCTTCCATCTCTAGAGCCAGTCATTGTCTACTTTCCAGACAGTTCCCAGTGGTTATCTAGAGCAGTTCCAAAATCAAATCGAAGTGAGTTTATCCAAAAGGTAGACAAAATGTTTGACCAACTCACCGGACCAGTAGTAATGATATGTGGGCAGAACATGCTGGCAGCAGTATCCAAGGACAAGGATAAGGAACCTGTAAGCTTTAGAATTCTCGTGTGCTTAACTTTTAACTGATAAAACACTTTCTTAGTTCTTATTTTTGTTTTGGACATCTACAGCCGAAACTGATGTTTCAGAATCTCACAAGCCTGTCTTCACTGGTAATTATCGATATTCGATTACATATATTATGTACACGCTTATTATCCGGAATATATTTTTCGTAATCAGAAAATAACTACTTCGCTCCGTCAGCTTTGTATTTTCTTGTGCGATCTGCTCTTATATTAGAAGGCACAAGCTCATAATGTTATTTCTTTAGTTTCTGCATTGCACTACACAATTTGCTGTTGCAAAACATGTTTGTTTTGACTAAAATTACAATTACACACCAAATATTGGCCTTTTTTTTATGTGGTGCAATCACAAAATAACTTCTCTAGTTGCTGATCGACGAGAAACACTTTGCGTTCTGTAGAGCATGTGTAGAGAACACAGGTAACTATAATTTTGCTACTAAAACCAAAACTACTAGCTAGCTCCTTATGAAGCATAAATTGCAGTATAAGCATAACTATAAAAGCTCAATAGAAAATAGGCATAAGTTTTATCAATAGCCTTATTTTGCTTTTGCTTTATACTGTCCAAAAGCACTTGTATATATGTAATGTTGCCATCTCATATTCTAAAATTGGTACGTAATTACCTAAAATGTCTATATCCAGCCATCGTCCCTGAAGCGTTGGCTAAAAGTACAAAACGATTCAAGACCCAGTGATATAGCAAAGATCTTCACAAACAGTTTCGTTGTTCCCCTTCCAGAGGTAAGATTCTTTTGCTAATCGAAATAAATATGAAGTTGTCCGATCAAAACGAATAAATGAGAGGGTCCTCCATAAACATGTGATTATGCCATCACAGTGTTTTTGGTTAAATCCATGACCTGCTGTGCCTAGAACATTCATCAAGTGGGGGAAACTCCTGACTCTTGTCTTTTGTTTATTTTATTACAGGAAGGTGAGCAACTAAGAGTTTTCAATAACCAGATTGAAGAGGATAGGAAAATTATTATTTCAAGGCATAACCTCGTTGAATTACACAAGGTCTGGTTACAGTGCTTGTGTGGTCATTTAATTTCCTGCAAATATTTTCTTGTAGGAAATGTTCCTGGACTTCTGTTTTCTTATGTACTTCCTGTAAATTGTGATTAACCAATGCAGGTTCTTGAAGAGAATGAACTATCATGCGTGGAGCTTATGCATGTGAAGTCTGATGGTGTCGTTTTGACAAAGCAAAGTATGTATGCTAACATGCTTCAGCTCAGGCATCCTGTATTTTTGTGCAATTTGTTTGACCAAAAACAGTAGGGGAGTCCCTGACAGTAAAAATTTATAGATGTTCGAAAAAATTTATAGTGGTATTTACAACAGATCCAAAGCATAATAAACTTATGCACAACAGAATCGTGTTAGGGAGCAAATCTAAGCCTTCAATGGCAGTTTAGGCTCCATTTTGAGCCTATGGGGATGTAAAAGCAGGTCATCCTTAACTAGGATTCTCCAGGAGGTAGTATTTTCATTTTTCATGTGGCTGATACCAAACACCATCTTATACGCTGGTGTCTTACATACACATTTAGAATATTCCTTCCTTTTGAAAATTTTGTTTGAACTATTATCAACCATTTGATACTCTGTTAGTGTTGTGTTTTGGGGAATAGTTCTATGGCTGTTCATGTAAACTATTATTGTTGCCAATGAAGTGCAACTGCCAGTGCCACAAGCCCACAACCCTGGCTCTGAATAACTCCAAGTACTCCCTCCGTCACAGTTTACACGGCGCCGTGTAAACTGTGACGGAGGGAGTAACTGAAATTATGTTATATGCACAGATATAGGGCTTAGTTAATATATCCAAATAAATGCGGAATATTATTTAAAAATGGAGGACACAAAATATTGATAGAGATCGGATTAGTACCACTTAGGGGTCAAGTAATGAAGTAAGCCTCCTATGTAAGCGACACTCTGTGTATGATGACAAGTTAATCAGTCTATTATCTCCTGTTCATCATTGCTAACCTATGTTCTACTTTCTCTTCTCCTACTACGTGCCGTCCAGCCACCTAGTTTCTTCGAAATTAATCCTGATTTCACCTAGGTGTCCGGCCACCTAGTTTCTTCGAAACTAATCCTGGTTTCACCTAGTTGTCAGTATTTGGCCTCTGGTTGGTTACCAGTCTTACTATCCTAGTACTATAGAAACCTTGTAGTGAAGTCTGTTTGCCCGGAAATATAATGTTTCTACATGTACTTATAGTTTGATGATTGATTGAACGATGAATCCATGGAGGTAAACCAGATAATTTTTTTCTTTGGAAGGCTACATTGCGATTTATAGTAACTGGCTGTAGTTGGCTGGTTACAGGTGGGAACATCTTGTCCTTTTGAATTGATTTCTATGCTGGACTTCAGTTGAAAGGGGAAAGTAGATTAACAGACTCTTTTGATGGGCTATGAATACTAAATTTGATCTTATTTGTTCCTCCACTACTCGACGGGAATAAATTTCCATCACCAGTTCTAAGGTGGAGGTGAGGTAAGATGAGTACTCAATGAGTGTATTGCACATTGCAGAAGCGGCGAAAGTTATTGGATGGGCTAGAAGTCATTATCTGTCATCAACAGTTCTTCCCTCTATTGAGGGTGAGAGATTAACCATTCCACGTGAGAGGTACTTAACTTCAATTTGAACCGCAATAGCATAATTGTGTATTTGATCTTTTTTTTTCTGACATTTTACTATTGTTTGCAATTTTGTGAAGTCTTGATTTAGCCATCGAGAGGCTGAAGGAGCAGGTTACTAAATCTAAGAATCTTTCTCAAAATCTCAAGGTATTTTGCTAGCTTAGTTAGCTTCCCCACCTTTCTTTTCTGCTACTGCAACCGTAGCCACTAGCTGCTGTTCCTATATGCCTATCCAAACTGATAAGTCTCCTATCTACAGAATTTGGCAAAAGATGAGTACGAACGCAATTTCATATCTTCTGTTGTACCTCCTGATGAAATTGGAGTGAAATTCGATGATATTGGCGCGCTTGAGGATGTCAAGAGGACACTGGATGAGCTCGTTGCTCTTCCAATGAGGAGACCAGAGCTTTTTTCTCACGGCAATTTATTAAGGGTACAACTTCCTTTCCTGCGAGACCACCACATCACCTTTTTTGTCGGCATGCTAATGGGACCCATGTTGCATTTGAGTCATTACTGTCTTCTAGACAGGAGTTGCTTAATATTGTGAAAATCAAGGTGGCAATGACTTCTTGCAGAATATAGATATATTTGCTTAATATCGTAAAAATCAAGGTGGCACTCATGAGTTAATTTTAAATGTCATCATCTGTAGTTAGTGATCATATGATGTGGATGTAGACGTTACTGAACAAATCTTTTCCGACTGTTAGTCTAGTAGAGAAAAGTGAGGTTACGGAACTATCCTAAACTATTTCCATCCGCTTTGAAGCATCTATTTCATACCGTGTATTAAACAAGTATCAGTATAACTAACAAGTGTAAACAAGGTTTATCTGGTTGTGCACATCTGTTGGTTCATATCCTTTCAGTTGACCCAGCCAGAAAATTGAATCTCGATCTCTTAAATGTTAAATCCGCCAAACTCCGGTGGTGGTTTACCTGGTTGCATGCATCTGTAGGCTCATATCGTTTGTGCTAGTTGATCCATAGCAAAAATTGGGCTATTGTTGATCACTTAAATGTTAATCTGCTAAATGCTAGTTTCTGTTTCTGCTTATGTATGCTTATGCTAGTTTGTGTTTAGGGATAGTGCCTATGCTAGTTTCTGTTGAGTGTGTAATTGATCATGAAAAACATATTTAATTTCACGAGCATGATTGATTTACAATTAACTTTTGAAGTTTAATATTTAAACCAAATGTTCGGATTCTGCAATTGAAACCATCACTAGTATTCTTACGGTTCTTAGGCACATTCATTGATCTTTTTTTGTCCTTGCTAGTTGCTACCCCCTGTAGCTTGTGTAGTTTTCAGTCAGTGGTGTGTGTGTGGGGCGCTGGCTCGTTACCCTCCCAGCAGTGGCGGAGACAGCACCCGGCGAGCCGGGGCTGCTGCCCGGGCTCCCATGGTGCATGTGCATGGAGCTCTAGTAGTAAACAAATGGTTTACTTACAGTTTGTTTGGGCAAAATCTAATTAACTTGGCATCACGTATATCTTGCCCAGGCTCTAAGTATGAGCTGGCTCCGCCACTGCCTCCCAGGTCGTGTCTATGTTTGTACTTCGGGGTTCTTCACCCTGGTGATTTTCTTCTCCTATAATAGATCACATGCAGTTCTCCTGCATGGTTCGAAAAAAAGAAAACCATATTATTCGAGTTCAGTTCACTGAACCGTTAAGAATTTGCGTGTATCAATAGCTGTTGCTTTTAATATTCGTCATATTGGAAATTTTGATACTTGAATGAGCTTAGCTGAATTTCTCTTATGACTTCTATATACCTGGACCCTTTTCAGCCCTGCAAAGGTGTTTTGCTTTTTGGTCCTCCTGGCACAGGAAAAACACTCTTGGCAAAGGCACTCGCGACTGAAGCTGGGGCAAATTTTATCAGCATAACCGGTTCTACATTGACATCAAAGGTAATTTGATTGACTTGCTCATATATTTTCATTGCAGAAAAGATCTTAGAGATAATGTGTATTACTCCCTCCGCCCCATAATATAAGAGCGTTTTTGACACTACACTAGTGTCAAAAACTCTCAACGAAGGGAATACATGTTATGGAAACTACAAACACCTAACATGAAGTTTGAACAGATTACAGTATGAATTTTCTTTCTTTCTATCTGGGCATATATTTTCTGGCTAACCATGTTTTTTGATGGGTATTTGGGGCTAACCTTCATGAAAGTTACCATATTGGACCTTTAACTTTGTTTAAACAGCAGGCACAGTTCAAAATTGAAATTCATACTGTTAGGCAAGCTCAAAGAAAATTTAATAGTTGCAAAAGGAGGTTTTACTAGTTGCAAGAGAAAGTTACCATATTGGAGTAGGTTTTACTAGTTGCAAGCTAGGTCAACAGTTTGAATTTACGAAATCCTGTTTTTTTTGGGTGAAGGAGGAATACCCCGGCCTCTGCATCATTTGATGCACAAAGCCATTTATTAGAAAGTTCCGAGTAACAATCTCCAACAAAAGCAAAAACAAAATTACAAGTCCAAAAGCCACAATCGGCCAAAATAGGATAAAATGCCTACACACATATCCTAGTACTGGATCGCCATCCAAATCAGTTGTACGTATCCTGTGCTACCGTCTCCCAAGGGTTGCACCCACAGGCAATAAGTTCCCTCACGTCCGCATGGTGAAGTAATGACCATGTAAGGATCCATCCAGACGCTCTGTAGATAACTTACAATCTTTTTTGAATCTTTGTTTTGTTAAACACAAAATCATTTCGACAGTTCCAAATAGCCCAAAGTAATGCACATACTCCCACACGAATTTGCGCCGCAGTATTGGGCTCCACCCCACCTAGGCACACACCCGAAGAAGCTTAATCTCCATCGGAAAGAATCAGGCTCGTTAGATAAGGTGACCTCCATCAACCTTTGAACTAAACTAAGCCATGCGACCCATCTGTCCCCAACCAGAGCTCGCCTGAACTGGATGTAAAATCCTGGTTGACAGACAATAATTGGAAACACACTTGTCTGGTTAATTTTTCTTGTAAACTATAAACTACTCCCTCCGTTCACAAATATAAGATGTTTTGGATATTTCAATATGGACTACATACGGACTGAAATGAGTGAACAAACACACTAAAACATGTCTATATACATCCGATTCATAAAAAAGTTAGAACAACTTACATTTGTGAATGGAGGGTCGAGGGAGTATGTTACTTAACTGACTGAGGTATTTCTTTTGTACTGCTTGTTGAAAAGTTGCATGTTCTCTTACATGAAATGAGGGAACCTACTGATTTGATGGGTCATCAAGTGCATGAAGTTTCTGTCTATGAATCTGGACCATGCTGAAGGGTTCACACCATTAGTTCACTTTGTACTGTGTGTTTGGAGCATGCGATGAGCCGATGATGCAGGATGAAAGCACATCCTTGTGTTTGATTGAATGTATGATATGAATAATTTGGTGATAGGTGGATGGAAGGAACTCATGATAATGTTCTTTTGTTCTGTTCCCATAAGGTGCTAAATTGTGATACTTGGACCTTATATGCCCTTGCAACAGTGAACAAACAAAGGATTTGTATGATCCCTTGGAAGATGGGATCATCCACCTGCACTATCCCATACAGCTACAAGCTTATTTCAAAGCAAAAATCTCACTGCTCTATTTTCTTTTACAGTGGTTTGGAGATGCTGAGAAGTTGACGAAGGCACTTTTCTCTTTTGCTAGCCGACTAGCTCCTGTCATCATATTTGTAGACGAGGTATGTTCATTTCAATAGGAAAATGCTTACCACTGCCTTGGTTATGAACAATCTCTTGGTATGATGCAATTTCATCTGATATGTCAGGTTGACAGCTTACTTGGCGCCAGAGGGGGTGCACTTGAGCATGAAGCAACAAGGAAGATGCGGAATGAATTTATGGCAGCTTGGGATGGTCTAAGGTCCAAAGAGAACCAACGGATCCTTATTCTTGGTGCTACGAATCGTCCATTTGATTTAGACGATGCTGTTATACGGCGTTTACCTAGACGGTAATATACGTTCTTGTGCTCTTTGCTTTCAAACAAGCTATGTTGATCTAGCAAGGTGTTCACCTGTTTCATTCTGTACAGGATATATGTTGGCCTTCCAGATGCGGAAAACCGAAAGAAAATTCTCAAGATTTTACTGGCTAAAGAAAACTTAGAATCTGATTTTAAATTCGATGAACTTGCTAATGTGACAGAAGGTTATTCAGGAAGTGATCTGAAGGTATTAAACAAGAGCTTTCATTACCTTCTTCCCTGTAGTTGAATGAAAGTGAAACCGTTCTGTTTTTGTTCTTTTTTGTGTGCAATCATTCAAATGTTTAATGTGCAGAACCTATGCATAGCTTCAGCATACAGGCCAGTTCAGGAACTTCTAGAAGAAGAAAAGAAGGTAGTTATGCCCTTTTAACTGTCGGCTTGATGCGAACATGTTCATAATCATCAAAACTTGTGTGCATCTCTTAATTCCTTGCATGTTTACTGTCTTCTGTAGGGACGTGTGAGTAGCAACAGCACTCACTTAAGACCCCTTGTATTGGATGATTTTATACAGGCAAAAGCCAAGGTATGTAGGCTCATCAATTTTCCTAAAATCACCAAGTTTTGTGTTTCCCACTACTACTCTTACATTGGTATCCCCTATGCAGGTAAGCCCGTCTATATCTCATAACGCAACAAGTATGAACGAATTAAGAAAATGGAACGAACAGTATGGTGAAGATGGCAGCAGGACAAAATCGCCGTTTGGGTTTGGCAACTGACATGTTACAGTAGCAAAGTGTTGTTTGTAAAATCAATAGGCTGCCTATTTAGTGACAGGAAGTCGGCCCCCATTTTTCGCCCAGAGCCTATTTATACAGCCTCTCAGTGATCCTGTACAAATAGCAAAATATCAAGTCAAACGACAAATTCCAAGTTTTCCTGTAGCTGGTACTACCGAGGATTCCCCAATTTTCCAACATTGCAACGCTGAGCTACAAATTTGCTCCAGCTCTGCAAGAGCCTGACCCAGGTGTAAGTAGCACCAGAAAGTTTCAGTTGTTGTATGGCACTAATTCCTTGGACTTCAACTCAATTTAGTATTTTTTTTCATTATAGCCCTCCAATGTTTCCAGACCACAATGATGCTATAGTATTGCCTGTGTCGGTGTGTAATAAAGATAACATTTTGAGTTTCTATCGTCGTTTTGCGCCCTTTATTTACTGGATGAGTTGTTGTTTTTCTTCTTTGTTAATCGCCATCTCCCGATATAGCAAAACACCAGCATTTAAGTTGTTGTATAATCTTTTTTTTTGTTGCTGAGGGGACTGCTGTATAATCTTTACCCGTGTCAATTGGAGCATTAAGGGATGGTAACCATGCACGTCAGGACTACAGAAGCGGTGGTTGGAACATATGGACATGGGGCCATGGGGGCGTGGTGGTGACTGGGCCGTGCTAATCCTAATCCGCATCTGCTCACGAGTGGCTCTGGACCCAAGCAGGACCACATGCGCACCGCGTGGTGCCATGCGGTACAGGAACTGCAGGTGAGAGTCTGGTCGAACAGCTAGGGATCTATGAATGCTCTCTCTGCGTGCTGATGCGCGGTCCGGTCATGCTGGAGGGACCACGTCTCTCTTTCTTTTCGTCGCGTCCAGGGCAATGATGAGGTGTGATCGTGCGAGCGAGTCGGCACGCCAGTGGTAGTCGTACGATCCTCCGCCTGGATAGTGATGGTGCTGTCTGTCGTTTACAAGAGAAATTATACTGCAAGCAAGCATGTGCCCAGACCAGAACGAGTCCGATCCGATCGCATGGGTGGGAAACACCTTCGCGTGCAAGCCAGTAACGTTCCCACCGTCCCGTCCAGCAGTAGTAAGTCAACGTTCAGATTTCACTTTCAAGTTGTACCGTGTTAAAAAAAAAGACATTTCACTTTCAAGCAGGTGCGGACAGGGCAGCTCAATGTACGGTGTAAATCTTTTTCTTTAGGGAACGTATGGTGTAAATCATTCCTCGGGTTTTTTTGACGGGTAAAAAACTTTATTTCTCAAATAATACACATGTCGTTTACAAGATAATAAGAAATAAAATCTGGAATCACAGATTCCCAAGAACTAGAGGATCTACTAATAATAAAAGAATTCGGGTTTAGTTTTCTTTACAAAAGGAGCTGGTAAACTGTCGCGAAAAGAAACAAAAACGAGCTGCAAAACCCAACTTGCATGGTACTACCAGTATTTCTCTCGCCAACAAACGTGTCCTCTCAGTATATATTCCATTCATCAAGCGACCAAAAGAAAGGCGAGGCAGACCGGACCAGACTAGAGCAGTCCGGTTGGTGGCCTCGCGGACTTGGTGAGGCACGAAGATCCCGGATCTGACTTCCGAGGGTTCTCGGAGTCTCGGGGATGGTTCGGTTGGTCGTGTCTCTACACTCTACCAATCCCCACAAAATGAAACAACAATGATGGAATACGTTTCTACCACTGCAATTTCGACCAACTGCTTATGTTGACCTCGCTATCCAACGAGTGCCCGACGTGATTCAACTACGAACAATTTATTCTGTACCGGCTACCGTCATAAAATGTTCTCCCAATGGAACCCAAGAACATGTTCATAGGCGCCGATCCCTATAGATTCTCCGGGAAGGAGATAAGATTAGGCTGCTTGTAATGGGCAGTATCATACTTTAGTATCATGCACATGATACGATACTATCTTCATAATGCACAGTATCATATACTAGTATCATAGGTAATCTTATTTATTGCCATACATGACACATAGTAGCATAGTATTTAATATGATACGGTATCATGATATGATACTCAACACTCTTTTTCTTCATTTAATTCTATGCCACCTCAGTAAAATAGTTTAGTTGGCATGCATGATATTAGCTATGATACTCCATCATCATTCGTGTCGCCGGCCGCCGTCATCGTCGGAGTGGTCCTTCTAGGGCGCGGAGCGCGGTAGCCCTACCTGGCCGCCGCGTGGCGCTCACGGAGGAGCCGCTCCACTTCCTCCCGCGTCATGCGAAGGGCCGCATCAGTTAAGGACGCCCCGGCTGGCAAGCCTTGCCCTTGCCCCTGCCGCTGCCGGCGACGGTATTGTCGGTTGATACTTCTTCAACGTATCTATAATTTTTTATTGTTCTATGCTATTATATTATCAATCTTGTATGCTTTATATATATTTACCGGCAACTTTATATCATTTTTTAGGGCTAACCTATTAACTTAGTGCCCAGTGCAAGTTCTGTTTTACTTGTTTTTGACTTTGTAGAATATCAGTACCAAACGAAGTCCAAATGCCAAGAAACTTTTTGTAGATTTTTTCTGCAATAAGAGACCCTGGAAGCTTCTGGAGGCCACGAGAAGATGTGGAGTGGCCCACTAAGCACCAGGGCGCACCACAGGCCTTTGGAGCGCCCTGATGGGTAGTGGGGCCCACGAGCCTCCTTTTGACCTACCTCCGCCTCTATAAATAAATACTCTAAAATCCCAAAACCTACAGGGGAGTCCAGGAAATCTTTTTCGTCGCCGCAAGTTCCAGAACCACGAGATCCAATCTAGAGGCCTTTTCCGGCACTCTGCCGAAGGGGGAAACGATCACGGAGGGGTTCTTCATTATCCTTGTTGCCCCTCCTATGATGCATGAGTAGTTTACCACGGACCTATGGGTCCATAGTTAGTAGCTAGATGACTTCTTCTCTCTCTCTGATCTTTAATACAATGTTCTCCCCAGTGTTCTTGGAGATCTATTTGATGTAATGACTTTTTGCGGTGTGTTTGTTGGGATCCGATGAATTGTGAGTTTATGATCATATCTATCCATGAATATTATTTGAGTTTTCTCTGAACTCTTTTATGCATGATTATTATAGCCTCGTATTTCTTCTCTGATTTATTGGTTTTGTTTGGCAAACTAGATTAATTTTTCTTGCCATGTGAAGAGGTGCTTTGTGATGGGTTCGACCTTGCGGTGCTCAATCTCAGTGACAGAAAGAGACATGACACGCATGTATCCTTTCTATTAAGGGTAACAAGATGGGATTTCTTTCATCCGTGAGTTTATCTTGTCTTACATCATGTCATCTTGCTTAAAGCATTATTCCGCTCTTTCATGAACTTAATACACTAGATGCATGTTGCATAGCAGTCGTTGTGTGGAGTAATAGTAGTAGATGCATAATCGTTTCGGTCTACTTGTCTCAGACGCGATGCCTATATATATGATCATTGCCTTGGATATCGTCATAATTATTTGCTTTTCTATGAATTGCCCAACAGTAATTTGTCTACCCACCGTATGCTATTTTCTTAAGAGAAGCCTCTAGTGAAAACTATGCCCCCCGGGTCTATTTTCTATCATATATTAAAACAAAAAATGCCTTGCTGAAATTTTATTTTATTTTGTATTTTTTAGACCTATCTATCAAAAACTCTATCTTTTAATTTTGCTCATAACTGTTGAGGGATTGACAACCCTTCTATGCGTTGGGTTGCTAGTATTTGTTGTTTGTGTGCATGTGTTGTTTATATAGTGTTGCTTGGTTCTCCTACTGGATTGATAACCTTGGTTTCATAACTGAGGAAAATACTTATCTCTACTGTACTTCATCATCCTCTCCTCTTTGGGGAAATCCCAACGTAGCTCACAAGTAGCATCGGTCTTGCTAAGAGAACACTCCTCGCCGATCTTGGTGAGCTCCCCATTGAGGAGGCGTCGTCTCCGTGGTGGTCAGCAATCAGACGAGGGCTCAGGCCTCCGTGAGGTCGGGGTCCGCGCGGACCCAGGTCGCTGCCTCGTTGAACTTGGCGAACGGTGAGAGGCATGCCGCCTCCCTGGTCACCCTCTCCTTGTTGGGGAACGCAGTAATTTCAAAAAAATTCCTACGCACACGCAAGATCATGGTGATGCATAGCAATGAGAGAGGAGAGTGTTGTCTACGTACCCTCGTAGACCATAAGCGGAAGCATTATGACAACGCGGTTGATGTAGTCGTGCGTCTTCACGATCGACCGATCCTAGTACCGAAAGTACGGCACCTCCGCGATCTGCACACGTTCGACTCGGTGACGTCCCACGAACTCTAGATCCAGCAAAGTGTCGAGGGAGAGCTTTGTCAGCACGACGGCGTGATGACGGTGATGATGAAGCTACCGGCACAGGGCTTCGCCTAAGCACTGCAATGATATGACCGGGGTGGATTATGGTGGAGGGGGCACCGCACATGGCTAAGAGATCGATGATCAACTTGTGTGTCTATGGGGTGCCCCCTCCCCCGTATATAAAGGAGTGGAGGAGGAGGAGAGGGCCGGCCTCCTAGGCGCGCCCAAGGGGGGAGTCCTACTCCCGGTGGGAGTAGGATTCCCCCTTCCCTAGTTGGAGTAGGAGAGGGAAGGAAGGGGGAGAAGGAGAGAAGGAAAGGGGGGCGCCGCCCCCCTTCCTAATCCAATTCGGACCAGAGGGGAAGGGGGGGCGCGGCCTGCCCTGGCTGCCTCTCTCTTTCTCCACTAAAGCCCATTAGGGCCCATATACTCCCCGGGGGTTCCGGTAACCCCTCGGTACTCCGGTATATGCCCGAACTCTCTCGAAACCTTCCCGATGTCCAAACATAGTCATCCAATATATCGATCTTTATGTCTCGACCATTTCGAGACTCCTCGTCATGTCCGTGATCACATCCGGGACTCTGAACTACCTTTGGTACATCAAAACACATAAACTCATAATATCAATCGTCACCGAACGTGCGGACCCTACGAGTTCGAGAACTATGTAGACATGACCGAGACACGTCTCCGGTCAATAACCAATAGCGGAACCTAGATGTTCATATTGGCTCCCACATATTCTACGAAGATCTTTATCGGTCAAACCGCATAACAACTACGTTGTTCCCTTTGTCATTGGTATGTTACTTGCTCGAGATTCGATCGCCGGTATCTCAATACCTAGTTCAATCTCGTTACCGGCAAGTCTCTTTACTCGTTCTGTAATGCATCATCCCGTAACTAACTCATTAGTTACATTGCTTGCAAGGCTTATAGTGATGTGCATTACCAAGAGGGCCCAGAGATACCTCTCCGATACTCGGAGTGACAAATCTTAATCTTGATCTATGCCAACTCAACAAACACCATCGAAGACACTTGTACAACATCTTTATAGTCACCCAGTTACATTGTGATGTTTGATAGCACACTAAGTGTTCCTCTGGTATTCGGGAGTTGCATGATCTCATAGTCATAGGAACATGTATAAGTTATGGAAAAAGCAATAGCAATAAACCAAACGATCATCATGCTAAGTTAACGGATGGGTCAAGTCAATCACATCATTCTCTAATGATGTGATCCCGTTAATCAAGTGACAACTCATGTATATGGTTAGAAAACATAACCATCATTGATTCAACGAGCTAGTCAAGTAGAGGCATACTAGTGACACTCTGTTTGTCTATGTATTCACACATGTACTAAGTTTCCGATTAATACAATTCTAGCATGAATAATAAACATCTTTATTATTTCCTCTAGGGCATATTTCCTTCACTCCTTGCACAACACAAAGCCACACGACAAGGAGGAGTTGTCGTCACCGTGGCCACCTAGGTAGTGGGGAGGAGGCGCCCTTCCTCCTTTGTGACCGCCGGTGGAACCTCCTCCTTGACAGCCTTGCCATGCCAGATGCGGCATGGCGGCTGGTCGTGCGGGCATACCGGCTATTCACCGATGACGGTGACTCATCCTTCACGCGGTGTTTTGGATGCCGAGGTTGCGTGCGGGGGACACCTCTACCTTCACGCGGCAAAGAGGCAGCGAGAGTGACTCCTCCTTCACGTGGTAGAGCGGCGGCGACGCTGACTCTGCCTTAACGCAGGCTGGTGGCGGTGAGGATGACGCCAGACCACAGGCAATGATCGCTCGATCATGGGGTCGAGTTGCAGCTAGTACTCCTCGTCCATCGTTGCCACCTCTGCGACGAGGCATGGATGCTCCTCCTTGTCGCTGGAAGATGACAATTTCCTCCTTCTTAGAGGAGTCGGCGGCCATGGAGGTCGAGGGGCCCGGAGAGTGATGGTGGCGGTGCCAAGATCTAGATCCATATGGAGACCTGGAGCGTTGTTGCCTATCTCCGCAGAGAGCCATGACTTCGGCATGGTGATCTGGACGGCACCGGAGCGGAGAGGACCCGAGAAGTGGGGAGTAGAGAGGAAGAGGAGTGGTGTGATGCGGTGTGGACGACGTCGATGACGAGGTCATCTCCCGCCGGGTAGGCCCACAAGGATCTAAACGTGGTTAAGGTCCATGGGGGGGCATGCCCATGTGATCTGAGTACAAGAATATCAATCAGTACGAAACATATTTGTTCACTCGGGCCAGTCACCCATCTGGGAATTCACTTGGACGACGAATATGTACTATCACTCAGATGATAGCATTCCAATGGTAGCGTTAACTAGGATAGTAATCTACATTAAGGTGCTGGTTAGCAGTAGTAGTGGGCGTGTATCTTTCATTGTCTTAATTAACCTGTAACAGAGCAAACGAGATGGGTCACACACTCTATATCATCACCCCTCGACATCTAGTTACAGGTTCACATCATTTGTAATCATACACCATGAAAGCACATTTTCTCCCTTGATGGTTTTGGTAATTAATGTCAACATACATATTGTTGGACTGATATTTTTACCTAGAACATTTCAGATAAGTTCAACAGCGGCATGGCAAGGACATGAGCATGTGGACCCCTTCAAAATGTCAAGGAAAACCAATACTATTAAAAGGGGATGTGGTATTGTTGATGAGGTTGTTGCTCAAAGTGCTTAGTGATATTGCTCCAAAAACCCTCAATCACTTTCCCAAAAACACATCTGTCCAAACCCTAATTCATCATTTTGGTCCCATAGAGATGATCATTCCATTGCCACAGCCAAAACCCTAACAATTCGGTTTGACCGAAATGGTTCTCGGTCCCACCGGGGCTGCCTTGCCAAGATTCTGTAATGAAGTCACTTCATTTCGGAATCACCGAGATGAATTGATCAGAATTACGGAGACACAGTTTTGCCCTAGCCATTGCACTTCGGTCCCACCGGGTTGGTATAATCAGTCTCACCGAAAAGCCTAACGGTCAAGTCTTTTGCACTAGTCGGTCTCACCGAGATTATCATATCAGTGCCACCGAGTTGGGTCAAGGCTTGTAACGGTTGGATTTTTGGTGTTGCCTACTTATACCCCTCCACCACCACTTACTCTCTAAGAGAGCCATCAGAACAAAACACAACTTCCACCATTCATTTTCTGAAAGAGAACCACCAACTCAGGTGTTGAGATTAAGATATTCCATTCCTACCATTTGAATCTTGATTTCTAGCCTCTTCAAATCGCTTTCCACTCCAATCCTTCTCCTACTCAAGCCAAATCTATGGGAGAGAGATTGAGTGTTGAGTAGACTATCATTTGAAGCATAAGAGCAAGGAGTTCATCACCAACACAACATCCATTACCTTTTGGAGAGTGGTGTCTCCTAGATTGGTTAGATGTCACTTGGGAGCCTCCAAGATCATGTGGAGTTGAACCAAGGAGTTTGTAAGGGCAAGGAGATCGGCTACTTTATGAAGATCTACCCGAGTGAGGCTAGTCCTTCATGGATGGAATCCATGGTGGAATAGACAAGGTTGCGTCTTCGTGGACCCTTCATGGGTGGAGCCCTCCGTGGACTCACGCAACAGTTACCCTCTGTGGGTTGAAGTCTCCATCAACGTGGACGTATGATAGCACCACCTATCGGAACCACGCCAAAAATCATCGTGTCTTCATTGCGTCTAATCTTCTGACCCCACCCCTTACTTTCCGCACAATTGCATGATTTACTATTTATGCTGCTTTAACTCTAGATATGCATGTGTACAAAGTCTTGGTGTTATCTTAACTTGTGCTAAAATCTGGCTAAGTTTCAAGAAAACTAAAAACTGCACCTTTGGTTAGTTAAGTGTGTATTCACCCCCCTCTATACCTATCTTCTTCGATCCTACAATCGGTATCAGAGCTTTGTTCTCCATTGCTTTGGTTTCATCGCCTTTGGAGGAAGATTGATGAGTCTACTTTGGGGAGTCTTAGACGTAGATGAGTCTACTTTGGGGAGTCTTAGACATAGAGTACCAATTCTTGATGGAGAGTACTATAACTCTTGGAAAACTAAAATGCTTGCTATCTTTGATGACTTTGACTTGAGTAAGTATGTTCAAAATCCTTTTGCGCCTCCTATTGATCCCTTGCAACCCACTCAGGAAGAGCATATTGACATGCTTTTTAATACTAGAACCATTGATATTATCATGAGAGGTTTACCTAGAAATGTGCTTATTTGCATGCAAAACTTTGAGTGTGCTTACACTATGTGGAGTGACCTTGAAAAACACTATCCAAATTACTCATTAAAGAATCTCAATGAAATTCTTCATAAGTCCATTGCCTTTTATAAGATGAAGCCTAGTGATCCTAAGTTTGATGAATGTCTATTTGAGCTTCATGACCTCATGCGTGCTAAAGGTGATGTTGGAACCATTAGTAACATTATCTCATAAACCATTAGAATTCACAAACTTGCACATTGTCATGATTATAAATCTAAAGAATCACTTGACCTAGGTGATGATCATATGCATGATGATGATGATGTTGAACATGGTTATTATGATGAAGATGAAGAATCTAACATCGAATATGAGAAGACTATGAGAAATCTTAGTCTCGTGGCTAACCGTCGGAATTACATGGCCGGAGGAAAAGAGTGGATTCTCGATACTGGTTGTACCGACCACATGAACGGAGATAGAGACATGTTCCGTGATCTTGCATAAAATGATGGTCCACACAAGTACGTGACTTTTGTAGATAACTCCAAGGGTAAGGTACTTGGCCTCGGTAAGGTGCCCATATCCAACGATAGTTCTATTCAAAATGTTATGCTCGCTTAATCTCTTGGTTACAATATTCTTTTTGTATCTAGACTAGCCGACTTTGGTTTCAATGTTCTATTTATCGGAGTAGATTACTGCTACTTCTTGAGCTTGCGTTGGTTTTTCCCTTGAAGAGGAAAGGGTGATGCAGCAAAGTAGAGATAAGTATTTTCCTCGGCTAAGAACCAAGGTATCAATCCAGTAGGAGGAACACACAAGTCTCCAATGATAGCACCTACACAAACAAACAAATACTTGCACTCAATGCGATAAAGGGGTTGTCAATCCCTTCATGGTTACTTGCAAAGGATGAGATTTGATAGAAATAGGTATAAAAGATAAATAAAAGTGCAAAACAAAATAAAGGTAAATAAATTGTAGCAAGCTATTTTGTGTTTTTGGGTTTATAGATATGAAAATAACATGATCAAAGATAGACTCGGGGGCCATAGTTTTCACTAGAGGCTTCTTTCTCAAGCAAAAAGCATACGGTGGGTAAACAAATTACTGTTGGGTAATTGATAGAAAAGCGCATAGTTATGACGATATCCATGGCAACGATCATGTATATAGGCATCACGTCCGAGACAAGTAGACCGACTCCTGCCTGCATCTATTACTATTACTTCACACATCGACCGCTATCCAGCATGCATTTAGAGTATTAAGTTCATAAAAAATGGAGTAATGCCTTAAGCAAGATGACATGATGTAGACAAAGCAAGTCCAACCAATATGAATAAACCCCGTTGTTTACCCTTAATGAAAAAAATAAAAATACATGTCAGGTCCCCTTCTGTGGGTTTGAGCACCGCAAGATTGAGCCCATTACAAAGCACCTCTCCCATTGCAAGATAAATAAATCTAGTTGGCCAAACTAAACGGACAGATCGGAGAGAAATAAAAAGTTATAATAATCATGCATATAAGAATTCTGAAAAGATTCAAATAATATTCATGAATAATCTTATCATAAACTCACAATTCATCGGATCCCAATAAATACACCACCCAAGAAGATTACATCGAATAGATCTCCAAGAACATCGAGGAGAACATTGTATTAAAGATCAAAGAGAGAGAAGAAGCCATATAGCTACTAGCTATTGACCCATAGGTCTATGCTAAACTACTCACACATCATTGGAAGGGCGGCAAGGTTGATGTAAAGGCCCTCAGTGATTGATTCCCCCTCTGGCAGGGTACCAGAGAAGGCCTCCAGATGGGATCTTGGAAGAATAGAAACTTGCGGCGGCGAAAAAAGTATTTTGGCGGGCTCTCTGATGTATTGGGAATATTTGGAAATTTACAGAGGTGGAATTAGGTCAAGAGGTGCCACGAGGGACCCACAAGCCTGGTCCATAAAAAATCCACAAAAAGTTTTGCAGTGTTTGGACTCCATTTGATATTGATTTCTCGCGATGTAAAAAAACAAGCAAAAAACAACATCTGGCACTGGGCACTGGGTCAATAGGTTAGTCCTAAAAATGATATAAAGTTGCTATAAAATGATTGTAAAACATCCAAGAATGATAATATAATGGCGTGAGTACTTCATAAATTATAGATACGTTGGTGACGTATCATAGACCATTCTTGAACACTGTTAATGCTAAAATAGATTGTGAGAAACAAACTGTCGGTGTTAGCTTTGGTGATGAGTCTCATGAGTTTAATTTTTCCAAGTTTAGTAGAAAACCTCATAAGAAAGAATTGCCTAGTAAGTATGAAATAATTGGTCTTGCTTCTATTGTTGTGCCTCCTACTGATCCACTAGAACAATATCTGCCAGACCAGGAAAATGATTTACATATGCATGAAAGCAATGAAATAGAAAAGATTTTCTTTGAACAATGTCCTCTGCTTAAACAGAATTTTCATATTGAAACTCTAGGAGGTCCTCCTCCACCTAAAGGTGATCCTGTGTTTGAATTAAAACAATTGCCAGACACTTTGAAATATGCTTATCTTGATGAGAAGAAGATATATCTTGTTATTATTAGTGCTAACCTTTCAAAACATGAATAAGAAAGATTATTGAAAGTTCTAAGGAAGCACCGAGCTGCTATTGGATATACTCTTGATGATTTAAAGGGCATTAGTCCCACTCTATCTCAACACAAGATTAATATGGAACCTGGTGCTAAACCCGTTGTTGATCACCAACGTCGGTTAAATCCGAAGATGAAAAAAGTGGTAAGAACGGAAATATTAAAACTTCTAAAAGCAGGTATAATCTATCCTATAGATGATAGTAGATGGGTAAGTCCTGTTCATTGTATCCCTAGGAAAGGAGGTATTACTGTTGTTCCTGATGATAAGAATGAACTTATTCCACAAAGAATTGTTACATGATATAGAATGGTAATTGATTTTAGAAAAATAAACAAAGAAACTAGAAAAGATCATTACCCTCTGTCTTTTATTGATCAAATGCTAGAAAGATTATCTAAGCACACACATTTTTGCTTCCTTGATGGATATTCTGTTTTTTCACAAATACCTGTTTCTCAACCTGATTAAGAAAAGACCACCTTTACTTGTCCCTTTGGAACTTATGCTTATAGACGTATGCCTTTTGGTTTATGTAATGCACCTGCTACCTTTCAAAGATGTATGACTGCTATATTCTCTGACTTTTGTGAAAAGATTGTTGAGGTTTTCGTGGATGGCTTTTCTGTTTATGGGAAGTCTTTTGATGATTGTTTAAGCAATCTTGATCGAGTTTTGCAGAGATGCGAGCTAACAAATCTTGTCTTGAATTGGGAGAAGTGCCACTTTATGGTTAATGAAGGTATTGTTTTGGGCCATAAAATTTCTGAAAGAGGTATTGAGGTGGACAAAGCTAAGGTTGATGTAATTGAGAAAATGCCATGTCCTAAAGATATCAAAGGTATTCGTAGTTTCCTAGGTCATGCTGGTTTCTATAGGAGATTTATCAAAGACTTTTCTAAAATTTCTAGGCCCCTTACAAATCTTTTGCAAAAGGATGTTCCTTTTGTTTTTGATGATGATTATTTAGAAGCCTTCGAAACACTCAAGAAAGCCTTAATTTCCGCACCTATTGTTCAACCACCTGATTGGAACTTGCCTTTTGAAATTATGTGTGATGCTAGTGATTATGATGTTGGTGTTGTTCTATGACAAAGAGTTGATAAGAAACTGAATGTTATTCATTATGTTAGTAAAACTCTAGACAATGCTCAATGAAATTATGCCACTTCTGAAAAAGAAATTCTAGCATTGGTGTTTGCTTGTGATAAATTTAGATCTTATATTTTTGATTCAAAAGTAATTGTTCACACCGACCATGGTGCTATTAAATATCTTATGGAAAAGAAAGATGATAAACCTAGGCTTATTCGGTGGGTTCTCTTGCTACAAGAATTTGATTTGCATATCACTGATAGAAAAGGAGCAGAGAACCCCATAGCTGATAACTTATCTAGGCTTGAAAATGTCCTTGATGACCCACTACCTATTGATGATAGTTTTCCTGATGAGCAGTTAGCTGCAATAAATGTTTCGCATAACACTCCTTGGTATGCTGACTATGCTAATTATATTGTTGCTAAATATTTATCACCTAGCTTTATATACCAACAAAAGAAAAAAATTCTTCTATGATTTAAGACATTACTTTTGGGATGACCCACATCTATATCAAGGAGTAGATATTATTATTAGACGTTGTGTACCTGAGCATGAACAGGGACAAATCCTATGGAAATGTCACTCTGAAGCTTACGGAAGGCATCATGCGGGAGACAGAACTTCTCACAAGGTATTGCAGTCTGGGTTTTATTGGCCTACTCTTTTCAAGGATGCTCATAGGTTCGTCTTATCTTGTGATGAATGTCAAAGAGTAGGTAATATCGGTAAGCATCAAGAAATGCCTATGAATTATTCACTTGTTGTTGAACCATTTGATGTTTGGGGATTTGATTACATGGGACCTTTTCCTTCCTCTAATGGGTATACACATATTTTGGTTGTTGTTGATTATGTTACTAAGTGGGTAGAAGCTATTCCAACTAGTAGTGCTGATCACAACACCTCTATTAAAATGCTTAAGGAAGTTATCTTCCCAAGGTTTGGAGTCCCTAGATATTTAATGACTGATGGTGGCTCACACCTTATTCGTGGTGCTTTCCATAAAATGCTTGCCAAGTATGATTTTAACCATAGAATTGCATCACCCTATCATCCTCAGTCTACTGGTCAAGTTGAACTTAGCAATAGAGAAATAAAATTTATTTTGCAAAAGATTGTCAATAGGTCCCGGAAGAATTGGTCTAAAATTAGATGATGCACTTTGGGCTTATAGAACAGCATATAAAAATCCTATGGGTATGTCTCCTTATAAAATGGTTTATGGAAAAGCTTGTCATTTGCCTCTTGAGTTAGAACATAAAGCATATTGGGCAATCAAAGAACTCAACTATGATTTCAAACTTGCTAGTGACAAGAGGTTATTTGATATTAGCTCATTAGATGAATGGAGAACCCAAGATTATGAAAATGCCAAGTTATTTAAAGAAAAAGTTAAAAGATGGCATGATAAAAGAACCCAAAAGCGTGAGTTCAAAGTTGGAGAATATGTTCTTTTGTACAACTCTCGTTTCAGATTCTTTGCAGGAAAACTCCTCTCCAAATGGGAAGGTCCCTACGTTATCGAGGAGGTTTATCGATCTGGAGCTATCAAAATAAATAATGCAGAAGGTACTAACCCGAAGGTTGTTAATGGGCAACGAACAAAACATTATATCTCAGGTATGCCCATTAATGTTGAAAGCAATATTATCCAAACTATGACACCGGAAGAACACATAAAAGAGACCTTCCAGAACACTCCAAAATCGTGAAAAAGAGGAGGTGCATGATACGGTAAGTAAACGGACCCCGAAAAATCTGTAAAAATATTTTCTGTCCGTTTTGGAAAATATAAAAAATTAGGAAAATAAGAAACTACCGGGCAGGTCACCCTGGTGGGCACAAGACACCAGGGCGCGCCTGGCTTGCCAGGCCAGGCGCGCCCAGGTGGGTTGTGCCCACCCCGGGTACCTTCCGGACTCCGTTTTTCTTCTGTTTGCTTGTTTCTCAAGATAAAAAATCTTTATATACCCCCCGAACCTATTGACTATCATATCACGAAGAAATCTTCTGTTTTCTTTTCTTGTTGTTTTTGGTTAGATCCGTTGAGCCAGGCATCATGTATTCTCCTTCCTCCAACAACGTGTAAGGGGATGCTTGGTTGATGAAGATCGAGCTGAAGAGAGAAGAACCCGAAGAAGCTGTCAAAGAGGAACAGAGCAAGGAGGCTATCGAAGATCAAGCGGCGGTGGTCGAGCCAACCCTGCCTACCGAGGAGGAAGAATAAGATATCCTGAAACCTTATTATGCTCATCTTACCCCTACTGAGATTGAAGCCTTTTGGATCATCGAAACGGTTCGTGTGCAAAATAAATATCTCACCCGTGAAAAAATTCTATTGCAAGAGCACATCACCTTCCTCCGGAACGTCATCTGTAGAATGTAGAATCTTTTGATCATGAAGGACAAGATCGCCTCTACTTAATCACCACCTTCTTCTTCATCACCAAAATAAAATTGAGTATCGGGTATGGGCACTCCCCTTGGCTTCCGCCAAGCTTGGGGGAGGTGCCCCGGTATCGTATCACCCCCACTATATTTTTCCTTTACTTATTTTAGTTTGATCCTTAGTTATCTTTTGCCTTAGATGAATAAAAGTTTAGTTTGATCCTTTCTTTTTGAGAGTTTGCTTAGTGATCTATCCTTGTAATCATGTGCGAGATATATAATAAAGTTTAGTTTGAGTTTTTATTTTCTTTACTTTCATGTTTCAATAAAAATGAAGGAAATAAATGAAAAAGATCATGTGCTAATCTTATGGTAGGTAATGATACCACATAAGGAAAAGTATAAGTAGAAAATTTTGTTAGAGATTGACAAACATAGCATTGGTCAATGATGCAACTCATGAAAGAATTAATAAGGGAAGAGAAGATTCACATACAAATACACTATCCTGGAAATCTTTTGTGATTGTGAGCCCCCATCAAAATATTATATGCCAAAATTGTTGACGTTGGACAAGGAAGACAACATAATGATTTACGTTTGTTCATATTCACATAGAAGTTATATTGTCATAGATCCTTCAACCCAAATACTATTTGTGCATCCAAAAACCCTTAAACCCAAATCTTATCTTCAAGAGTCCACCATACCTACCTAGGGATTGAGCAAGATCCCTCAAGTAAGTTGCCATTGGTGCAATAAGGCAATAAAAGTTACTTCTAAAAGTGTTAGATCATTTAGTGTAAGAGAAAATTGAGCGTTGTACGAACTTGTGATAGCAAAGAATAAAAGTGACAGACTGCATAATAAAGGTTGTTATCATAAGGGGCAATATAACTTGACGTTCTTTTGCCCTATGGGGCTGAGCATACAAACAAATAAGCGCATGGCAACCTCTTCTTCCCTCTGCGAAGGGCCTATCTTTTACTTTCATGTATTTACTTTTATGCAAGAGTCAAAGTTTTTCTCTCTATCCTTTTTATTTTCTCCTTTGGCAAGCATCATGTGGTGAGAAAAGATCTAGGCACATATGTCCAGTTGAATATGGGTAGCATGAGTTATTATTATTGACATCACCCTTGAGGTGAATACGTTGGGAGGTGAAATTATAAGCCCCTATCTTTCTATGTGTCCGGTTGAAACGTTTTGCTCATGTGTATGCGGTGAGTGTTAGCAATCATAGAAGAATATATGATGGTTGAGTATGTGGACTTGCCTAAAGGCTCCGATACATGACCCTTCCTAAAAAGATGATGAATTGTAGTTACAAAGTTGACTAAGAACATAGTTTGTTGGTTTCCAATAGAGTTTATGATTTATACTTCGTTGTTGTGATGAATTGTTACTTATTCATGAGAAGTCTATGATAAAAGTTTTAAGTTAAAGTTTGTTGCTATTATAATAATTCACATGATGCTTCTATGTCTGTATTTTATTTTATCGACACCTCACTCTCTAAGCATGTGGACATGTTTTTCGATTTTGGTTTTTGCTTGAGGAGAAGCGAGGTCTAAGCTTGGGGGAGTTGATACGTCCATTTTGCATCATGTTTAACTACTATTATTTATAATGTTTTTGTGCATAATGATGTTTTTTGGAGTAATTCTAATGCCTTTTCTCTCATGATATGCAAGGTACACACAAAGATGGAGAATTTCGACAGCTAAAAATCTGGACTTGAAAAAGCTATGTCAGGCTACCTATCCCGCACAACTCCAAATAAGCTGAAACTTCCCGAGTATTTTTTATGGAATAAATAAGAAATACTTGAGAAAATAACCACCGGAGGGGGATACCTGGTGAGCACAAGACACCAGGGCGCGCTTGGGAGGCGTGCCCTGGTGGGCTGTGCTCAGTCCAACCCACCTCCAGTGCCCATCTTCTGGTATATAAGTCATTTTGACCTAGAAAAAAAATAAGGGGAGGACTTTCGGGACGGAGCGTCGCCATTGATACGTCTCCATCGTATCTATAATTTTTGATTGTTCCATGCCAATAGTCTACAACTTTCATATACTTTTGGCAACTTTTTATACTATTTTTGGGGACTAACATATTGATCCAGTGCCCAATGCCAGTTCCTGCATAGAAAATCCATATCAAACGGAGTCCAAATGGGATAAAAACCGAGGGAGATCTTTTTTTGGAATATAAGTGATTTTTGGGAAGAAAAATCCACGTGAGACGATGCCTGAGGGGGCCACGAGGCAGGGGGACGCGCCCCAGGGGGTTAGGCGTGCCCTGGGCCCTCGTGGCCACCCCGTAAGGCGTTTGATACCCTTCTCTCGCCGCAAGAAAGCTAATATCTGGATAGAGATCGTGTTAAAATTTCAGCCCAATCGGAGTTATGGATCTCCGGGAATATAATAAACGGTGAAAGGGCGGAATCTGAGAACGCAGAAACAGAGAGAGACAGAGAAACAGATCCAATCTCGGGGGGGGGGGGGCTCTCACCCCTCCCATGCCATGGAGACCAAGGACCAGAGGGGAAAACCTTCTCCCATCTAGGGAGTAGGTCAAGGAAGAATAAGAAGGGGGGGGGGGCTCTCTCCCCCTCGCTTCCGATGGCGCCGGAGTGCCACTGGGGGCCATCATCATCACCGCAATCTTCACCAACAACTTCACCGCCATCATCACCAACTCTTCCCCCCTCTATGCAGCGGTGTAACTCCTCTTTTACCCGCTGTAATCTCTACTTAAACATGGTGTTGAATGCTATATATATTATTTCCCAATGATGTATGGCTATCCTATGATGTTTGAGTAGATCTGTTTTGTCCTATGGGTTATTTGATGATCGTGATTGGTTTGAGTTGCATGTTTTATTATTGGTTCTATCCTATGGTGCTCTCCGTGTCGCGCAAGCGTGAGGGATTCCCGATGTAGGGTTTGCAATATGTTCATGATTTGCTTATGGTGGGTGGCGTGAGTGAAAAAAGCACAGACCCGAGTAAGTAGGTTGTTTGCGTATGGGATAAAGAGGACTTGATACTTTAATGCTATGGTTGGGTTTTATCTTAATGATCTTTAGTAGTTGCGGATGCTTGCTAGAGTTCCAATCATAAGTGCATATGATCCAAGTAGAGAAAGTATGTTAGCTTATGCCTCTCCCTCAAATAAAATTGCAATAATGATTACCGGTCTGGTTATCGATTGCCTAGGGACAAATAACTTTCTCATAACAAAAAGCTCTTTACTAAAACTAACTTAGTTGTGTCTTTATCTAAACAACCCCTACTTTCTATTTACATGCTCTTTATTATCTTGTGAACCTATCCAAAAACACCTACAAAGTACTTCCAGTTTCATACTTGTTCTAGGTAAAGTGAATGTTAAGCGTGCGTAGAGTTGTATCGGTGGTCGATAGAACTTGAGGGAATATTTGTTCGACCTTTAGCTCCTCGTTGGGTTCGACACTCTTACTTATCGAAAGAGGCTACAATTGATCCCCTATACTTGTGGGTTATCAAGACCTTTTTCTGGCGCCGTTGCCGGGGAGTCATAGTGTGGGGTGAATATTCTCGTGTGTGCTTGTTTGCTTTATCACTAAGTAATTTTTATTTGCTGTTCTTAGTTGTTTTCTATCTTTAGTTATGGGTAGGAAACACAAAATACCAAAAAAATTAGTTGTACCTACTGAACCAATGGTTGAAGAACCACTCAAAATCTATCACACTCCCGAAGTTATTACTTGGATCATCTTCGATCCCTATGTGCTCGTGCTGAAACTCCAACTAGCTTAGTTGAGGGCAAATCTTTAGATGAGCATGCTTGTTATGTGTGACACCGCATATCTGAAAAGGGAAACGTTTACTGGATCAAATTCATTGTTTGCAATGTTATTCTTGGAATTTATGTGAAATATATGATTATACTTGTTGTTCTGAAGACCCTAAGAAACACCTTCCCTACCAATGTTTGTTTAGTGATAATGGAATCGTATCTTCTTATGCTAAGGGTGTTTATAATTACTATGATGTGCAACAAATTGAAGAATTTGTTGCTTTTAAGGGTGCTTATGAAATTGCTTCTTTGATTGAAAAGTATGATGCTACTCTTTACAAGTCTGAAAATATTGCCATACTTGAATATTGTTATGATAATTATGCTTCTAATGCCTATGTTAAACCATATATTGAGGACTCCTCCGCTGTCCAAGAAGAGACTAATATTTTGCAGGAGTCTATGGAAGAAGAAATTGCTGAAACTGTGAGCTCATTGGACGAAAAAAGATGATGAGGAGAGCGAAGAACAAAAGGAGGAAGAGCGGATTAGCTACCCATGCCCACCTTCTGATGAGAGTAACTCTTCAACTCATACATTGTTTAATTTCCCTTCTTGCTTACCGAAGGATGAATGCTATGATGATTGTTATGATCCCGTTGATTCTCTTGAAATATCCCCTTTTGATGATGCTTGCTATGCTTGTGGCCAAGATGCCAATATAAATTATGCTTATGGAGATGAACTTTCTATAGTTCCTTATGTTAAACATGAAATTGTTGCTATTGCACCCACGCATGATAGTCCTATTATCTTTTTGAATTCTTCCGACTACACTATATCGAAGAAGTTTGCACTTATTAAGGATTATATTGATGGGTTGCGTTTTACTATTACACATGATGATTTTGATGAATATAATATGCATGTGCTTGCTGCTCCTACTTGCAATTATTATGAGAGACGAACTATATCTCCACCTCTCTATGTTTCCAATACGATAAAATTGCAAGAAATTGTTTATACTATGCATTGGCCTTTACTATGTGTGCATGAATTGTTCTTTTATGACATGCCGATGCATAGGAAGAGAGTTAGACTTTGTTGTTGCATGATATATATTACTTTGTGCTCACTACTAAATTACAAATCATTGTTAATTAAAATTGGCTTTGATATACCTTGGGATCCGGGTGGATTCATTACTTGAGCACTATATACCTAGCTTAATGGCTTTAAAGAAAGCGCTGCCAGGGAGACAACCTGGAAGTTTTAGAGAGTCATTTATTTCTGATGTGTGCTTTTATATAGTTTTAAAACAAAAAATAAAGAGGGGAACCCAAAACTTTTCAAAAAGAAAAGTGAAAGTGAGATAGACGAGCATTGTGAAAGTGGGGGGTGTCCTTGAACTTTGTTCATGCCCATGGAAACTTTGTGAATCTTAATTACAGAAACTTTTCAACAAAAATAATTATCCCCTTGTACAATTCCATTGTATAATAAAAATAATGTGCCAAGGTTTGCCTTTAGGATGTTTTAGATGCTTGTTGGTTTGTATGGTGCAGGACAGAAACTTTGGCTGTAGTGCGCAATTTTACATTTTTTTACTGGAACATCAAATGGTTCTTATTCTTTTTGCACTGTCTTTCTATACAAATTTTTTATTTTTCCTAATTTTGGTAGAATTTTTGGAGTATCACAGGTATGTTGAATTTTCAGATTATTATAGACTGTTCTGTTTTAGACAGATTCTGTTTTTGATGCATAGTTTGCTTGTTTTGATGAAACTATCGATTTATATCAGTGGATTAAGCCATGGAAAAGTTATATTACAGTAGCTACAATGCAAAAACAAAATATGAATTGGGTTTCAACAGTACTTAGAGTAGTGATTTGCTTTATTATACTAACGGATCTTACCGAGCTTTCTGTTGAGTTTTGTGTGGATGAAGTGTTCTAAGATCGAGGAGGTCTCGATGTGAGAAGAAGGAAGAGAGGCAAGAGCTCAAGCTTGGGGATTCCCAAGGCACCCCAAGTAAATATTCAAGGAGACTCAAGCGTCTAAGCTTGGGGATGCCCTGGACGGCATCCCCTCTTTCTTCAACAAGTATCGGTATGTTTTCGGATTCGTTTCGTTCATGCGATATGTGCAATCTTGGAGCGTCTTTTGCATTTAGTTTTCACTTTTCTTTTATGCACCATGCTGGTATGAGATAGTCCTTGGTTGATTTATAGAATGCTCTTTGCACTTCACTTCTTTTGAGTATGGCTTTATAGAATGCTTCATGTGCTTCGCTTATATCATTTGAAGTTTGGATTGCCTGTTTCTCTTCACATAGAAAACCGCCATTTGTAGAATGCTCTTTTTCTTCACTTATATTTGTTAGAGCGTGGGCATATCTTTTGTAGAAAGAATTAAACTCTCTTGCTTCACTTATACCTATTTAGAGAGATGACAGGAATTGGTCATTCACATGGTTAGTCATAAAATCCTACATAAAACTTTTAGATCACTGAATATGATATGTTTGATTCCGTGCAATAGTTTTGTGATATAAAGATGGTGATATTAGAGTCATGCTAGTGGGTAGTTGTGGATTGTAGAAATACTTGTGTTGAAGTTTGTGATTCCTATAGCATGCACGTATGGTGAACCGTTATGTGATGAAGTCGGAGCATGATTTATTTATTGATTGTCTTCCTTATGAGTGGCGGTCGGGGACGAGCGATGGTCTTTTCCTACCAATCTATCCCCCTAGGAGCATGCGCATAGTACTTTGTTTCGGTGACTAATAGATTTTTGCAATAAGTATGTGAGTTCTTTATGACTAATGTTGAGTCCATGGATTATACGCACTCTCACCCTTTCGTCATTGCTAGCCTCTCTAGTATCGCACAACTTTCGCCGGTACCATAAACCCACCATATACCTTACTCAAAACAGCCACCATACCTACCTATCATGGCATTTCCATAGCCATTCCGAGATATATTGCCATGCAACTTCCATCATCATCATATACATGACTTAGGCATTCATTGTCATATTTCTTTGCATGATCGTAAGATAGCTAGCATGATGTTTTCATGGCTTGTCCGTTTTTTTATGTCATTGCTACGCTAGATCATTGCACGTCCCGGTGCACCGCTGGAGGCATTCATATAGAGTCATATCTTTGTTCTAGATATCGAGTTGTAATATTGAGTTGTAAGTAAATAAAAGTGTGATGATCATCATTATTAGAGCATTGCCCCAGTGAGGAAAGGATGATGGAGACTATGATTCCCCCACAAGTCGGGATGAGACTCCGGACTTTAAAAATAAATAAAGGAGGCCAAAGAATCCCAAATAAAAAAAGGCCAAAGAAGCCCACCAAAAAAATGAGAGAAAAAGAGAGAAGGGGCAATGTTACTATCCTTTTACCACACTTGTGCTTCAAAGTAGCACCATGTTCTTCATATAGAGAGACTCTTGAGTTATCACTTTCATATACTAGTGGGAATTTTCATTATAGAACTTGGCTTGTATATTCCAATGATGGGCTTCCTCAAACGCCCGAGGTCTTCATGAGCAAGCAAGTTGGATGCACACTCACCTAGTTTCCAGTTTGAGCTTTCATACACTTATAGCTCTTAGTGCATCCGTTGCATGGCAATCCCTACTCACTCACATTGATATCTATTGATGGGCATCTCCATAGCCCATTGATACGCCTAGTTGATGTGAGACTATCTTCTCCTTTTTGTCTTCTCCACAACCACCATTCTATTCCACCTATAGTGCTATGTCCATGGCTCACGCTCATGTATTGCGTGAAAGTTGAAAAGGTTTGAGAACGTCAAAAGTATGAAACAATTGCTTGGCTTGTCATCAGGGTTGTGCATGATGTGAATATTTTGTGTGGTGAAGATGGAGCATAACCAGACTATATGATTTTGTAGGGATAACTTTATTTGGCCATCTTATTTTGAAAAGACATGATTGCTTTATTAGTAGGCTTGAAGTATTATTGTTTTTATGTCAAATGATAGACTATTGCTTTGAATCACTCGTGTCTTAATATCCATGCCATGATTAGATATGTGATCAAGATTATGCTAGGTAGCATTCCACATCAAAAATTATATTTTTTTTATCATTTACCTACTCGAGGACGAGCAGGAATTAAGCTTAGGGATGCTGATACGTCTCCGTCCTATCTACAATTTTTGATTGTTCCATGCCAATATTCTACAACTTTCATATACTCTTGGCAACTTTTTATACTATTTTTGGGGACTAACATATTGATCCAGTGCCCAGTGTCAGTTCCTGTTTGTTGCAGATTTTTTGTTTCACAGAAAATCCATATCAAACGGAGTCCAAACGGGATAAAAACTGATGGAGATTTTTTCAGAATATATGTGATTTTTGGGAAGAAAAATCCACGCGAGACGATGCCCGAGGGGGCCACGAGGCAGGGGCGCGCCCTAGGGGGTCAGGCGCGCTCTGGGCCCTCGTGGCCACCCCGTAAGGCGGTTGATGCCCTTATTTTGCCGCAAGAAAGCTAATATCCGGATAGAGATTGTGTTAAAATTTCAGCCCAATCGGAGTTATGGATCTCCGGGAATATAAGAAACGGTGAAAGGGCTGAATCTGAGAACGCAGAAACAGAGAGAGACAGAGAGACAGATCCAATCTCGGAGGGGCTCTCGCCCTCCCATGCCATGGAGACCAAGGACCAGAGGGGAAACCCTTCTCCCATCTAGGGAGGAGGTCAAGGAATAAGAAGAAGGAGGGGGGCTCTCTCCCCCTCGCTTCCGGTGGCGTCGGAGTGCCACCGGGGGCCATCATCATCACCGCAATCTTCACCAACAACTTCACCGCCATCATCACCAACTCTTCCCCCCTCTATGCAGCGGTGTAACTCCTCTTTTACCCGATGTAATCTCTAGTTAAACATGGTGCTCAACGCTATATATTATTTCCCAATGATGTATGGCTATCCTATGATGTTTGAGTAGATCTGTTTTGTCCTATGGGTTATTTGATGATCATGATTGGTTTGAGTTGCATGTTTTATTATTGGTGCTCTCCGTGTCGCGCAAGCGTGAGGGATTCCCGTTGTAGGGTTTGCAATATGTCCATGATTTGCTTATGGTGGGTGGCGTGAGTGATAGAAGCATAGACTGAGTAAGTAGGTTGTTTGCATATGGGATAAAGAGGACTTGATACTTTAATGCTATAGTTGGGTTTTACCTTAATGATCTTTAGTAGTTGTAGATGCTTGCTAGAGTTCCAATCATAAGTGCATATGATCCAAGTAGAGAAAGTATGTTAGCTTATGCCTCTCCCTCAAATAAAATTGCAATAATGATTACCGGTCTAGTTATCGATTGCTTAGAGACAAATAACTTTCTCGTAACAAAAAGCTCTTTACTAAAACTAACTTAGTTGTGTCTTTATCTAAAAATACCCAACTTTCTATTTACATGCTCTTTTTATCTTGCAAACCTATCCAAAAACACCTACAAAGTACTTCTAGTTTCATACTTGTTCTAGGTAAAGCGAACGTTAAGCATGCATAGAGTTGTTATCGGTGGCCGATAGAACTTGAGGGAATATTTGTTCTGCCTTTAGCTCCTCGTTGGGTTCAACACTCTTACTTATTGAAAGAGGCTACAATTGATCCCCTATACTTGTGGGTTATCAGCCATCTCGAGGCGGAACTTGGGCAGGAGCACTTTTGCCCTCCGCGCGAAGCGATTCCGCCAGGGGAACTTCCCTCCCGGAGGGGGAAATCATCGTCATCATCATCACCACCAACTCTCCCATCTTTGGGAGGGCAATCTCCATCAACATCTTCAACAACACCATCTCATCTCTAACCCTAGTTCATCTCTTGTGTTCAATCTTTCTATTGGAACTATAGATTGGTGCTTGTGGGTGACTAGTAGTGTTGATTACATCTTGTAGTTGATTACTGTATGGTTTATTTGGTGGAAGATTAAATATCCAGATCCAATATGCTATTTAATACCCCTCTGATCTTGAGCATGATTATCATTTCTAAGTAGTTACTTTTTTTTCTTGGGGTCACGGGAGAAATCTTGTTGCAAGTAATCATGTGAACTTGATATGTGTTCGATATTTTGATAGTATGTATGTTGTGATTCCCTTAGTGGTGTCATGTGAACGTTGACTACATGACACTTCACCATATTTGGGCCTAAGAGAATGCATTGTGGAGTAGTTATTAGATGATGGGCTGCGAGAGTGACAGAAGCTTAAACCCTAGTTTATGCACTATTCCGTAAGGGACCGGTTGGATCCAAAAGCTTAATGCTATGGTTAGAATTTATTCTTAATACTTTCTCGTAGTTAAGGATGCTTGCGAGGGGGTTAATCATAAGTAGGAGGTTTGGTCAAGTAAGAACAACACCTAAGCACCAGTCCACCCACAAATCAAATTATCAAAGTAGCGAACACGAATCGAATCAACATGATGAAAGTGACTAGATGAAATTCCCGTGTACCCTCAAGAACGCTTTGCTTATTATAAGAAACTGTTTTGGCCTGTACTTTGCCTCAAAAGGATTGGGCTACCTTGCTGCACTTTTGTTACTATTATCGTTACTTGCTCGTTACAAATTATCTTGCTATCAAACTACTCTGCTACTTCAATTTCAGTACTTGCAGACATTACCTTGCTGAAAACCACTTGTCATTTCCTTCTACTCCTCGCTGGGTTCGACACTCTTACTTATCGAAAAGGCTACAATTGATCCCATATACTTGTGGTTCATCACATGCCCACAAAGACCCCCTGGTTAGCATCCGGTTTGCGGAAAAACGGACAACCGGATCGGTTCATGGACCAATGGGGTATTGTTTGGATGACAAACTACATTCGAACCGCTCGGTTCGGAAGGTTTCAGGGTTTATGTTCGAGGTGCCCTTGAAGGAAATATGCCCTAGAGGCAATAATAATGTTATTATTTTATTTCCTTATATCATGATAAATGTTTATTATTCATGCTAGAATTGTATTATCCGGAAACATAATACTTGTGTGAATACATAGACAAACTAAACGTCACTAGTATGCCTCTACTTGACTAGCTCGTTAATCAAAGATGGTTATGTTTCCTAACCATAGACATGTGTTGTCGTCTGATCAACGGGATCACATTATTAGAAGAATGATGTGATTGACATGACCCATTCCATTAGCTTAGCACCCGACCGTTTAGTATGTTGCTATTGCTTTCTTCATGACTTATACATGTTCCTATGACTATGAGATTATGCAACTCCCGTTTGCCGGAGGAACACTTTGTGTGCTACCAAACGTCACAACGTAACTGGGTGATTATAAAGGAGCTCTACAGGTGTCTCCAAAGGTAAATGTTGGGTTGGCGTATTTCGAGATTAGGATTTGTCACTCCGATTGTCGGAGAGGTATCTCTGGGCCCTCTCGGTAATGCACATCACATAAGCCTTGCAAGCATTGCAACTAATGAGTTGGTTGCGAGATGATGTATTACGAAACGAGTAAATAGACTTGCCGGTAACGAGATTGAACTAGGTATTGAGATACCGACGATCAAATCTCGGGCAAGTAACATACCGATGACAAAGGGAACAACGTATGTTGTTATGCGGTCTAACCGATAAAGATCTTCGTAGAATATGTGGGAGCCAATATGAGCATCCAGGTTCCGCTATTGGTTATTGACCGGAGACATGTCTCGGTCATGTCTACATTGTTCTCGAACCCGTAGGGTCTGCACGCTTAAGGTTTCGATGACAGTTATATTATGAATTTATGAGTTTTGATGTACCGAAGTTAGTTCAGAGTCCTGGATGTGATCATGGACATAACGAGGAGTCTCGAAATGGTCGAGACATAAAGATTGATATATTGGACGGCTATATTCGGACACCGGAAGTGTTCCGGGTGATTTCGGAGAAAACCGGAGAGCCGGAGGGTTACCGGAACCCTACCGGGAGTAGTAATGGGCCATATGGGCCTTAGTGGAGAGAGAGAAGGGCGCCAGGTTGGGTCGCGCGCCTCCTCCCCCCTTGGTCCGAATTGGACTAGGAGAGGGGGGCGCGCCCCCCTTTCCTTCTCCCTCCCCACTTCTTTCCCCCTCCTAGTGGAGTCCTACTCCTACTAGGAGGAGGACTCCTCCTGGCGCGCCTATAGGGGCCGGCCAGCCTCCTCCCCTTGCTCCTTTATATACGGGGGCAGGGGGCACCCCTAGACACATAAGTTGATCCACGTGATCATTTTCTTAGCCGTGTGCGGTGCCCCCTTCCACCATAATCCTCGATAATATTGTAGCGGTGCTCAGGCGAAGCCCTGCGACGATAGAACATCAAGATCGTCACCACGCCGTCGTGCTGACGGAACTCTTCCCCGACGCTTTGCTGGATCGGAGTCCGGGGATCGTCATCGAGTTGAACGTGTGCTAAAACTTGGAGGTGTCGTAGTTTCGGTGCTTGATCGGTCGGGCCGTGAAGACGTACAACTACATCAACCGCGTTGTGCTAACGCTTCGGCTGTCGGTCTACAAGGGTACGTAGATCACACTCTCCCCTCGTTGCTATGCATTACAATGATCTTGCGTGTGCGTAGGAAAATTTTGAAATTACTACGTTCCCCAATAGTGGCATCCGAGCCAGGTTTTATGTGTTGATGTTATATGCATGAGTAGAACACAAGTGAGTTGTGGGCGATATAAGTCATACTGCTTACCAGCATGTCATACTTTGGTTCGGCGGTATTGTTGGACGAAGCGGCCCGGACCGACATTACGCGTACGCTTACGCGAGACCGGTTCTCCCGATGTGCTTTGCACAAAGGTGGCTAGCGGGTGTCAGTTTCTCCAACTTTAGTTGAACCGAGTGTGGCTACGCCCAGTCCTTGCGAAGGTTAAAACAGCACCATCTTGACAAACTATTGTTGTGGTTTTGATGCGTAGGTAAGATTGGTTCTTGCTTAAGCCCGTAGCAGCCACGTAAAACTTGCAACAACAAAGTAGAGGACGTCTAACTTGTTTTTGTAGGGCATGTTGTGATGTGATATGGTCAAGACATGATGCTAACTTTTATTGTATGAGATGATCATGTTTTGTAACCAAGTTATCGGCAACTGGCAGGAGCCATATGGTTGTCGCTTTATTGTATGCAATGCAACTGCGTTGTAATGCTTTACTTTATCACTAAACGGTAGCGATAGTCGTGGAAGCATAAGATTGGCGAGACGACAACGATGCTACGATGATGATCAAGGTGTCGCGCCGGTGACGATGGTGATCATGACGGTACTTCGGAGATGAAGATCACAAGTACAAGAAGATGATGGCCATATCATATCACTTATATTGATTGCATGTGATGTTTATCTTTTATGCATCTTATCTTGCTTTGATTGACGGTAGCATTATAAGATGATCTCTCACTAATTATCAAGAAGTGTTCTCCCTGAGTATGCACCGTTGCGAAAGTTCTTCGTGCTGAGACACCACGTGATGATCGGGTGTGATAGGCTCTACGTTCAAATACAACGGGTGCAAAACAGTTGCACACGCGGAATACTCAGGTTATACTTGACGAGCCAAGCATATACAGATATGGCCTCGGAACATGGAGAACGAAAGGTCGAGCGTGAATCATATAGTAGATATGATCAACATAGTGATGTTCACCAATGAAACTACTCCATCTCACGTGATGATCGGACATGGTTTAGTTGATTTGGTTCACGTAATCACTTAGAGGATTAGAGGGATGTCTATCTAAGTGGGAGTTCTTTAATAATATGATTAATTGAACCTAAATTTATCATGAACTTAGTACCTGATAGTATCTTGCTTATTTATGTTTGATTGTAGATAGATGGCCCGTGCTATTGTTCCGTTGAATTTTAATGCGTTCCTTGAGAAAGCAAAGTTGAAAGATGATGGTAGCAATTACACGGACTGGGTCCGTAACTTGAGGATTATCCTCATTGCTGCACAGAAGAATTACGTCCTGGAAGCACCGCTGGGTGCCAGGCCTGCTGCTGGAGCAACACCAGATGTTATGAATGTCTGGCAGAGCAAAGCTGATGACTACTCGATAGTTTAGTGTGTCATGCTTTACGGCTTAGAATCGGGACTTCAACGACGTTTTGAACGTCATGGAGCATATGAGATGTTCCAGGAGTTGAAGTTAATATTTCAAGCAAATGCCCGGATTGAGAGATATGAAGTCTCCAATAAGTTCTATAGCTGCAAGATGGAGGAGAACAGTTCTGTCAGTGAGCATATACTCAAAATGTCTGGGTATAATAATCACTTGATTCAATTGGGAGTTAATCTTCCAGATGATTGCGTCATTGACAGAATTCTCCAATCACTGCCACCAAGCTACAAGAGCTTCGTGATGAACTATAATATGCAAGGGATGAATAAGACTATTCCCGAGCTCTTCGCAATGCTGAAAGCTGCGGAGGTAGAAATCAAGAAGGAGCATCAAGTGTTGATGGTCAACAAGACCACTAGTTTCAAGAAAAAGGGCAAAGGAAAGAAGAAGGGGAACTTCAAAAAGAACAGCAAGCAAGTTGCTACTCAAGAGAAGAAACCCAAACCTGGACCTAAGCCTGAAACTGAGTGCTTCTACTGCAAGCAGACTGGTCACTGGAAGCGGAACTGCCCCAAGTATTTGGCGGATAAGAAGGATGGCAAGGTGAACAAAGGTATATGTGATATACATGTTATTGATGTGTACCTTACTAATGCTCGCAGTAGCACCTGGGTATTTGATACTGGTTCTGTTGCTAATATTTGCAACTCGAAACAGGGACTACGGATTAAGCGAAGATTGGCTAAGGACGAGGTGACGATGCGCGTGGGAAATGGTTCCAAAGTCGATGTGATCGCGGTCGGCACGCTACCTCTACATCTACCTTCGGGATTAGTATTAGACCTAAATAATTGTTATTTGGTGCCAGCGTTAAGCATGAACATTATATCTGGATCTTGTTTGATGCGAAACGGTTATTCATTTAAATCAGAGAATAATGGTTGTTCTATTTATATGAGTAATATCTTTTATGGTCATGCACCCTTAAAGAGTGGTCTATTCTTATTGAATCTCGATAGTAGTGACACACATATTCATAATGTTGAAGCCAAAAGATGCAGAGTTGATAATGATAGTGCAACTTATTTGTGGCACTGCCGTTTGGGTCATATCGGTGTAAAGCGCATGAAGAAACTCCATACTGATGGGCTTTTGGAACCACTTGATTATGAATCACTTGGTACTTGCGAACCGTGCCTTATGGGTAAGATGACAAAAACACCGTTCTCCGGTACTATGGAGAGAGCAACAGATTTGTTGGAAATCATACATACAGATGTATGTGGTCCGATGAATGTTGAGGCTCGTGGCGGATATCGTTATTTTCTCACCTTCACAGATGACTTAAGCAGATATGGGTATATCTACTTAATGAAACATAAGTCTGAAACATTTGAAAAGTTCAAAGAATTTCAGAGTGAAGTTGAAAATCATCGTAACAAGAAAATAAAATTCCTACGATCTGATCGTGGAGGAGAATATTTGAGTTACGAGTTTGGTGTACATTTGAAACAATGCGGAATAGTTTCGCAACTCACGCCACCCGGAACACCACAGCGTAATGGTGTGTCCGAACGTCGTAATCGTACTTTACTAGATATGGTGCGATCTATGATGTCTCTTACTGATTTACCGCTATCGTTTTGGGGTTATGCTCTAGAGACGGCCGCATTCACGTTAAATAGGGCACCATCAAAATCCGTTGAGACGACGCCTTATGAACTGTGGTTTGGCAAGAAACCAAAGTTGTCGTTTCTAAAAGTTTGGGGTTGCGATGCTTATGTGAAAAAGCTTCAACCTGATAAGCTCGAACCCAAATCGGAGAAATGTGTCTTCATAGGATATCCAAAGGAAACTATTGGATACACCTTCTATCACAGATCCGAAGGAAAAACCTTTGTTGCTAAATTCGGAAACTTTCTAGAGAAGGAGTTTCTCTCGAAAGAAGTGAGTGGGAGGAAAGTAGAACTTGATGAGGTAACTGTACCTGCTCCCTTATTGGAAAGTAGTACATCACAGAAACCAGTTTCTGTGACACCTACACCAATAAGTGAGGAAGCTAATGATGATGATCATGAAGCTTCAGAACAAGATACTACTGAACCTCGTAGATCAACCAGAGTAAGATCCGCACCAGAATGGTACGGTAATCCTGTTCTGGAAGTCATGCTACTAGATCATGATGAACCTACGAACTATGGAGAAGCGATGATGAGCCCAGATTCCGCAAAATGGCTTGAAGCCATGAAATCTGAGATGGGATCCATGTATGAGAACAAAGTATGGACTTTGGTTGACTTGCCCAATGATCGGCAAGCAATTGAGAATAAATGGATCTTTAAGAAGAAGACTGACGCTGACGGTAATGTTACTGTCTACAAAGCTCGACTTGTCGCAAAAGGTTTTCGACAAGTTCAAGGGATTGACTACGATGAGACCTTCTCACCCGTAGCGATGCTTAAGTCTGTCCGAATCATGTTAGCAATTGCCGCATTTTATGATTATGAAATTTGGCAGATGGATGTCAAAACTGCATTCCTGAATGGATTTCTGCAAGAAGAGTTGTATATGATGCAACCGGAAGGTTTTGTCGATCCAAAGGGAGCTAACAAAGTGTGCAAGCTCCAGCGATCCATTTATGGACTGGTGCAAGCCTCTCGGAGTTGGAATAAACGCTTTGATAGTGTGATCAAAGCATTTGGTTTTGTACAGACTTTTGGAGAAGCCTGTATTTACAAGAAAGTGAGTGGGAGCTCTGTAGCATTTCTGATATTATATGTAGATGACATATTGCTAATCGGAAATGATATAGAATTTCTGGATAGCATAAAGGGATACTTGAATAAGAGTTTTTCAATGAAAGACCTCGGTGAAGCTGCTTACATATTGGGCATTAAGATCTATAGAGATAGATCAAGACGCTTAATTGGACTTTCACAAAGCACATACCTTGACAAAGTTTTGAAGAAGTTCAAAATGGATCAAGCAAAGAAAGGATTCTTGCCTGTGTTACAAGGTGTGAAATTGAGTAAGACTCAATCCCCGACCAATGCAGAAGATAGAGAGAAAATGAAAGATGTTCCCTATGCTTCAGCCATAGGCTCTATCATGTATGCAATGCTGTGTACCAGACCTGATGTGTGTCTTGCTATAAGTCTAGCAGGGAGGTACCAAAGTAATCCAGGAGTGGATCACTGGACAGCGGTCAAGAACATCCTGAAATACCTGAAAAGGACTAAGGATATGTTTCTCATATATGGAGGTGACAAAGAGCTCATCGTAAATGGTTACGTTGATGCAAGCTTTGACACTGATCCGGACGATTCTAAATCGCAAACCGGATACGTGTTTACATTAAACGGTGGAGCTGTCAGTTGGTGCAGTTCTAAACAAAGCGTTGTGGCGGGATCTACATGTGAAGCAGAGTACATAGCTGCTTCGGAAGCAGCAAACGAAGGAGTCTGGATGAAGGAGTTCATATCCGATCTAGGTGTCATACCTAGTGCATCGGGTCCAATGAAAATCTTTTGTGACAATACTGGTGCAATTGCCTTGGCAAAGGAATCCAGATTTCACAAGAGAACCAAGCACATCAAGAGACGCTTCAATTCCATCCGGGATCTAGTCCAGGTGGGAGACATAGAGATTTGCAAGATACATACGGATCTGAATGTAGCAGACCCGTTGACTAAGCCTCTTCCACGAGCAAAACATGATCAGCACCAAAGCTCCATGGGTGTTAGAATCATTACAGTGTAATCTAGATTATTGACTCTAGTGCAAGTGGGAGACTGAAGGAAATATGCCCTAGAGGCAATAATAATGTTATTATTTTATTTCCTTATATCATGATAAATGTTTATTATTCATGCTAGAATTGTATTATCCGGAAACATAATACTTGTGTGAATACATAGACAAACTAAACGTCACTAGTATGCCTCTACTTGACTAGCTCGTTAATCAAAGATGGTTATGTTTCCTAACCATAGACATGTGTTGTCATCTGATCAACGGGATCACATTATTAGAAGAATGATGTGATTGACATGACCCATTCCATTAGCTTAGCACCCGATCGTTTAGTATGTTGCTATTGCTTTCTTCATGACTTATACATGTTCCTATGACTATGAGATTATGCAACTCCCGTTTGCCGGAGGAACACTTTGTGTGCTACCAAACGTCACAACGTAACTGGGTGATTATAAAGGAGCTCTACAGGTGTCTCCAAAGGTAAATGTTGGGTTGGCGTATTTCGAGATTAGGATTTGTCACTCCGATTGTCGGAGAGGTATCTCTGGGCCCTCTCGGTAATGCACATCACATAAGCCTTGCAAGCATTGCAACTAATGAGTTGGTTGCGAGATGATGTATTACGAAACGAGTAAAGAGACTTGCCGGTAACGAGATTGAACTAGGTATTGAGATACCGACGATCGAATCTCGGGCAAGTAACATACCGATGACAAAGGGAACAACGTATGTTGTTATGCGGTCTGACCGATAAAGATCTTCGTAGAATATGTGGGAGCCAATATGAGCATCCAGGTTCCGCTATTGGTTATTGACCGGAGACATGTCTCGGTCATGTCTACATTGTTCTCGAACTCGTAGGGTCCGCACGCTTAAGCTTTCGATGACAGTTATATTATGAGTTTATGAGTTTTGATGTACCGAAGTTAGTTCGGAGTCCCGGATGTGATCACGGACATAACGAGGAGTCTCGAAATGGTCGAGACATAAAGATTGATATATTGGACGGCTATATTCGGACACCGGAAGTGTTCCGGGTGATTTCAGAGAAAACCGGAGAGCCGGAGGGTTACCGGGACCCTACCGGGAGTAGTAATGGGCCATATGGGCCTTAGTGGAGAGAGAGAAGGGCGCCAGGGTGGGCCGCGCGCCTCCTTCCCCCCCTTGGTCCGAATTGGACTAGGAGAGGGGGGCGGCGCCCCCCTTTCCTTCTCCCTCCCCACTTCTTTCCCCCTCCTAGTAGGAGTCCTACTCCTACTAGGAGGAGGACTCCTCCTGGCGCGCCTATAGGGGCCGGCCGGCCTCCTCCCCTTGCTCCTTTATATACGGGGGCAGGGGGCACCCCTAGACACACAAGTTGATCCACGTGATCGTTTTCTTAGCCGTGTGCGGTGCCCCCTTCCACCATAATCCTCGATAATATTGTAGCGGTGCTCAGGCGAAGCCCTGCGACGATAGAGCATCAAGATCGTCACCACGCCGTCGTGCTGACGGAACTCTTCCCCGACGCTTTGCTAGATCGGAGTCCGGGGATCGTCATCGAGCTGAACGTGTGCTAAAACTCGGAGGTGCCGTAGTTTCGGTGCTTGATCGGTCGGGCCGTGAAGACGTACGAGTACATCAACCGCGTTGTGCTAACGCTTCGGCTGTCGGTCTACAAGGGTACGTAGATCACACTCTCCCCTCGTTGCTATGCATTACAATGATCTTGCGTGTGCGTAGGAAAATTTTGAAATTACTACGTTCCCCAATAGCCCTAATCCCCTTCACCCCGTGTCTGAAAGTTCCTACTTTGCGCAAGCTGCATCGTGCGTCTCAGTGCTCAAATGTCTTCTCTTCACACAACTTTTTCGAGTGCTTCCTTCCCTATCATATTCTTTTTCACTATGGTTCCTTTTTCGTCGCTCCATGGCGGGGAGATGCTCCTCCTGGGTAGTTTCTCCTCCTATGAAATCCCCCTTCGTCATTCCTCCTCTACCAGTCTTCCACTCCTCCTCTTCCACTATTTGTATGGGAAATGTTTGCCATCATAGACCTTGAGTTGGAGCGGTCTAAAGACCTTCATGCCTCTAAGCTCAGGGATGCTAGGGGAGAAGGGGAATGCGCCCCTGCCTCACCGTATCTGGCGGGGGGGGGGGGCTCGGGTTCGCCGAACACGTTGAGCTTCAGGCAACAAGGTCAACGGCCCAAAATTTGGTTGTAAAGTGATAACTATTCTGACATTCTAAGGTTGTGTTTGGTTTGAGAACTAGGTGGAATGGAATGTCATGGTTCCGTTCCACTAGAATGGGTTGGTTCCGTTACCGTGTTTGGTAGATGCAATTAGGTGGGACGGAACGGTTTCGTTTTACTGTTTGGTTGGACAGATGAAATCAAATAAATTTGGGCCGCCTCGCCTCATGTACAAGAATGATGAAATCAAATTGATTGGGTTCATCTCACGGTTCCATTTGTATATCACCATCATAGAGGACACTGCAATACTATGATTCAATTTGTGTAGAGGGCAAAAAAATCATCCTTACAGGAAGAACAAGAACTACACTATGCATTCATAGTTTCATACAACAACAATTTTTCAGCAGTTGTTGTTGCTTGTCTCACATCCAACAAATTGCAATGCTACTTGCCGTTGTTGATCCTCCTCTTTGTTGCTAGCCATCTTCTTGTGCTGCAAGCGCCATTTCTATGTTTGTAGCCAACCTGCTCGTTCAAGGGCATTGAGGAAGGGATGCTGACAGAGGGCGGGAGTAATGTGTCGCTCCATGCCCACCGCTACAGCCCAGCCTCCCTGCTCATCGTCGCTCGACTTCCCTGCACATCGTGCGCCCCAACAACCATGAAATTCCTCTTTCCTCCACCGCCCTGGCTCACCTCACTGCCGCCATGTGGCTCCAGATCGAGAGAGAGAGAGGGAGAGAGAGAGGGAGAGAGAGAGGGGGGGAGAGAGGGAGAGAGAGAGAGGTATGTTTCCCTGTTGTGCTGCAGATCGAGAGAGGAACAAGTCAGGCGACTTCAAGGGAAGGAATTGGGGAGGAACGACGAGATGCAGATCGAGGGATAGAGATGGACCAGGTGGTGGAGGCGCAACAGGGAGGAGATGCGATGGGGCTGGGAGTGTGAAGAGAAAGCCGGTTTCACGCCGTCCGCTCATTTTGGAGGTCTCATCCCATTTCGAATTGGACCGAATATTCGGTCTATGGGAACGTGACCGTTCCATATATGTACTAAACATGAGAACGAGGCCCGGGAATGGGTTGGACCCGTGACATTCCAGTTCGTAACTGCAACCACACACACCCTAAATGTGGAATTTGATGTTTTCATATGTTGCAAGTTTTGTATGTATTTTGTTGCATACATGTGGGTGACATGTTGCAATGTCCCAAACCTCCGTTGTGAAGGTTGTGTTCCTGCTGCAAAGTTGTTTCACGGTGCTACATACATTGGCTACTATGTTGCATACATTAGTGATTTTCTCAATGATTTGCAGCAACCATTAAAATTTATTGTTATACATAAAAAATGTTGCATGTATCAGTATTTTGGGCACTCTGTGAAAGAAAATCTGACGACAATGTTGCACGCACGGAATATATGTTATATCACATGGGATTTTATTGTGGGCAACATAATCAATGTTTAGGCGGTCTGACTAGGGGATCCTCCGCGTGTCCGACATCCGAGCACGGGCCATAAAATACATTGCCATGGACGAAATTTGCATACACAAAACATTTGGGATATACCACACGGCAGGCGTGATGAGCAATCCTCAAATCGTTCGAATTAAAAATGACATTTAGGATATCCCAAACAAAAAAGAAGGCATTTGCTCGCAGGCTGCGAAAAGATGTACGGCTGGGGGCAGTCTGTCGTCACCTCTACGATTCTACAGCCGTCCATGGCACGACCCTCTCCAGACACCGCGCCCCACACCAACCCCGCCAGTCCGACGTGGCACCCCACGGTAGGTGAGTCATCTCCCTACTAAATCCCCCCACATGTTTCCTGACCAAAATGCCCCTGACCTATGACACAGCCGAAGAGAGCAAGAGGGGGGCAGGCTGGGAAGGAAGGGGGGCATGCCGGGTCAAAGCCCGATGGGCAGCGCGGTAATTTCAGCCCAGATTGCGTCCTGCGCTGTGCTGCCGGCAGACGCGCACGCGCACCCCCGCTATTTCAAGCCCGCACATTTCCGCTGCGATTCCACCACTCGCCGCCCCCCCAGCAGCCACCGGACACAGAGCCGTAGCCGATCGCATCACCGCGTAGTGGTGGCCGCGGAGCAACCGGCGAGCAATGGAGGCGGGCGTGGGGTTGGCGCTGCAGTCGAGGGCCGCGGGGTTCGGCTCCGGCCGCCGCCGGAGAGCGACGTACGGCGGCGAGAGCGGGGCTCGGACGGTGAGCTTGCGTGCCAGTGATCAGGTGGGGTCGCCGGCCGCCGTGCGGGCGCGCGTGGCCAAGCCCGTCGTCCCGCTCCGCGCCAAGAAATCGTCCGGGGGAGGTACATGCATCCTCCTCCTTTTATCCCCTTCCGTGTTGCTTGTTAGATTAGTACGATTTGGCTGAAAGTTTGACGCCATCTTGGCCCAATTTTTGCGCTTTTTTCTCTCTGTGTGTGTTGGGAGTTGTTGAGTTCGGGAGGAAGGAAAGAATGGGATGTCAAATCGATTGGGATTACTAGAGAGTAGGAAAGGGGAAGGGAGAAGGTGTACGATATGATTTACCCTTATGAGAGAGCAGTAAAAATAAACTTGGCGTGTGATCTATGCGTTGACGAGATTCAGTGGAATTGACGTTTTCTCCGTTAATCTTGTGCCTCTGCAGGTCATGAGAACTTGCATAACTCCGTTGACGATGCCCTCTTGTTGAAGGTATTTAATAATATTCTGAATTTCCTGAGAAAACACAAAACAGAACCAGATTCGATGCTGGAGTGTGCATATATTGTGCCGCCATTCTAATACGCTTCCAATTTGATTTCAGAGAAAATCAGAAGAGGTTCTTTTCCAGTTGAATGGTCGGTGCATCTACCTAGTTGGTTAGTTCTTGATCCTCCTAAATTATCAATACTGAAAATGGCCAAGTCACTGCTTAAAGTTCTGTATTTGGGACTGATGAGTAAATACATGTGTGCAGGTATGATGGGTTCGGGCAAAAGTACGGTGGGGAAGATCTTGGCTGAAGTTTTGGGTTATTCATTCTTCGACAGGTTTGTGTTTTCTCACGAATCTACCAATAGCAGTTCGCAAAAGGAAAGTCAATCTTGATGCTTGTACTGATGCATGGATACTAATGGCAAGGTTTGTTTTACTCTGCAACTTTTACAGTGATAAATTGGTCGAACAAGCTGTTGGCATGCCTTCAGTTGCTCAAATTTTCAAGGTTCACAGTGAAGCCTTCTTCAGGGATAATGAGGTAACGGTTGCTGAATTCATCTGTTAATAACTTGATCCTTCTGATTTGTAGCTTTCATTTGTTACTAGTGATCTAAATGGGAAGCTTCGACATATGAGTTTATTTTCTTTTCCTTTTTCGAGACCTAAGTGCTGATGTTATCTTCTTTTATGCTTTCCAGAGTAGCGTCTTGAGGGATTTGTCCTCAATGCGGCGATTAGTTGTTGCAACTGGAGGTGGTGCTGTTATCCGACCAGTTAACTGGTATTTTGAGTTGACCCTATTTCTCCTTGTGGAATAGTTTGTGCCTTCTCTTTTGCTGATAGATAACGTTGTGATCTCTTTGTATTATCAGGAAAAATATGAAGAAGGGCCTATCTGTTTGGTTGGATGTGCCGTTGGAAGCTCTTGCAAGGCGTATTGCTAAAGTGGGGACTGCCTCGCGTCCTCTTCTAGATCAACCATCCGGCGATCCATACACAATGGTAACTTCTTGATCTTTCAATTTTTGCCGTATCAGAATATGGATATGAATAAGGTAGGGCTAGTAGTGAATTTTTTTCAAGGCTCTGTGTTTTTCTTCTATTCTGTTTCGAAACAGAGGACTTCAATAAAGATCCATATACACGAGCTGTATCACAGGAATACAAGTTTTTATTTGTTGTATTACTGTACATTTGTCTGCATTCTCTGTTAGTGTTGGTATGACTGACCGACTGAATTCCTTCTATCTTTAGGCTTTCTCGAAACTCAGCACGCTCGCGGAGCAAAGGGGCGATGCTTATGCAAATGCTGATGTCAGAGTTTCCCTCGAAGGTATGATCTCCATAATAAACACCAAACCCACGCCTTTCAATCTATCGAATATCAGAACATGTGATCATCATCGATCACGTATGCACGGGACTTCCAAGGAACAACAAATCTGCATTTACCATTTGCAGAGATCGCATCGAAGCTGGGCCATGACGACGTCTCTAAGCTGACGCCGATTGATATTGCTCTGGAGGTATTAAGAAACGAAACCCTTTCTATCGCCATCTAATCGTTTGGGTGCCACCCGTATTTTCCATTTCCATTACACAAGTGCCTGAACATGACATCTGTGTCGCTCTGCAGTCGCTCCACAAGATCGAGAGCTTTGTCGTCGAAGACACCGCCGTCGCCGACCCACAAACGGAATCGCAAGCTCAAAGGATACATACCTTGTAGGATATGAATCCTTTTTGTACCATGTAGAGCGCGGCGCGGCCCAGCGCAGCTGAGTTATTCGTTCGTTGTGTCGACAAGGAGAAAGCTGGAGTATCCCTTTTCTTTGTAAGCTGTAAAATGGCGGAATAATGGAGCTAATATGAAGATCCTTGTGGGTTGAAAGAACACTGTCCTGGTCTGGTTTTTTGTTGTGAGATGCTGTTATGCTCCGGAGTCCGGTGAAGATCTCAACAAATGCAGAATGTGCGTGATCAGGTTCCAGAAAACAATATGTCACCTACCTTTGCTTCCTTGGGTTGGAAAAGCCAGGATCATTGGGGTTGGTTTTTCTCCGGTCAGCATCACGGGTTGGTAACGCCAATTCTTCCTCCGACCGACCGGCAGGACCGCCCAATTTAGGGGAAGCATCATCGTCCATATAGGACCGCACCACTGGGGCCTGTCTAGGGGCGAACGGAGACACTGTTCACCGTGCCTGATTGCTAAATAGATCTGGAGGCACCCATACGCAGTGGCCAAATGTCTCGTCCTGAATCTGTTTCAGGCCAACTCCATCGCGCGACCCTATCCTGTCCGGCCTCGTCCGTTTGGGGTAAAACGGACAAAGGAGACGGCCCAGCGCGCGACGGCACGGACCTATCCTATCCGTTTTGTGTTCGGGCCGACCCATTTCGAGCGCAAACTTGCGCCGGATTTGGATCGCGGCGGACACCAAACGGACGCGCGCTCGACCGTGTCGGGGCCGCGTGGCAGGCGGCCACCTACCTCCCACCCGCCCACATCAATGCGCACGAGCGGGCGGCCCCACCTGTCATCCACATGTCGAATGGTCGACGTCCTTCTTTAAGTGGGAAGCGTGGACGAGTCGTCGTCCACACTGCCCCACGCCACCCCGCGGCCTCCTCGAAACCCGACAGCGCCGAAACCCTAGCCGAAGCCCTCGAGCTCGCCGGCCGCCCACCTCGTCATAGGGTTCTGGAACGGCAAGGGCAAGCACGACCGTGAGGCGGCTCCTCCTCGGGCCGCCGCCGCGGCTCCATGAAGAAGGAGGAGCCCGCGTCACCGCCGCGCTCCTCCCGTCGAGCCCCCGTCCTGGCCCCCTTCACCATCAACCCTAGGCCCGCCGGCGAGCGCGACCGGCAGTACCTCGCGGTGGACGTGTGCCGGAGGTACTGGGAGACGAGGACGCCGGTCCCGTGGAGTGACATCCACCTCCCCAACGGATGGCACCTCGCCGACCGGGTCCCGATCCCTCCTGTGCTGGCGAGCGGCCGCGCGCGCCGCCCGAGCGCCGCCGCCGCCTCCTCCCGGACGACCTGTTCTACGACGACAGGTACGACCCGGATTCCGACCTCTGGGACACGTGGCTCCAGGACGAACACGACACACGCCGCGCGTCATACTTCGCTGGCACGGTGTCGGGGCCGCGGCGGCCACGTCGAGAGGTGCGCGGGCGTACGCGCGTGCGCGCGTGCGCGGCGTCATGCCCACGTCGTCGCCTTCTCCGTCGCCCCCTCCACCTTCTCGCATGTCAGCGGAGGAGGAGGCCCGTCTCCTCAAGCGTGTCATGGACGACTCCATGTACACGCACGACGAACGGCAGTGGGACGGCCTGGAGGAGGCCATGGCCCTCTCTGCCGCCAGGGACATCGCCTTCCCGGAGCTGCAGATGGTGGCTGTGGAGGAGAGGAGGAAGGCGCCGGCCGCGTTCCAGCAGCTGCTGGGCAAGGGGTGGGGCTGGTCCTGCACTGCTCCGGAGATGGCCGCCGGCATGGGCGTGAACTGGTGCCCCACTCCGCCGCGGTCACCGGAGCGGGAGGCGTCGCCACGGGAGGAGGTGGTGCAGGCACCTCCAGCCGTCCAGCCCGACCCCGTCCACCACGCACCTCCGGCCCACCTGTGGACGCCGCCGGCCTACGTCGACCTCGTCAGCGACGACGACGACACCGACGGTCAGTGAAGACGGCGACGGCCACGGAACCGACGGGCGCGGCAGGAGCACGCGGGAGGCGGAGGCGTTTTTTTATTTTGTTTTATATGTTAATTATGAAAACTGGGTCTTTTAAGTGGCTGTGGAAACTGAGCCGTTTTGTGGCCGTCCCCTATATATGTTTTATGTTTTTTTTAAATGCTTTTATTTAGTTTTTTAGTTATTTCATTCTAGTTTTTTTTATTCACGTTCATCCCGGACACGATTTGGGGTGCGGCCGCGCGGTGTGCGCACGCACGACCCATCTGACAAAGGCGGACACGTGCGAACCCATCGGCGCCCCAAAGAGACAAAATCCGGCCAATCCGAACGTTCATTTGAGGTCGTGCGGTGAAGTTGGCCTCATAACTGGATTGCAAGATCATTTTTTACATAAGAAAGGACAAGAGGATAGGACAGCTGATGGCTCATCCGGTGCAGGACACCTACGGCCATAGCAAGCTGTTTCAGTGGTACAACCTACGTCGGTGCAGGAAGTGATCAATTATTATTACTAGAAGAACACCCGTGCGTTGCAACGGGGCCACATTAACTTTAAGAGTTTAATATCAATTATGTTAATATTACATTTAATATTCTCATACATATCAAGTGACATTGACGACCTTTTTACCATCAAATTCTCACACACACTCTCTCCCTCCCTCCTCCTCACTCTCTCTCCCCCTCTCCCTCTCTCTCTCTCTCTAACACACACACATATCCATCTTATTGGGTACGGGACCATAATCCATCTATTTCACACGCACACGCGCTAGTGCATAACAATATGGATTATAAAACAGGTTCAAGGTAGTAACAAGGATTTTTCTCATGCATTAATAAACAAATGTTCTGCACTGAAGACAAGATAACCAATTCCCAAAGTGCATCAGAGCATCACAGAACATTACTGGCAAGATAAATGCACGACGATACACCCGACTCATTTAATTAATATAATTAAATTATCAGTAAATTAGTCACCAAACTGCTCGGATGAACCAGAACAGAGCCAACATATATCATCCTAGACAAACGCAACATCAACCATTTACCTTGGTACTTTAGGGACCGACAGGAGGATGCATGTAGAAGCGCTTCTTGCCTGCGAATCCACAGTCAGAGAGAGAAATTGGAACCCATTCCCATCACCAACTGATAAAGAAAGCATGTAAGAAAATTGATATCGGGCCAACTTGGATCTTCGGTGATTGTCCGCCGGTATGGAGAATTTAGGAGGGTGGGTGCAGGGAGTGGCCTTGTGGATGATGGATGGAGGCGCGGAGGGATGTGGTCACCGGAAGGTCGAAAGCGGAGAGGGTCGGGCACGTTAGGTGGAGCCGGTGGTGCGCGACAACCGGAGGCGGCCCAATCGTGGGCGGCGAACCGACGATAGCCTCAGCCCATCTCTCGACGCAGGGAAGATAGAGAGGGCGGCACTGCCGGTGCTCGAGGCCGCCGCTCGGCACCATCTACATCGAGGGGAAAGAGAGGCGAGAAAGCGATAGGGTGATGCGGGGCTAGGGATTGCGGAGGAGGGTGGGGTGTGCGATTTGAATGGATGGTTCTGCCCACCGTTTTCTTGTACGTGGTGGTGGAGACGGCGGCGTCCAGCCATGCAGGCGAGGCATGGGTCGAGCCGGGCACACGGCGAGGCGCAGTAGCAGAGGCGGGGGCGATTTTTTGCTACTGAGATGCAGGGTGTGGGATTGATCGTTCATGTTCTCTTTTCCTTTTTAACGGGAGATGGATGCGATTTTTTCACGAGGGGAGAGATGCGACCACGTGCAGATTCCATAATAAATTAATTAGGTCCATAACAGGATTTCTTTACAATGCGTTAAGATTTACGTGTTAGTTTTCTTAATAAAGAAATGCACTGATGTAGGGATCGATTGATTCGGATAAGGAAAGATAGATTCGTGATCTTTTGTATGTTAGGAAATTAGTGGTTTGCAAGGAAAGAGTGGAGAAAAAAAGAACCAATGCGACCACGTATAGATTCCATAATAAATTAATTAGGTCCATAACAGGATTTCTTTACAATGCGTTAAGATTTACGTGTTAGTTTTCTTAATAAAGAAATGCACTGATGTAGGGATCGATTGATTCGGATAAGGAAAGATAGATTCGTGATCTTTTGTATGTTAGGAAATTAGTGGTTTGCAAGGAAAGAGTGGAGAAAAAAAGAACCAATGCGACCACGTATAGATTCCATAATAAATTAATTAGGTCCATAACGGGATTTGTTTGCAATGCGTTAAGATTTATGTGTTAGTTTTCTTAATAAAGAAATGCACTGATGTAGGGCGCGATTGGTTCGGGTAAGGAAAGATAGATTCGTGATCTTTTGTATGTTAGGAAATTATTGATTTGCAAGGAAAGAGTGGAGAGAAAAAGAACCAGTACGATGGGGTGGTGGGAGGTGGGACGAATAAAAACCGGACGAAATTGGGAGGTGGGAGGGGGCGAGTAAAAACCGACGAAAAAACCAACGAAATTGGGAGGTGGGAGAGAGGATAAAAAAACCAGGGGAGGTGGGAGGAGGACAAAAATAAACCGTATGAGGCTACCAACTGCTCCATTAGGAGTAGAGATTGTTTGTGAAAATAACATGCGACGACGACTTAGCGAGCGGATCCCCTTAAAAAAGACATAGCGAGCAGATTCCCTTAAAACAGGTAGAAATGGATACGATTGATGACATTGATAAATAGTGGTGAATGTTGGCATAATTTACTATCATCATGCATGGAAACGAATCATCAAGAAAAAGAATACTTCCTATTACTACACTCATAGGATACTTCCTAATCTCTGCTACCAAACAGTTTCTGCCCAAACAAGGAAGGAAAGTTATGGACGTGATTCGAAAGGAAACAAACGTTATGAAGATTAATTAATTTAGATTTGATCTTTAGAGATTGATTGTGATTGATTCTTTTACATAAAGACATTACTAAATAATTTGCGTCAGTATGGAAAGTTCTGATCCGTTCAGTTTTTTTCTTTGTGTGAGAGGGTGAAGTGAAAATAAACCGATGAAGTGGGGGAGGCGACGAAAAAAATCTACGACAGTTAACCTAAGAAAAAAAACCGGACGAAAGTGGTGGGACGAAAATTGACCGGCGAAGACTACCAACTGCTCCATTAGGAGTAGAGATTGGTTGGTTCGATTTTTTTTGCGTGGAGGGAACTACCTGGGAGGTGGGAGGGAGTACGAAATCGTCTCGGCTGAGCGGGAGGTGGGAGCAAGTACCAAAGAAGTACCAAAAAAGACCGAGTAAGATGGGACGAAAATAAAACCCGGAACGCGACCTACCAACTGAGACATTAGGAGTAGAGATTCAGTGTAGGGCAGCTACGGATATAAGATGTTCTAACTTTTTTTTAAATCGGATGTAGGAGTACATAGACACGCTTTAGTGTTTTTGTTCGCTCATTTCAATCAGTATATAGTTCATATTAAAATAACCAAAACATTTTACATTTGTGAACGGAGGGAGTAGTTAGCACTCAGGATGGGAATGGGCCGACACGGCCCTCATGGCCCCAAGGCCAATTTGAGAAGGCACGGGTCGACCCATATAAAAAATAGTTAGTGGCCTTGTTGGCCCGATGGGCATTCCGGGTCGACCCAAATTCTTGATTTACATTGTCTTGTGCACAAATGATGTTAAAATTAGACACGCTTTAATGGGATCTAACTAGTGTAAGAATTAATAAAATATTTAATACATGGTAATAGGAAAAAAATTAAGCCGTCTATTTGTGATTTTGTACATGCTCATTTTGATGAAACATATCAAGACAATTTTGTTGTTCATATACATGAGCGTTCGCCGAAAATTATACAACTGATTGCATTGTAAAATTAGCTCTTACGACAAAGTCGGCAGGATGAAGACTGCGGTTGTTGTGAGCTATAAGACTATAAGGCGGGCCGGCCCCGCTGACCCAACGGCGGTCACTCGGTGCCGGCCCTGTTGACCCAAATCTTTTTTGAGGCCGACCCACGTGACCCATTGGCCGTGAATTTTTGGGTCGGGTCAGTGACCCGGCGGGCCGACCCGGCCCATTCCCATCATGAGTTAGCACTGCGAAGTCCTAGTGACCAGGGATTTTTGTTGCACAATGGCATCACTAAACAAGGGGAAAGAATGTGGATCGACTACATTCTCTGGAATTCAATCTACATATCAGACTCGATCTTTATCTATTCCTAAGGGTGCTTGGAAAGATGTCACCATGCACTTCGTTGAGGTGTTGCCAACTTCCTCACAGTTATTCTGGTGGTACTTGACAGATATACAATGTATGCACATTATGCTACTCAAGCATATTTGACAGCTCGAATTGTTGCCAAACTTTTCCTGGATAACGTAGAGCAACTCCATGGCATGCTAGCTGAGTTCTCCATTTCAAAATATTTGAAGTTTAGGTCTGTCCTAAGTCAACATCTTTTGGTCTGACCAATTCTATAGAAAAATGTACTCAAAACTTCTTCTCATCCTCGGCACCAATTCTATAGAAAAATGTATTCAAAACTTCTCATCCTCGGCTGCGCACCTTATAAGGCATTGTACAACACCGAAGCCGTCTAAGGGTTTTACCTCCCTTATCTGACACTCGATCTACTGAAGTGATGAAGTGATTCAGGGCAGGGAAGGGAATTCTGAATTTCTGAAGCACCAATTGGCTAAAGCACAACTTCGTGGCTTCGAGGTAAGAAGGCGAAAGCGCGAAGCACAGAGGCATAGTCTCCTCTGCAAGTGGGTCCTTATTGTCCAACTATAAGTCAAAGTATGTAACGGAAGAATGTTACCATTGGAGAATGAAATCTGCAACCCTCCCCCAATCTCTGTTCCTAACATTCATCGCCATCTATTCTACAATCAGGGGCACGTCTATCTCGCGCACAGAGAGAACACCAAAGCAGAGATACCATGTTGATCGTAAAAGGAAAAAAAATAGCTTTGAAACATCATGCCCAGATACTTGGGAGTTTGGATGATAATGCACAGCTGATGTCACTCAACAATTCAACAATATACATCACTAGACATTTTATTCAAGGGCAATGAAAATAATAAGGGGTTTGGGGTTCCATCTTTACACAAAAATTCCCTGCTGCTAACCAAATAGAAACAATACATTCTAGAACTTCTCATGCTTCGCAGACAAACGCCAATAGGCCTAAAAGATGAACAAAAGAATGAGCAAAATAGAAAACAAATCCGTCTTTGTGGGTGCATTTACTATGTTCAGTACTAGCATGTTCTCACTGTCCAAGCTTCCCCCATATGCCTTTCTTTACTGTTAGGCACTTCAATTTACCAAACACGAACCCTGACTTTGGCGGATTGCCATCTATGAGGGAGTTCTCGTATATCTCCTTGCATTCTTGTACGACCTAACAAGCGAGTAGGATACAAGAATATGTAAGCCATTTTTTCAGCAAACCAGGAAAAGTTTTTTTAAAGAAAACCTGAACTTATGTATAAATGGCGTCATAATTGTCAAAATTTCTCCTGAAAACCTAATTTGACTATCAACAAATTGCACACCAGATACTTATGATGTGAGAAACTTTGTTCCTACCTCCTTGGCTTCTTTCCGTGGAATGCCTTCCCGCAGTGCAACGAGCTTCTCAACAACCTCCGACTACATAGCAGACATGCCAAATTGCAGAGCATCAAACAAATGAATGGGAGGATAAAGTTTATGGGCTATAATAGTATGTGCTCAAACAAAGGGCAATTATAATGCTTGGAAGAAATTACCGGGCAGTCTGGTTGATGTTCCAGAATATTTGTGTAAATCAGAGTGAAACTATCCAGACTCTCAGCTGAAGCAAGCTCCCTCAGATCAGCCAGAATTCGTACTCTGTTTTCAACTTTCTGAACCACATTGCAAAGAAAGCATGTCAGAGAACTGGTCCACAATATAGAAGAATCAAACCAGAATGTGGGACTAGAATTCTAGGATAGGTGTTTGAACGCAAAAATACATTAACCTAAAAGATGTATTGTACCACAAAATGAATGCACCCTACTCTTGCAGAAAATGCTTTTCAATATTCATACTGCCACATAATGTTGTTGAACAAAGGAGTTGTCGCTGTGAATAGTATGAAACTTCCAGCAGTAATTATACTTACAGTCACACTAGTGTACTCTCTGAAGAAATCCATAAGCACTTCTTCATCTAGCCTCATCCTCTCAACCGTTTCTTCTTTTATATAATTTTTCTAAAGGTGCAAGCAATTGCAAGAGATAAGATGAAATGAAGTGTGAAATGATCAGTGAAATTGGTAAAAAATACTGTCTGAACCAAGAACACAAAAGAAAAAGCTCATTTCAGAATGATTCTAGAGAACATGGAAGGGTCCTCCCTTTGTGATGACTTTACATCATATATATGTTCCCACCATCCCTCCAAATCACAAGTATACAGATAATCTGAATAGTACCAAGGGGAGTTCTGCAAACCTGACTGAGAAGATGGTCAACATATACAACAATTGTTTCCTCTAGGCAAGACTCCACAAATCTTCGGAACGATCTATCTTCAATATATCTAGACAAATAAACCCATTTACAATTATAAGCAGAAAGATAAGATGAACCACATTTATCAGTGATAGCAAGCATTTGCATGCCATAACCCCCAGTATGGCTTATAGGAATATTACTAAATAGGATGGCATCTATTATAAAATAAATAGATAAAAATGATTAGTACACCCTCTGTAAAGAAATATAAGAGCATTTAGATCACTACTTTAGTGATCTAAACGCTCTTATATTTCTTTACGGAGGGACTACGTACTATTTTTGGAACTGATCAATTTGCACTGGAGTTCCCAAATTTGATGAACATGTATGAATATGATTTATGTTGAGATTTCAGGATCTAGTGATATAGTTCAGGTCATGGCACAAATTTTGGTAGATGTGCAATTTTTCAATTTTTTTTGTCTTCAAACCAATTTGAAAAGTTTTCTGCATTCATAGCCATGGTATAGGTCAATAACACTTATTGTGTAAACTTACAGTTTCACATCGCCAAAATAATCAGCAAACGTGGCGACCAGATATTCGGTCACCATTCCATCCATCCAGTCTGATAAAAATGAACCACTGTTAGAAAACAACAATCTATCTCTTCAAGGAACACTTGAAAATACCCTTAGAAAAGCACTATGCCAGAGAATTCCTAAAGTATGTTAACCACAAGTAGAAGAGGTAAACAACTACTTGCATACAGCTGCCAACTACAGATGGTGATTGAATAGAAGCAACAGCGATAGCCAAAAAATCAATACCAGTCGATAAAATATGAATATCACCATTGTTACTGTGTAAGCATAAAAACATAAGAAATGTCCCGGCGCTTTTCTGGGTTTCTAAGTAAGACTCTCACAGATGTAGAGGAACTGCGTGTGCTTTAAATTCCAAATGATCAAGAAAATGACTCAAACAAAGGGCAAAGGGGAAAGGATAAATTTGTTACCCAAACAATACCAAGGAATTACCTTTTTGGTAAACCTTCGCAAGAAGATCCTGCACACCTGGGTCTTCGAAAATAACACTGACAGTTTGAAGGACCGCCTCCTGTTGGAAGAATCGGTAACTTTAGTTACAGCAGCAATGACCTTTTGTTGTCTATAGACGCAGTTGTATCAAATAATATTGCTTGGAAGATGAACCAGCCAAGCTTGGCCAGTTCTCAGCACATGGGGCAAGACAGCTGAGTCGCCCACCACTCTTACCACCTGTCTCTTGGGCAGTACTGGACAGGGATTGGCCAGAAACCAGTGTCAATAACCAAGAGTTAACCAGTTCAGTGTTTGCTTTTAGTACTCGTATAAATATTTAAGCAGCTTTTCCAGAATTGTGGCAAAGTAATGTGGAAGCCCTTGGACCATAACTAGGTGACTCGGCAAGGGTTCTTTTCATTACCTCCCCACTCCTGTCCGACTGTTTCAGTTTCTACAGGGTAGCATGTATAGGCAAGAATCTCGGTTTCAAGACCACAACAGCGAAATCTCAACTAGCCGATAGCAGGTTTTGCAAACTTCTACACCAAACATTATTACGAACTTCCTTGGTTATACGCTGTAGCAATGTGTGCAATTAAGACATCCGTGCATGGTTTTAAATAGCGCGTTATAGGTACTTTGGTCCAAACACATGAACACATGTTTTAAATTGCGCGCTATAGCACGCTATACCGTTTAGAAGAGGTCCACCGCTAAGAGGCATAGCCCGCTATCTATAACTATGCATCCGTGTAGAAGTAAACATCAGACACCTAAAGAATCAATTTCACATTGATTAGCAGGTTGAGTTTCATTTCTCAAACCTAACACTAATGTTACATATACATATGTAATGTATCTTATGCATGCAGATTGTAGAACAAACCTTGGCAACCTCAAGAAATCCTTTGCAAGTGTCTTCAAAATTAACCTGCAAAACAGAATTTTACTCACATGTAGAGTCTAAAAAAAATGCTTAAGGTGTGCTAAAAGAAACACAGAAAAACTGCAATAATAACACATATTTTCAACTCTATGCTGTCATCAACTTCTGAATTTGCTTCACATTCCCAGTTTTCCAGTCTTAGCGCCTCACAGAAAATACCATGAAGTCTTACCTGTTAGTCAGTTTGCTCTCCCAGCAATGCATATATTTAGTCTGCATGTACAAACTATATCTAAAATACTAGAGTATATGTCCTACTCCCTCCGGTCCTTTTTAGTTCGCATATAAGATTTGACTGAAGTCAAGCCTCGTAAAGTTTGACCAACTTTATAGAAAAAAGTACCAACATTCACAATCTGAAATCAATATCAATAGATGTGTCATGACTTAAAGTTTCATATTGTATAACTTTAGCATGACAGATGTTTATACTTTTTCATATAAATACGGTCAAACTTTGTGAAGTTTGACTTTAGAGAATTCTAATATGCAGAGTAAAAAGGACCGGAGGGAGTACTTCACAAGTTGTGGTCCATGAGAATATTCTACCTCCAGGCTGAAAATATACTACCTCCAGGCTGAAAACGTGTTGCTTTAATTCCATGCACATAGAACAAGAAACTAAGCAAGGACTTTATACTCCCAACTTTTGACATAGTTGGGCCCTGTTGATTGTGCAATCGTCTCTTTGACATCAATAAGGTGGTAATTGCTACGAAGACCCAACAAGACTTCAGTTTGTAACACATAACCAACTTCCTAAACATCATGTATTTTAGACTAGAGAAAATTACTTTGATGTGCTATATAAACTATACCATATAACATACACAAATCATCTACCTCGATTTTTAAATTAAAATAGTCAGAATGGTTATTCATGTCCTTGATCCTTGCCATGGAGACTAGTTCTTACCAGGAAACTGAACCTTATGGTATGCAGGTACAGATACTACGGATACTTGGGTAGTATTTTCAGTAAAAAGAAACAGGGAGAATTCAATGATGTAATGATTGAAAACACATGAAGTCATCTCCAGAGCAAGTTTGAAAATGTGAAAGAATCTAAGGACCAGGCTTGATGACTCATTAGTACCTGTTCAGCATAGTTCGGAGGAAGCGCTTCCAATGTGCTGCTACTTAGCTCTGATGAAAGTTCGTAGCAACGCAGGTTGTTGTTAATCTGGTCAAATAATACAAGGACCATATAATAAGAAACAAGAGTAGCAAGAACTGACATGGAACAGCTAAATGTACATACTAGTGAAAGAAAACTACGGACCAATGCACACAGAGTTTCCAGACCGACATCAGAAGCTGGCTCCTCAAGGCTTTGCCTCTCAGCTGCTTGAAAATCAAGCATAACCTGTGAAGGTATCAAAAGAAGATTGAGTTGCAACATTTCAGTAATTTATTTCAGATTGCACAAAGCAAAGCAAAGCAAAAATAGTTAAGACTAAAATAATGCTGAGGGCAACTTGATAAGTACCTGAATAACTGCGAGAGCAATACGATATAGCATGACATCTGTGCTATTTTCTCTTACTATCTGCACTTGCTCTGTCAATATTCTGAATAGATCTACAGCTGCAGGTGTATATAGTTTTCCATCCTCTGTACTCTTTGGTGGTTGTGTTTTATCAGCCTCCAAAATGTTAGTGTACCATTTCTACAGAAGCAAAAGGGAGTATGAATAATCATGATTAAAGGTCAATATGAATTCAAGAGATAAAGTTAGTACCTTAGTTGTTGCCTGCATACGCTCTACATACATATTCATGAGGGGATCCAATGCACCACTTTCTGAACAAACTTGGGCAAGAGATTCGTCCACACCAAGGCCAATAAGATTATCTTGATATTGCACAACCCAACCTGTTACCTACAGTGAGCAGTCAATTAATGCGCTTGCATTACAAGCGAAATAAAAGCAAACAGGAAAAAATATACTGACAAGTGGTCATCACATGGAGAAAAAATATAGCAGAATAACACAATGAATTTAAATATCACATACCTTCAGTATATTTATATTTTGAATATCATTTGCTCTTTCACTGAGCAGTCTTAGCATATGAATGAACCTTTCGGTATATAGATTTACCAGGAGCTGGAAAATTTCATATCTTGTAGAAATAAGAAAATCAAAGCAGTTAGTGGATGATATGGAAAATATTAGCAGTTACATGTCAAAATGGCGAAGTAGAAAACCCCAGCCATCGACATTTCATAGAAGAAGAAAAATCATGTTTCTCACCAAAGGGATGTACTTTTAAGCAAATGGTATATTGAGAAGTTAGAATACAACACAGAGCATCCCCATATACTGAATTAAGAAGGCATATAGTATGGCCCATGATAGGAGCCCTCAACATATTTTTGTCTTCTTAATTGTTATGACAGAATATTAATTTCTTGTGCATATAGAACAAATAGTATTGGACATATCTTCCAAGGATAACTATCGTTTGTAATACCATCAACATACCTAGGAGGAAAACATGGTGCAACATAGTCATAGATATCGCCAAGCTCTTCTCCAATCTGTATTGCATTGAGAGCAGAATTTCATGTCAGTCAGATCACTAGGTAAATCCAGACAAGCGTACTTTCTTCTAGAGAAACACCAGACATTCTTTGTCAGGTCACAATTTAAATTTATAGAACAAGTAGGATTAAGATATATTTGTAGACAAGGTAAGTAACAAAATTTGAGGTCATCTACATCAAACGAGTGGTAAATTATGGAGCCAAAAAGCGTACACAGTAATACATGATTCATGATTACTAATGAACTGAGATATTTTGTGTTAAATTTCTTAACAGCCACGCCAGTCTTCTTTCAACATAACATACAATGGAAATGAGTAGGATACTTGAGAGCTGAGGTTCTTAGGTCCTTGAGTCGAGTAGCTGCCCCACTGGCTAGGAGACAAGTCGTACCAAATTGACCCATGTTGAGCCGACTACCTGGGGGGTGATTCTAGCTCGCTCAACTCAGGTGATCAATTACACGGAGTTGAGAAGTCCGGTTTGTACTCTCAGGAGGGTACCATTTAAACTTTTCTTCTCTTTGTGCTATGATTTACTATAACATGTGTAAAAGTCAGAGTACTTACTGCCTTAGCTTCCTCCAGAGCTTCCATCATATCTTCTGAGAAAACAAGCTGCGTGATCAAAACATTAGTAACTGCTACAAATGCATGGACTGTGATAAGCACACAATGAAGCCTTGAATCCAAGATCATAGTGTGCTACCTCAGTGAGCAATTTGTCAAAGCGAGCCTCAACAGCCTTCCCTATGCACTCATAGCATTTATCCTTGTAGCCCTTTCCCTGGGTCTTTGATTTCTCTTGGGTGCTATTTCTTGGGGTAGATGCTGCCCCTGCACCTTTTCTGCCAGAGTGAACCAAAATCATCATCAGTCCATAGGAGATAACCTCGCAAAAGAAGTACTACTTTGCAAGGTTCTCACATATGTTCTGGTTAGCGGTTTATCAATATTCAATAGACCTCTAACAAACAATAGACTGAAAAGGCACAGTTGTATAAGACCATTAGACCAAGTGGTGGGACACGACGGAAAAGCAATACAATATAGGCGATTCAGCAAGCTTGTTGAAAGTAAGCAAGTCGACTACACCCATACAATGGCTCCAGAAGATAGCCATTACAAGAAAGAAGAAAATAGGCAAGGTTGTGCAAAAGATAATATGATAGCTTGAGTTAATTGATCTGTCAACCCAAATCTAGCCAGTCTGCAGTTTTAACTATATGTGTATGTGAAACAGTACATCATACAACGACCATAAGGACAATATACTACAACAGCTGACATGTTTCCTGCCCCCTTTGCAGATCGTGAATTCATTTACTGGATCCAGGCACAAGTTCATGGACGAGCGATTTCTTGTCTGAACACAAAGTGCCTAAGTACTACTCCTATCTTCTGTGCATTTAAGCTAGCACAAAAGTAAAGGGCATGATGACCAATAAAAGATGCAGTGTCCAAAAAGATGTTATAACTTTGCTACTCAAACATGAAACTGTATGAAATCATACTGCCTATTGGATCCAGGCACAAGTTCATGGATGAGCAATTTCTTATCTGAACACGAAGTGCCTAAGTACTACTCCTATCTTATGTGCATTTAAGCTAGCACAAAAGTAAAGGGCATGATGACTAATAAAAGATGCAGTGTCCAAAAAGATGTTATAACTTTGCTACTCAAACATGAAACTGTATGAAATCATACTGCCTATTGGAACTGGAAGTGCAGAAAGATGTTCTATAGAAGAAGAAAAGTAGTGTACTTTGTCGTTCTACGTTGGTTTGCTATCGTCGCCATAGCACCTGCACCCTCAGCCTCAGCTGCTTCCTCTGCAACTTGTTGGTCTATGATCTCTTGCATTTCAACAACCCTGACATAAAAATTTGAGTTTGTATAATCATGTGCAGTAATATATGTGTGTGAACTAAAAGATAAACAGGAAACGAAGACAACACAACTTCTCTGACCACAAAAAATGTTGTATTTCCAGTACTATTTCCCTGATCACAGATCAGAACTGATAAGAAGCGCAAATTGTCCCTCCTTAAAAGTAATGATGGGGAAACAGTATTCAACCACTCACTTCAACATTGACGTATTAAAAATAATTTAAGTACATGGTAAGGATAAGCTATACCTTAGAGCTCGGACCAACGTCTGAGGGCTGCAAAAGGGAAAGAAAGAGAAAGTATAAATACTAGGGTGTACTCCACATGTATGCCTTTAATAATAATTAGAGCATGTACATGCATCTTAGTTCACCTTTGGAATATTGATCACCCATATTTTGGAAAAAAATATACAATTAAAAATTGATAAAGTATGAACAGAACTTGTTTAAGAAAACTCTCATTCTATTGAAATGATGTGTTATAGTCTTGCAGAGCATAAGAAGATGTACCATGATACACCAGAGTTATATACTTATCATATTTGCAGCAAACCCCCGAGCGACAGCCCCATGCTTAACAGTAAAAGTTAAACAGGCAAGATAACAGCGCTTCAAACATAGAATTGCCTTGGTGTCTCCAACTCTACATTCTTTGCTTCATGTTAGACCAAGGATTTCAAGACTTACCTCATCCTTACTACAATTTGAATTTTGTCTTGCTTTAATCTTTCAAAAAATTAAAGCTATCATTTCATCAGGTCTTTGAAGTATTCTGCCTCTTGCAAGCTTCATTTAGTACATTCCACAAAGCATATATAAAGAATTCAAGATGGAACAAGAATACAAGGATGCCAACAAAACATCGCCTAGTTTTTATAACATGTGTACTTAAGACTATAAGACGATTCAGTCATTTACCATGTTAATAAAAAAGTCAAAGTTCATATAACAAAACTCAGTACCTCTCTTTTGAAAGTTTAAAGAAGTTAGCAATATGTCCCCATAATGTCTTTTCAAATGTTTCCCATGATCGATCAACATCTTCAAAGTATTCTCTGTGGGAAGAAAAAGAACCATCATGTGATTTACACATATGAATTTCATTGCAATACAGGCAACAGGCGAGATTTAAATAACATATATGGCTTATCCTAACAGCATTTACTATCATACTGCAGGCAATTTCAATTATACAAACTGTCTTAGAAAAGACCCATTGTGCCGATCTTATAAATCTAACATGCCATCCTAATGTGGATCCATAGAGGGTCATAAGTTTGCTTTCTTACACTAGTGTTTATTAGTCTTTACTAGGTCAGCGGTTATAGTACTTTGACTTCTGCAATGGTATCATACAAGATTGATGATAAATAAGCTACTCCCTCCTATCCATATTACTTGTCACTCAAACGGATGTATCTAGCACTAAAGTACGTCTAGATACGTCCATTTGAGCAACAAGTAGTATGGATCAGAGGGAGTACATGTTTTACAGATGGACGGAAATTCAAAAATAAACAGTGTTAGTTGATTACAGTTGCATGTGCAGTCAGTAGAAGTTTCTTTTAAACACTACTGCCATGTTTGATATTTGAGCTTAGGATGAACCAAATCTCGGTTAAAAATGCTTTACCTCATTCTAACAAGAAAGGCAACGGTAAAAGGAAAACTAGGGATGATACGTCGCATAATTATCAATGGTACCTAGTTATACAGATTAAGAGAGGGGGTCCCACCTCAATCGGCCAACTTCTTCCTTATGAGATCCAGCAGCAGCTAAAGCAAAACGCCTCTTTCCATCAAGAGCTGTTAATCTCTAATTTCGTCACAGGCAAGATCATAGAGAAGTCAGATGACTAGAACTAACCATTATGGTTATCCAATTGTTGTGTTAATTGACAAGCCAAAGAAGAAGAAACAACCTCATAAGTGTGAATCAACTCTTTGTCATCGCTCAAGGAGTCACGTGCTGCAGCTGCTTCAACAGAAATAGACATCATACCTCCTACATCCTACCACACATTGACAATCAATATATCAATTTTTCGTGCTCAATAACTTGGTTAGCTCAACCTATTGGTAAGTTAGAAAGTATACTTAACACATAGCAAGTAGAGTCATAGTACAATGCTATTGTTAAATTAAGGTCAGCAATCCGCAAACCTTTAAAGTTGTGTTCAGGTTGTTTCTTGCATTGCTAAGGAGCTTGATCCTGTCGTGATTCTCGATTAATGTTTGACACTCCTGACACAACCTGCCGTCATTGATGATAAATAGAGCTGTAAGAAATTAAGGAAAACATACATACAGACTCGAGAAGTGACAAGCATGTGGAAAGGTGAAAACCAAGATAACAAGCTTACTTGTCTATATCTATGAAGTTCTCACGTAGACTGTTTATTGTTTGTTGGGATATCGCAAGAGCGCTGATGCCAGCATGAGCTTGCTCAACCTGTCAATTTTGAAATATATTCACAAAAGGTATTTATCATCCAGCAGACAGACATGAAGGGTGCAAATGACTGGATCAGAAACTATAACTTAGGCAGACTCCAGCTGATCAATAATGGTATTCAAATGAGTAAGTTTGGCGATCATAGTAGATATCAAATTGTACCTGTTCTGCCACCATTGAACTGAGTTGAGTATCATTTGTCTGAAAGAATTTGTAACAAATAGCAGACAATCAGGAGTCGTATAAAATGATTCAACTAGTAAACATATTCATAATATCTCAATGGTAATCTTTGTATGTCAGTATCCTTTTGACACATGGCGTCTTATTTTTTTTACTTTCATGCAAAAAAAATAGCCATATTTATACCAAAAAATAAGAAATACTTTTGAATGAAATGTGAACTCAAATTCAGGCACTGACAGCCTGGTGCCCAAGCTATATTAACAGTTATGGCTTGCTTGCGTCTCAACTGGTGGTAGGAGCAGGAACGGCGCATCCGCACAGAAGATACAGATAACCCATGAAGAATTATTGTTTTTTGAGAGAGAAATAACCCATGAGGACTTGAAGCTACAGGTCACAGCCCCAGCTTCAGCTACCGAAAAAATTTGACTACCGAAAAGGACTAGCAGAAATCATGCGAGACTTGGTCAAAATCCAAAAAATGCAGGCTCAGATGAACCTGAAAGATCATATAAGCATTTCCTCAAGCATCATCAGTTCGCACGGACAGCTTGCTTGTGCTGAGACCCCTCGAACAATTCCCACACCTTAAGCAAGCGCAATTGTGCATAAATAGCTAGTCATCGACCGTAATTTAGTTATTTAAATCTAATCGTCACAATCTGAAAACAATATCCTTCCGCGATCCCAGCACGAAGTCAATCGCAGCAGAATCACGGGGCCAGAGGCAAACAGTTCCATTGTAAGGTCATCCGGAGCGAGTGATATTTTTCAGCGGAATGCAGGAGCCATTCGGGGCGAAATTCGGGGATGCATGCCTACCAGCGTCTACGGTTTCAACGAAACTACTCGCCCACCGCTACTTGAGATTCCGCCATAATTGGCCGCGCCCGCCAACGGAGGAGCGGACCCGCGGCGGGTCCGAGGGTGAGGGAGTGGGGAGGGAGGGAGGGATCGTGCGGCGTCACCTGCTGCCGCGAGAGGTAGTCGGCCTTGATGGAGGCGATGGAGGAGAGGAGGTCCTGGGACGGGAGCAGCTTGGCCACCTCGCGCACCGCGGCCTCCTTGGCCTCGATGCCCAGATCCTCCATGACCCGCTGGCACCGGCCGGCCGCCCGCGCGCCGCCGCCCTAGGCCTTGGCCTCCTCCGAATCGAGGCGGGCGCGGTGGGCGTGGGGGACGGGGGAACGGAGATCGCGACGAAGGCGTGGTCGGGTGTGGTGTGGTGTGTTTTAACCGGAAGGACGGGGGAGAGAGATCTGACACTTTCTTTCGACGAAACTCACTTCGCTCATAAACTCCACTGCCATCTCGTTGTTTTCTTCCCAAAAAAATGTCTGCGTCTGGTCTTTGGACAGCATTATCGTTTCACAAATGACGGAAATTCAGGCGGCAGACCGCGTGGTGTAGTTTCGGCCTGGCCGATGGCCAACGGGGAGAGGAGAGGGGTGCAATATCCACACTTTCTTTTCTGCGAAGCTCACTTTGTAACACTCCTGCTAGCGGTATTTATTTTATTTTATTTTGCGGAATAAACTTTTCATATATTCCTCAAATATTATGACAGTATAAAGAGCATCAGATATAACATAAAATGCATCTATATCCCTAGACCACCTAGCAACGACTACACACAGTAAAGCAAGCCGCAGTCGAGCCACCGTCATCGCCCCTTCCTTGCCGGAGCTAGACAATCCTTATTGTAATAGACAGACAAAAAGTCATCGTGCTAAGGCCCCAACGGATCAACACATCAGAAACAACAACCACCGTTGATGAAGATAAGCGTAGATCGGAAGGATCCAGCTTATAGACACATGAGCGCAACAAACGAAAACAAGATCCACACAGGTCCACCGAAGACAAACACCAACCGAATCCCGCGAGATGCCAGAGACACGTCTCCGTACATCCTCCGACGACACGAGATGCATCAGCAGGACTAGGGCTAGATGGGGAGAACCATATTCCATCTTCAGGGAGCCGTCGCTGCTTCGCCTTCCTAAGCATGACACAAACCCTAAACGGATTCAGACAAACACCTAAAATGAAGCATGAGCACTTTCATTGACAAAGTCCGGGATCCTGGCCCTAAGGCCACAAAAGATGAAGCAGATCGCCTACAGGCGCTGGCGGAAGGCGAGAAAATCCGAAATGCCTGTGAGCACTTCTTTCTTTCTCTAGGAGAAAGAAAACATTGGTACTTATTTTTTACGAGTTTTTACATGTCAAAACTCGACGACTTTTCTCTTTCTTTTATAAGCATCATTACCTTGTTGGTTCTCCAAATACTCTCCTATTTAGCTGTAGTTTAATACAAATCTCTTTGTAAAATCGGCATCTAGTCCTTGAAAACGAGTTTTTACAAATGACCCGTGAACATAATGTTGTGAAATAGTATTCGCTCTTCTAGATGTTCTCTTGTTTTATTTCATTTTTACTTTAAAAATTTGTGCATTCAATTTTTAACACAGAGTTGTGCGCAAATGAAAAAAAAAGCAAATCCCGTGCGGTTCTAGTTCAATAATGCAAACAAAATTACTTCATGAACTTTTCAGATGCTAGAATTTTGCATAAATATTCATTAATCAGCCTCCAGGCACTTTTTTGTGGCATTTATCTTTTCAAGCAACCTGGCGAGAACAAAAAGGGTGTGAAATCTTTGAACTTCTTTTGACTTGACTTTTCATAGAACTTACAAAATTGTTTATCTTAGTTGTTGGCTTGTTCTCATAACTAGGGGAATGAAAAATCCAACGCTTCTTTTTGAGAAAACGCACCATGTGATACTCATTCACTCTTCTAGAAATTCTACTATCTTTAACATGGGCTTCTTTGATTCACATCTAGTCCTTGAAAACGAGTTTTTACAACCCATCGATTTTTTTTACAAATGACCCGTGAAGATTATGTAGCTAAATAGCATTCACTCTTCTAGAAGTTCTGTTGTTTTATTGTTATTTCAAATTTGTGCATTTAGTTTTTGAACACAAAATTGTTTATAAATGGAAAAAATCCCTTGTAGTTCTAGATTAATAGTGTTAACAAAATTACTTTATGAACTTTTCAGATGCTAGATTTTTTTAATAAAAATCCAGTAATTAGCATCTAGGCACTTTTCTGTGATATTTATATTTTCAAGCTACATGGCGAGAACAAAAAAGGGTGTGAAATCTTTGAACTTCTTTTGACTTGACTTTTCATAGAACTTACAAAAATGTTTATCTTAGTTGCTGACTGGTTCTCATAACCAGGAGGATGGAAAATCCAATGCTTCTTTTTGAGAAAACGCACCATGTGATAATCTTTCATTCTTCTAGAAATTCTACTCTCTTTAACATGGGCCTCTTTGATTCGCAGGTTCCTCAAAACACATGAATGGGAAATATGGAATTGGACTATTGGAGTAGGATAACCTCTTAATTCTATTCGAATTAGAGAACCATAAATTCGGAAAGTGTTTGACAAGACAGAAAAAACAAAAGGATTTGTAGCAAGACATTTGAGTGGAAGGGAATTTTCCTCCAAAGCAGAGTGCAAAGAAATCCTTATGGAAATATCTCAACAATTCAAATTATGCATAGCGGACTACATAGAGAAAATTCCCAAGGATCTGAATCCTATGAATTCTTTTTGAATCAAAAGAGCCATATGAATATAACCAATGTGCATTTAGTCTACTATGGATCTCTGTGCCGCTGTTATATCTTATCAACAGATCGGAAGAATTATTCGCCAAAAAGAAAATCTCTTGAGTGTAGAAGATTGTCCAAGTTGTAACAAACCAACACATGTAAGCCTCGCCCTATCGCGCTGTCTTTAAGGTCAAATTGTGGTCTTGACAGCCAATATTTTTATATAAAAAGATAATATATTAATATCAAAAGTTGATACAAATTAAATCTTACTTTTGCAACAACAGGATATCCAGAGCCACTCAAGCAATCAAGATTGCACGCATATTAGAAGGAAAAAGAACAACCTGAAAAGGTCGAGGCGAGACAAACAACCTGTTGCAACATATCGGTGCATGAACACCATCGCCATCAGATCCAACCATATGAATCAGATCATGGATTTTCACTCAGGGAAGAGAGTGCGAGCAGACTCAACGTTTGGTACAACCAATGAAGCCAGACCTAGGGTTTTCACCCCGAAAACTTGACGCCAGACCTAGGGTTCTCACTACAATTTTTTTTTCAAAACGGGGGCAAAGATTGCCTCATCTATTAATTAAGTAGAAGAGAATTGCCCAGTTAATTACGGAAAACCGGGCAAAAACCGGAACAACAAGGGCTGATCCCACTCGCATAGACTGAAACACACAGGGCAAAGCCCACCCTTCTCGACGACATGTCGATCTGCGGACAGACAACGCAGCTCCGATTCTGACGGAGAACTCAGAAAAATGAAACTAGGCACGGCTGGCACCACGGAAGATCGCCGAAAGGACACCTGGAACCAGTCATCGTATACCACAGGGCCTCGCCGCCGCAGCTTCGACTCCACAGCAACAAACAAAACGAGGCAATATCGTGGACACGCGGAAGAAGAGCCGACTATCGCAACCATTGCCGCGTCACCGACATCGCTCCCACCATCATCGTTGCCACAGAAGTCTGGACGCCACAGTGATTTTCTCGGGGCCGCCGCCCCGACATCCACCGCTCCGTCGCGCCCAGCGCAATCAACCGGCACCACCTTCCGGGGCCGCCGCCCCGACGTACCACCGCTCCGCTCGAGCAGCAACGCCGCGCGACCCAGCTTCCCGCAGCCCACGCTGCTCAGGGCAACCGCTCGCAGACCACGAACGTTGCACCACATCCGGGGCCGCCGCCCCGACGCAAAGTCAGATCGCCCCCTCTGGAACGCGTCGACCGGACCGACAAGCCTGCCACCCAAGTGGCCCAAGATTGCCACCCAAGTGAAGGCCGAGCCACCGCCCCGCCCCATGGAGCCGCACCGCGCATCACTTCCCGAGGCCGCCGCCTCGGCGTTCATCAGCCGTCCGGGGCCGCTGCCTCGGCATCCACCAAACCCGACGTAGGAGAAAACCAAACGCACCAAGCACAAGCTAACTCTCCCAAGCAACACCCCCAAGAGGGAAACGACGAAGACGCCGCCGTCGCCCGCTCCGAAAAATCTGGAGCTTAGGTTTTCACCCGGAGAGCCCGAGCCCCACATAGAAGAAGATGAGTTCCACAATGACGCCTCCAAGGAGGGAAACGACGCCCGAAAGTGCCGCCGTCGACGGCACCGACAAAGTCGGGTCAAGGCTTTTGCCCGGAACACACACATCCCTATGGAGGCCCGCAGATCCGATCCACCCAGAAGCGTGGAGATCATTGGAGCCGTTCCTGTTGCGCCTTGCACTCTCCAACGCCGACCACCAAGCTTCACCGCGCACCACCCTCGGCGCACACGACACCATGGCCAAAATGCCATGGCTTCCAGCACGGGGCCGCCACCCCGGCTTCCTCCTCGCGTCACGCCCGTCTGACGAGCCCGCCTCCCGAGCTTCCCTGCCCGGCGCCTCCCGAGCCGAACCACCTCCCGCCCACGCGCCCGACTTGCGCCGCACACAACGCACGCACCGCGCGAGACGCCCGCCCGCATGCATCCGCGCCTCCCCTTGACGGCGCCCCTGCTAGAGCGCCAGATCCCGCGCCCCCTCGGACCGCCCGTGCCGGAGTGAGCCCCCTGCCGCGCCGCGACACCCCTCGGACCGCCGGAGCCTCACCAGCCCGAGCCAGAGCCGCGCCCGCGATCCCGCCCAAGCTCGCCGCGCCCGCGCGCCAGATGCGCCCTCGCGCCTCGCAGAGAGATGCCCCGCCGCCACCCTCCCTGGAGCCAGACCGGGCTTCGCCAGCGAACTCCTCAGGCGGCGGCGAGGTGGGGGGTGGAGGGAGGAGGGAAGGTGGCGGCGCCGGAGTGGTTCCCCCCGTGCCGCCAGGGAGAGGCGACGCAGGGGTCAGGCATAGAATACGAGAGAAACCACCGATGCAGTTTCCACTACAAAATTTGATGCCGCCACCAACTTGCCACAAAGATGTAAATCGTTCAATGATGGAATGCATGTGAACCAGGTAAACATGGACACCCACGGGAAACAAAGCACAACAAAGGCAAACGATAACCGTTCTCGACTGTTAATACTCCAGAGCCGGACCTGCCGGTTTTCAATACAGTAACATGTTCCAAACAAAACAACAGGCGGCAAACTGAGTCATGATGAAAGCACAGTTAGTTCACGCACTCATGGTGCCACATCCAAGGCAGGCACCGTCTAAACAAAACAAACAGCTCCGTCCTGGACGAGTACTCGCAGCGCACCGGCACTGCTTTCCACAATTTATGGATACATCTACTACGGATTTGGACACGGTACAAGGGTAGAGTAACGGCAGCGAACAATATAAGGCGCGCCTTCGCTCTAGCTTACTTACTCCATGGATCGGTCAGGCTTATTAGCTGCTGGCGGCTGACGACTGTCATCCTTTTGGCCCCCCGAAGACGACGACGAGCCGACCTTCCTGAAAACCCTGCCACCAAACAGGTCCTTCCCGAGCCTCCCCTTGAAGGGGAACTGCTTCTTGAAACGGTTCCGGAACAGCGAGCCGCTGCGCGCTGGCGCGAGCGCAGACTGATTTCTCTTCAGCACATGGTCGTTGCGAGAAGGGTTTGCGCTGCTGCTGCTACCACCCGCATCACCAGAAGAAAAGCGAATGCCATGATTCCTGCGAGCGGATCTGAGGGCGGCGTGAAGAGGCTCCGAGAATGATACACATCCTTCACTATCGGGAGCTCGCGTGCAAAGCGGGCAAGGTGGTTCATGGGCTTCACTCTTCGGAGTACTTTCCTCCAGGCAGTCTGCGTGGAAGACGTGTCGGCATGGGAGGACTGCTGCTACTGGCATATTGGTATTTCGAACTATCCGGTTTGAGCTCCATGGCGACTTCTGCCTGAGGAATCTCTCGCATAAGCCACATTTCAGGAAACTCGTTGAACTTGTTGGGGACCTTTGGGAGTCAATGCTGATATGGTCTGAAATGTCAATGGCATCACCATCATATCCAAAATCATAGCTGCTAGCACTGCTCCATCTGAATCCTTCCCTCCTAGAGCTTGTGTTCGGCTCAGGAGAAGCCTCCATCTTCCGAAGTTCACTCAGTGTGTCATGGAACTTGAGCTCAGGACTCGCCAAACTGCGCCTCCACACAGGAGAAGCCAGGCTGTCATCACTCGGTGTGGTACGCCCAGCATTACTAGCCTCAGCCACCCCCGAGGCTTCTGCTTCTGACACTGGATTGCGGAAGACTAGCGGGTAGACTGGTGTTGACATAAAGGATCGCCTTCCCAGATGATTGCGAGGTAGATGTGAAGCTGGTCGTTTACCAGAAGATGCCAGCTGACTTGTTTCTGAGAATGGGGATGCAGAACTGAAACTGCTCACAGCAGTTAAATGTCTCTGCAGCACACAATGAACAAAAAAAAATCAGCACTATGATACAGAGGACACGCCTATATGTTTATTTTGGTTAAAAGCATGCTAGCTGACAGAGAACTAGGGGGATTAAGTAAATAAAAATAAAATGGAGCTTGCCTCGCTGGATTGGAGATCGGAACTTTCAGGTTTCGGTCCTGGTCCCAAAGAGTAGAGAAATGGTTAATTAAACAGGAAGCCAACAAAGGAACACTAGCACTATAGTAATGACTGATCAGTAATCATGAACATGGATGAAAGAAAAATTCAGGTGTTGCAGGGGTAGCTGTTTCTAACGTGTACCACTGAGCGCTGATGCCCATGTATACGGTTATTTTTTTTTGCCAAAATTTCCAATGAAACCAATTGACAAAGTAAATTGTGCTGTATGAAAACTAATACAATTAGAAACCGAGTAACTAAATCTGCAAAACCAGCTCTCATAATGTGCCCCTGAATCACATCAAAATGTAATTCGTCAATGAACTTGTATTTCATCCAATTAGGGCATGTGTTTACCAAGTTCCTTACTATGCAATTCTTCAATAAACTTGTATTCATCCGAATATGGGTACAGATTTACTTTCTTCATGCCATACTCATCTCACCTTGACATGGGAATAATATTCTTTGGGTTCAGATCTTGTTGAAGACTTATGCTAGACAAACCAGACATAATACTTACTTAGCACGTTTGATACAGAAGACTTTGTACTGTTTAATGAAGCATTCCATGTATGAACGGGACAAAACACAATATCCCACAAAAACGTTAAGAACTTGGGAAGACAGCAAGAGTGTAGCAGGATCTTTTCAGAAATAATTAGACCATCCAAATGGCGCTACATATAGGCAAATTACCATATGAACAGGCAGATGAATCAAGCACTTATAGACTGTTGAGACAGTGATTCACAAGCCATGTTTCAAGTACTATTTGCAAGGAAAGCCAGTCAATTCAGCAAATTTCTTTCGTACTAACACCAAAACAAGCCTATGTTACAACATAATGCAATGCTTCCAAATGTGTTTACGATGCAGCTACTATCATGTTCATTTTTTCAGTGACAGACTCCATTCATTATACTGTGAAGAGATGTGCATATTACACAAATAGAAACATGGCAAAACAGCATCCACGGTATGTAATCAGGAACAAGTATATATATACCTCCTCCAGGTGTAGAGAACTCGCCAAGATCAAATCTTTGCAGAGAGGGTGTCCAGCGTGGAGCCTGAAGGCTGTCAACAGGACTACCAAAATAAGAAAGTGCTCCATCAGATACAGAGTGGTGGTGATTCAGGTACTGGTCACTGCCAAATGCACTTCTACTTCCTTTACTATGTGATGATAGTGATGACACATAAGGTGGATGATCGTGTGGAGCATCAGGAGTCCTATGAGGCAAACCGTCTGATGAGTACATGCAGTCCCATCCCCGCGATGGAGGAGAGAAGCTCGAATTCATCCGCCAACGAGGCTCTGTAGGATCCATGGAACAGTCTCTGCTAGCAGGATTGGACTTTGTCCCATGTGGCCTAGCGGCCACGCAGCAAAGAGCGCCCGTCTTGACTAATTTGCCCAATCACGTGCAAATACTACTAGCTTATTTTTGCTCGCAAATAAAGCTTACTCGCAGCGTCGATAACTTGTTATTTTCAAGTCAAGAGACAGAGGGCTTCAAACAGTGTCACCTGTGGCATTTACAGAACAAGTTAGCAACGACTGAAATAGTTTTTTGTTCTAAATTCAAAGGCTATTATCTTGATCTACAAAAGGTCACTGACTTAAATAACAAGGACCTCATCAAACCCACAACATGTCTCTCGCATACAAATCAGCATATTCTGCACCAAGCAAACATTTTATGCGTAGTAAAGTTTGAGGTTCACCAGGCTGACTAGTTCTTTCTTTTGTAATGTTCCAATGACGTTTTCCTCCCCCCACCTTAAATATGCTTATGTTTCAAAGCCACGAGATTCAACACTACCTGCAATAGCACATAACAGCATGGTGTGCGTGTGCGCAACACCAACCTAGTTCTGAAAGCGGGGGCAGACTCGAGGTTCAGTTAAACCCTCAATTTCTTCTGAAAATAAGAGGCTAGTTCAGGGTAACAGGCACCAAAATACGTATACTTGAATATGAGCTCGGACAGTCCAATGGCGAATCAATCCAAACCCGGACAGATCTTGGCTCCACGCCAGTCCACAGTCCAGAGGACAGCGGAGGAGGGTTACGCCTACGGGCTATGCGACACCAGTTCTGGTATACGCCCTATCTGACCTCACCAAACGCCGGCAGCCCCCCATCCGTCTTCCCCAACCTCTAACCTAATACCTCCTGCTCATCCTTCCCCGCAGCCCCGTCAGCACCCCCAGCGGCTTCTCCGCCTAGCCGACACCCCGGCACCGCCACCCTCGGACTTTTAAACAGGAACTTCCCCTTTAGATTAGAATATTTCAGAACTTTTCTACTGTCTAATAGAAAAAAAGCATAAGACTTTCGACAGGAAACCCCGATTTTCAACGACGAACTGAAATGTTTCGATTCGATTCGTCTTTCAGCGGGACGCGTCGGGGGGTTCTCACCTGCATGCCACGAGTCTGAACTCCCGACCGAAGCGCCGGTCGGCGGCGACGCTTTAAGCCAGGGGGGAGACGAGGCGCGCGCGCGTGGAGGGGGTGGGGGTGGGGAGGCGCGCGGCGGGCCTAGGAGCAGCGCCCTCTCCGGCGGGGGGGGGGGGGGGGGGGGGCGGCGGCGCGTCGGGCGGCGGTGGGTGGCAGTGGGAGGAGGAGGAGGGCGAGGAAGCGGTCGGGATGGGAATGGGAAGCGTATCATCACCCTTTCCAGAACAGTAATGTGACTCCGTTGGAATGTAGTTTGGGCGCCTCGGGGCCGTGGGATCGGGCCACGGACGGCCCCGATCGGCCGGTGGCGAGATATTTCGGTGCAGATGCTAGACTTACCAACGAAGGCACAACACCTGACGGGCTCGTGCCGTCGTGCAAGTGCGGTTTCAACGTAGCAACGCATGATTGGTAGAGCCCAACACCGTCACTGGCGAGAAAGAGGAGTAGGCAAGGGTTTTGATTGCTATGCCTTTTGTCATGGTCCACTGATTAGTTCTTGATGAGTATAGTATACCATACGATATTAGAGCAAGTATTGTTATATTTTTCTTATAGCGGCTTTAGAGCATCTACAGCGGCATATGACAAATATGACCCCTCAAACGTGCGCGGACTCCTCAAATTAGCACAACTACATCCGGACATCTCATACTAGATTCTCAAATCCAAACAAAAGCATGCAAACGAAATAACCTACGTACGAAATAGATGATCTAGCTACTCCTTGTCGGAGATGTCCACTATATTCGTGCCCGACTCCGACTACATGGGCGGTAGCTGCATCTTCGGCTGCTTCGCTCCGGCCTCCACCTCCTCTATCTCTGCGTCGAGTTCGATGAAGAGCGCGTCGGACGCTACCTGCTCCTGCAGGAGGAACTGCCGGTTGGCCTCCACATAGACCTCATCCTGGATGGACTCCAGGATGGCCTGCTACCCTGCCATCTCCATGGCTTGGGCGAGGGCGAACTTCGCCTCCGCCTCCGTCATGTTGAACCCCGGAGAAGGCTGCTCCGCCTCGTCCTCCTCCGGCAACGACGAGAAAAGTGTCGAGGAGCTGTGCGAGCGAGAGAGGTTAAAAATAGCTTGTGCAGTTTTGTTCTATTAATTTAAAGACTAAGAATCGGTTTTAGTGAAGAAAATATGTTGATAGTTCTTAGGGCATCTCCAATGTCGCCCCTCAAACCGTCTGCACACGTCCGGGCCGAGTTGTCCGGACATAGTTTGAAATCCAAAACGGGTCGGTATTTGCCCACGGACATGGATGCTTGTACGTATTCCCGCAAACCATACACAAACTGGGGGAGAGGGGATGCGGGCGTCCGGACCTCACCACGTAGGACTTCGATACCCCTAGCCCCACTCAAATCCCCTCTTGGACCACATTTCTTCACTCCGCCCATGCTTCCCCCTTTCTCAGCATGTGCACCCTCCTTGCCCGCTGCCACCTTTGTACCTCTCCAGCCGCCGCCCAGGCATTGCCGAGCCCGTAACCCAACCCACGTGCATGCCCATGTTAGACTACGCCGTCGTGCACCTTGGATCCGTCTGCAGCCAAGTACCCTCCGCCCCTGCCGATGATGTCCATGGCGGACACTACGCCCAACAGGTCTTCGATCAAATGCCACTGAGCTTTCTTTTGACCTTCTCGTTGTTTCCTAGAGTAAGCACGATGGTGGGGTACTTGGTGATGGAGGATGAGCTGATGTGCGATGCATGTTTAGTCCTATCTACGGACTTTGTAGGCATGAGACATGGGGCTCGACCTTTTGGCAAAACATGCATTCTTGGTTTCATGTGCAAAAGCACTTCGCGCTCCTACGACTTGGATGTGATCCATGAAACACAATGCAAAGTTCCTAGCCCATCGATGGTACACCATCTTCAACTCCGTCATGAAGTATCACAATGCGATTACACAATCGGAGAGAAGACCACCGGGTGCGTCAATCATGGAGATAATAAGTTTTGCTTCTTGTTGCCCTACATGTTAGTCAATTCATTGATTCACTCAATGTTGCAACTTGGTAACCATCACATTATATAGCCCAGACGTGCTGCCATGTTGTATCACAAAACCGAGGGCAGGCCATTTACGTTAATACATTGTTGGATGAAACTCAAGGGGCATAGTGTTGTGGATCGGCATGTGTGAATTCCGACTAGAGTATCATTGATTTTGGAGTCGATGAGTTCGAAAAAAATTGTTGAACATCCTGTTATCTCTTTTTTCCTGAGAAACTTTCAATCTATTCAACTTCAATCATGATAGTACAAAGAACATTAGAGGTAATAAAAATACAACCAGGTTCGTGGACCACCTAGCGATGACTACAAGCATTGGGGTGAGTCAAAGGCGCGTCGCCGTCATCACCCCTCCCTCGCCGAAGCCGGGAAAACCTTGTTGCACTAGACATTTGGGGAAGTCAACGTGCTAAGGCCCCATAGGACCGGCGCACCAGAGTAGCAACCATCGCTGATGAAGAAAGTCGTAGATGGGAAGGATGAAATGTGTAAACATCCGAACGAAAACCAGTTCCAAACAGACCCACCGAAGACCAGCACCTACCGGATCCCCTGAGATCCAGTGGAAACACACCTCCACACACCCTCCGATGAAGCTAGACACACCATCGAGACGAGGATAGAATGTGGGAGACATTATTCCTATTGAGGGACATCGCCACCGCCACATAGCCCCAATCAAGACACTAAACCTAACAAGAACGAGAACAGGGTCCCTCCCGACACGGGGGGGGGGGGGCTCGGCACCTCCATGGCCCAGAGGCCATTGGAGATGAGGCGGACCAGCGGCGACGCCGCTGAAGGAGGAGGAAAGATTGAGATCTTTTCTTGTGAAGGAGGAAAGAGAAGGTGTAAGGAATATATTTGAACTATTGTTGTACTAGGGATATTTGCATGTTATTTATGGATGAATTTTGCTTTTTCTATAAGTATTTTGAGTGGTACGGATTAAAAAAACCAAGTGCAGACGTTTAGGGGATAAGTCCTTTTTTGGGGGGTGACAAGCTTTAGGGAAAAGGTGAGATAATTACACGATAGTACCACATTTGGGGCGATGGTGGCAAATTGGTAGTTTGGTACTTTTTACGTGTCAGTAACAAGTTTGGGGTGAACCGTTGCAAATCGGGCTAAAATTTGTATTTCTATATATTGACGTTGGAACTGACTGCCCGGGCCCGCGCATCAGCTGCCACGCTGGCGAATCGGCACCCGCCCGCTCGCTCGATAGGTGCGGTCCGGCTCAACCCGGCCCGGCGCGTGCTCTGTCTCCTCCTTCTCCTCTCTTCCTTCGTATATCGATGAACGACGAACCCTAGCTCCGCGCCTATACAACGATGGCGGCGGCGACCCCAGGCAGTGGTGGCGGCAGCGACAGCGACGGCTATGATGACGGCGCAAACATTCCCCTCTTCGGCAGCGGCGCGGCAGGAGCATTCGAGGGCGGGGACGACTACTCGAGCTCTAAGTATTCGAGCGACGATGACGAGTTCATGGAGCCAGCACTGTCGATGGAGCAGCGGGTACTGCTGGCACAACTTTGGGTGGCGAACCCTAGCAATAGCCACGAGCTGACCCACGGGCCCGGCGGCGTCCTGTAAGTTTTTGTCTTTTTTTCTTCTCTTTTATTTTCTAATTAGGGTTATAGTGTACTGATTAGGTAAAATGCATGTGAATTGTAGTTTATATGAAGACATATGGGGTGGTAGGATCCATTTCGACAATAACGATCTGTTAGAGAGGAAGCTTAGCGGTTTAGATGTGACATATCTGAATATGGTTGTATTGATGGAAACACAAGGCTTTAGTATTGATGATTCACTAATGTTTTACATGGAGACCCCAGGAGAGCAGGGCTTGGAATTGGTTGATAGTAATGTTAAACTACAGTTGATCAAGAGGCAGAATGAGGAGAGTCTGGTGCTTAATTTGCTATTTAGGGCTTGTCCACCAGCTGTCAGTGTAGCACAGAAGGGTTTTGTAGAGAAGCAAAATTTAGATCCAATTGTTTATTCTGAGCCCGTTGTTTATGATCTGGCTGATCCACCTGTTTATGATGTTGATCAGCAAGGTGTTGCTTATGAAGGTCAGAGTAGCTTCTCTATTGCAGTTGTAGGTCCTGCTGTTTTAACAAAAGGGGGCAGGAGTGTTCTAAATCCAAAGTTAAAAGAAGTTGTGGAGGAAGAACAAGATGGCTATGATGGCAGTTATGCATCTTCATCTGAAGGGCAATATTATAGTGACAATAACCCTTATTGTGTGGGGGATTTAAGGCCTAACTACAATGAGGAAATGATTGATGTTGAAGACATGGAGATGGAAGAGGGAAACAGACAGAGAGAGGAAGAAGTACAAAAACTAGATGAGAAAGAAACACAGGAGGAAGAATCAGAAGAAGAGACAGAGGAGGAAGAACAAGTGCATTATGAGGGTGACACAAAGGTAGATGAATTATTTGATTTGGAGGATGATGACCCTATTGTTCCAGAAGAGGAAGAAAAAATATCTGTGCCAGCAAAGAAGAAGCAAAAGGTGCAAGTAAGGAGGGGACCAACAATAAGGTCACATTCCAGTGTTTTAGAAGAAGTGCAACCTGATTAGAAACCATCATCAGATGAAGAAGATAATAGTTTACTGAAGGACAATGAAGATGATGGGTTTCAGCCACTAGCATTTGTGCTACCTCAAAGAAGGAGGAGCGGGGCAAAAAAGAGGCCACCTAGAGTATGGTACAATGAGGATTTGGAGCAACCACACCAACTACTACAACTTCATATGTGTTTCAAAGATCAACATCAATTCAGAGATGCTCCGTTGAGCTTGCACATCACTCGGTGCAGAGACTTCAAGTATCACAGGAACTCATATCAGAGGATCATTGTGCATTGCAAGAATTCACAATGCAAGTTCTGCATTGTGGCAGTTGTTATAAAAGGGGGAAACACTTTTGCAATCAAGAAGATGAGAATACAACACACTTGCCCTAGTTCTACTGAAACAACCAGGGTAAGTGCCAAGTGGCTTGCAAAGCAATATGAGCCACTATTCAGATCTGATGTCACTTGATAAAGGCGAAGGTGTCCCGATGTTTCGATGAGATAGATATCGTTTTCTGTGGGAGTCGACTTTGACAATCCGACTACGAACGTGCGAAGACGTCGCGCCTTAGCAATCGCTAAATCATCTTCCGAGGGTTATTGACCACGCCAGAGCATGATCAACCTGACCACGAGGGTCTATTTCCTGTGAGCAAACGAAGAACAAGCAAGAAACTGAGATTGCAATATGGATATTGCGAATAAAAGAGGAAAGCTTTATTAATGAAGGTGGGGTTCTGTGACGTCTTGGTCTAGTCGTTGGACACAAACAAAGTACGCGAAGTTGCAGCTATGGCGAACTTTTAATCTAAACAAAACCCAAAGTCTAAACGACGCCCTAAGGACTGTATATATGGAGGAAGAGGGTGGAATTTCGTGGCCCTTGGAGGAGGGGTCCGGAACCAACCCTAACTCTTGTTTTCCCACACATACGGACTCTAAAAATAGCCTATACTTAAGTATTTCAAAAATACATGGGCCTGGCCCAATAATAAGGTGATGCAGCACCTAGAATAGCCTCTGGACGAAATTTATGAAGTGGCATCTTGTATATTTCGTCCAAGGCTTCATGCACTCCTTATGGTGGCTTCAAAGTTCTGAAATCATCACTTGTAACTCCGTTCTTGATCCTCTTGCGCATGCCATCATATCCATGCTTGAACTTGCTCCAAGGTTCATCTTTCTTGTCCAATCTAGGCCCTTCATTTGTAAGCAAAACAAATGTATCCAATTTAGGCAGCATCATATTCTCATGAACATTAGAATCGTTACCAAGAAACGAAAGTACCTGATAATTCAATTGGCGTGCGCGAGCTCTAGTAATTGGTCCAGTATGTATAGCCGCAGGGGCTGTGGGTGTAACAATGGTATTGATGTCCTCATCATCCTCCCCTTCTTGAAATGAAGTCGTCCTCGATGAAAGTTCATCGTCCTCACCCAAATAAGGCTTCAAATCTGCAATGTTAAAAGTGGGACTAACCCCAAAATCTGTAGGCAGCCCAAGTTTATATGCATTATCATTTATTTTCTCTAACACCTTAAAAGGACCATCATCACATGGAATTAGCTTTGATTTGCGCAAATTAGGAAATCTATCCTTACGCAAATGTAACCAAACAAGATCTCCAGGTGCAAACACAACATGTTTTCTACCCTTATCTCCAGCAAGTTTATATTTAGCATTCATACGCTCAATGTTTTCCTTAGTTAACTCATGCATTTTTAAAATCAATTCAGCACGTTCTTTAGCATCAAAATTAACCTTCTCCGAAGATGGAATAGGCAACAAATCAATAGGTGCACGAGGTAGGAAACCATACACAATTTCAAAAGGGCACATCTTAGTAGTAGAATGCAATGAACGATTATAAGCAAATTCAATATGAGGCAAGCATTCTTCCCACATTTTCTTGTTATTCTTCAAAACAACCCTAAGCATAGTAGACAATGTTCTATTGACTACTTCAGCTTGTCCATCAGTTTGAGGGTGACAAGTAGTACTAAAAAGCAGTTTAGTCCCCAACTTAGCCCATAAACATCTCCAAAAGTGGCTAAGAAATTTAGTATCACGATCTGAAACAATAGTATTTGGCACACCATGCAAACGAATAATTTCACGAAATAACAAATCAGCAACATTTACAACATCATCACTTTTATGACATGGTATAAAGTGTGCCATTTTAGAGAACCTATCCACGACAACAAATATGCTATCCCTCCCCTTCTTTGTTCGAGGTAAACCTAAAACAAAGTCCATAGATATATCCTCCCAAGGAACACTAGGTACAGGCAAAGGCATATATAAACCATGAGGATTGAGCCGTGACTTAGCTTTTTGACATGTAGTGCAGCGAGCAACAAAACGCTCAACATCCTGTCTCATCTTTGGCCAAAAGAAATGTGTAGCAAGTATATCCTCCGTCTTCTTGACGCCAAAGTGTCCCATTAATCCTTGTCAGCACCCCGACTCAATGCCACATCGATCTAGCATGTAACACCTCATATCACTTTGCGGCCTCACGCACGGTATTCCCACGGGTGTCGCCTTACCTTTGCCCGGGACCGTTTGCGCCTTTTGGCACACGTATATGATAGTGTCGCTAGCATCCATATGATAAGGAGCCCGGGCTGACATGGCTAGTCGTAAACCCAAAGTGGCACAGACTTACAGGGACAGGCATCCATGACCCAGCATCGAACGTGTCGGTCATCAGCGAGTGAATCCAGGCTGTAGCACTGGGCTAGCAGGACTCCGGTGAACCAGGCTGTAGCGGGCTAACAGGACTCCGGTATTCATCGCGTGACATTTCCCCGAAGGGACAGACACAGGAACGAAGAAGGACACATGCCGGCCAGCCTAAGTGTTCCGGAGCAGTAGCAAGCTACCATGGCTCGGTGGAAGCACTAGGAGACATTTCCCGGTAAGAGAGGCTACTAAAGATAAACAACTAGATAGTCAGATCCCACACATACCAAGCATTTCAATAACATACACACAATATGCTCGATATGTGCAAACACAACATGGCATCACAACATGACTCTACGACTCAAGTATTTATTCAATAGGCTCCGAGGAGCGAGATATTACAAACAGGGGTCTCATGACCCAACATTCAGAGCATACAAGTCAAAGCACAAGCGGAAGCTATCATGTCTGAGTACAGACATCTATAAATGAAAAAGGCTTGAAAGCCTGACTATCTACCAGATCCTGCCGAGGGCACAAGATCGTAGCTGAGGTAACAAGCTAAACGTCGAAGTCCACGCGGAACTACTAGCGAGACCGAAGTCTCTCTGCAAAAACATAAAATAGGCAAACGTGAGTACAAATGTACCCAGCAAGACTTACATCAGAACTAACTACATATGCATCATTATCAACAAAGGGGATGGTGGGGTTTAACTGCAGCAAGCCAGCTTTGACTCGGTGGCTATCCTGAACTACGACTGCAAGTAACTCTTTTGAGGTGGCGCACACGAGTCCACATATTCACCATATCAATACACCACTATGGATCCGCTCCCGTCTCCCTACGAGAACGCCATCCATAGCACTCACGCTTATCTTGCGTATTTTAGAGTATCCACTTTCACTTGTCTATGAACTGATATAAGCAACCCAGAAGTCCTTTCCGCGGACACGGCTATTCGAATAGATGATGTTAACCCTGCAGGGGTGTACTTCATCACACACGCTCTCACCACTTACCGCCGTTTACACGACATGTACTCGGCAACCTTCAAGCGGAAGCCCAACGTGGGTGCCGGCCACGGCCTGCCTAAACACTCAAGTCTCTAGTCCAGGTTTATCGCCTATTCGGGTTCCATCCATGAGGAGATCCGGCCGGAGTTTCGCTCACAGCACCAAACGATGTGAACAGGGTTCCCGAGACACCAAACGGGCGCCCGGTACACCGTGCCACGTGCCTACCGCATCACAGCCCACCCCTCCGGTCAGCGCTGCCCACGGCCTCCAGCATACTACAAACACCAGAAACTACTTGCAACTCCTGGACAGAGGACAAGGGTGATTAAGAAGCCGAGAGGGTCCATTGGTTTCGGGCCCAATGCGTGGTAGTAGCTGAATCATGGATCACAAACACAGAACTCAGTTCCTGAGGACGGCTGCAATGAGACAACCCACCATGTACTCCTACATGGCCTCTCACCGCTACCTTTTCCAAATCATGTTCACACACTTAGCTCACACACAGTAGGACGTGTTCATACACCTCTGATTCATTCCCGATGAATCAGACCTGACACAACTCTAAGCAATAGCAGGCATGACAAACAAGCATGAATGAGTAGGCACAACAGGGCTCAAACAACTCCTACTCATGCTAGTGGGTTTCATCTATTTACTGTGGAATGACAGGTCATGCAAAGGATAAAGGGGTTCAGCTACCGCAGCAAGTAACAGTTGAATCGTTGTTGTCCTAATGCAGTAAAAAAGAGCAGGAGCGAGAGAGTGGGATTGTATCGGAATGAACAAGGGGGTTTTGCTTGCCTGGCACTTCTGAAGATAACATTGAGTCTTCATCGGTGTCAACGATCACATCATCGGTACAGCGTCTACCGAGGGGGAACAACACCGGCAAACACAGAAGAAACACGATCAATGCAATGCACAATATGATGCATGCTATGACATGGCAATATGAATGTGTTTTGGGCTAGTGCACCTAGCTATGATTTAAATGAAGTTGGTTTGAATACATGATTCAAATTCCAACTCCATATATGATTATTTAAATGCCCTTTATTTGTTTTGTCCAAAACAGAGGACAACATTGTTCAAACATGCATGAAAATAGTACAAATGGATTCCTTGAATTTTTCTGATAATTTTTCATATATAAATTATTTAATTTGGAGTTACGGTTGAATTTCTATGATTTTTAGAAGTTTATACAATTTTCTGGAATTTCCTGAATAATAATAAATCCAGAAAATGATTTAACTGCGTCAGCCTAACGCCAGCATGACGTCATCGAGTCAACGGCCAGGTCCAGGTCAAACCTGACGTGCGGGGTCCATACGTCAGTGACACAGGAACTAATCCCGCGTTGACTCGGGCTTTGACCCGCTATGGGGCCCGCTGTCAGTGTCTGTTAGTGTGCTAATTGGGGGGGATTAGCCGCTAATGGCAACGCCACGTCAGCAAGTGACGCCGGCGACCACGGCGACGGCGAGACCTCGCCGGAGTTGCTCGGGACGGCGCTACAGGGCACCGTTTTGCTCGGGGTTTGCGGCTACAGCGAGCTGGAAGACTCGCGCATCCAGTGGTGGTGGCGGCAGCAGCTGCGGTGGTCGGGATCGATGGCGGCGACCAAATTAGCGGCGGCCGGAGTTCGGGTGCGGTCGGGTTCGGCGCTGCTGCTCACGAACGAGGGAGCTGAGGCGCTGGAGGGGCTCTACGGGTCGCGGCAAGCACAACGGGTGCACGCCCGTGACCAAATGGTCACCGGGGTTTTGCCGGAGTCGAGCTCGCGCGGCGGTGATTTTCGGCCTTGATGGAATCGACGGCCAGAGCGAGCAAAAGAGAACGGGGGTAGGGGTGAACGATGGCGGGGCTTACAGGGGGTCGATTGGAGGCCCAGCGACTCGGGGGAGACATCGGAGGTGGCGAGCGGGCGCCGGCGATCTCGGGCGGCCGGAGATGGGGGAGACGGCGTGGGCGGCGATGCAGGGCTCCCGCAGTCGAACGGGCGGGCGTAGACGATGCAGGAGACGATGGCGGTTCTTCTGGGCTTATCGACAGGGCGAGGGGTGGCCGGTGGCCACGGTGGTTGTGAGCGACGTCGGCGGCGGCTCTCGGTCATGGGGGGGGGAAGCAGAGGAGCGAGGGGGAGGGAGGTCCAGAGAGCGAGGGAGAAGTGAGAGGGGGTCGGGGAGGCGCGTGGCGTCACCGGGGCGTCGAGGAGGAGCCAGGCAGGCTGGGAGGGAGGAGGTGGAGGCTTCGGGCGCGCTGGCGTCGACACGCCTCTGCCTACTGGCAGAGGTGGAAGAAGACCAAGGCGCCCCTGGTGGGCTGGGCTGATTCTGCTAGGCCACCAGGTGAGTGGGCCTCAGGTAAGCGTCAGGTAAGTCCTTCTCTCTCTCTCTTTTATTTGTTTTAGTTTTCTATTTTTATTACTCTGTTTTGAATTAGTAAAAATACTAACTCATTTTATAAAATCCCGACAAAAATTGTGGGCACTATTTGGATTATTTCCAATAGCCCCCAAGTACTTTCAGGATTATTTGGACATTTAAAAAAAATATTATAAAATTTAAATGTCCAAATTCAAATACTTATGAATTAATTCAGTGACCAAATGTGACATGAAAAATGTGCAGCACCTCTGGTTCTGGTTTAAAGCATTTTTTCAGTAATGATGAACATTTTCTAGAGCCATTTGAATTCACTGAAAAATATTTTGGGTTGAACCTATTTGAATTCCTTTAATGCTAGGGTTTAGGCAATCCCCATTTCAAGTTTCATAAAATTTAAACATGATGCATGGATGCAATGCCACTAGTTACAAGCAAGCTCTAGGGCTGTGACAACTCACCCCCACTAAACAAGAATCTCGCCCCGAGATTCAAGACGTGAGGTAAGAGGAAAAGGGGAGTCACAAAACTATCACAATCTTCATGATCCAATTGCCCTTCTCGGAGATGGTGATCCATTCCATCATCTTGGTCTTGACGTCTTTTCTTTCGAGATCTTCACTCGACACAACAACAGAAAGAAGGGGGAAACCCTACAGGATTTACTCGTCTTTGAAGATCGAGCAACTCAAGATCAGTTCATGGAGAGACGTAAGAATAACTCTTGAGTTGAGACACCAAACACACATTAGGAATGATGGTAAAGAAATGGATGACGAAGGTTCAATTGGTAGGCAACCATTCCACACTTAGGTAAAATGGTGGATGGTTTCGACACCTTAGGAAAGGTGACGCAAAGAGCTATTCCCCTAAGTGGCAAAAAGAATTACTTTTGATTCAGAGATCATTGAAACTCTTCATACCAGCCTAAGGCAATTCACAACGATCGTTTGGCGGGGTGCAAAGGAATGGTACACCCGGACTAGAATGGATGATGTGGACTACCTTGTTGAGGACAACGCAATGGATGATTTTTGCTTATCACCGGAAATGGAAGGGACCCATGGTAGAATGGCACATTGGCGGTGCAAGCTGGGAACAAAATGCAAATGATGGGAATGATTCTAGTAACTGGGGAGAGGCTCAACAATAGAGAGTTATTCCACTATTGGAATGGTTATAGCATAACCGAGGAAATCTGGGGCAATCCCAGTTAGTGCCGATGATAACACGTAGAGCTTGTGCGTGCTCTCAAGAACTTGAGCATTTCCACAATCATCAAGGTTTTACCAACATTATGTGTCAAGGATCCTGGCAACACAACATACTACCATGATGGCTAATGATGGATGATGCAGACGCAAAGGAAGATAACACCTTCTCAGATTACACCTTAGCGAAGCCAAGGAACAAAATCTGGATGATCGACCGAGAGACATTTAGCACTCCGCTTCTAATGTTCTCCTTGATGTGCTAGTGTATCCCATTCATCGATATGGTTTGATAACTAGAACATCAAGTAAAAGGTCGGACTTCGGGAGAAATAGAATCCATAAGGAACAACTAGGGAGTAAATCCTACGAAATCCCTATGGGGAGGTGGCCAACTTCTTCAATCAAGATACTACAATAATAAGTCTTCCGGTTGGGTGTGTTGGCCACGACATCCACCTTACCGGTTATCGAGGGACCAATATTATAGTTCTTGGGAAAAGTTCCAACCATCATATCTGCCTGAGATTCAGATCTGGTTGGTGTCAGGATATTCCAGACTCATCGAGTCTAGGAAGAAAAATGAAAGTTTGCAACACAAATCGATGAGATGACGTTGCGAGATTCTCGGGGAATGAACTACGATAGTAAGCTCCAAAACATGAGCTGGTTCTGCTACAAACATGTGAACACGATGTCCTAGACAAGCATGACCACGTGGTAGTCTTACAATAAAACACTACCGAGTTCTGGTTGGGAACCATCACCGTGGATAACGAAGTCCTTGCATAAGTCATATGATTAGCTCTTATGAAGGAACTTCTTCTCCTTGAACAAATCAATCAGTGGCTTGGTGTGCTCGGGACACATATGGAATGAAGGTTGCAAGTCTCCAGACCACAGAATACTTCGCACGTGTGCATGACTGATTTGGGATGATTCCAAAGGAAACAAAACAATCTTTCTCAAATTCATGGCGGCAACTTTCACCAAATGCACGTGTATAAGAGGAAGTCACTCCTTTCATCCGAACATATGCTTCATGAGCTAGCATGAACAAATGCTTTCAAAAGTTTCCAACACTAGCTTAATGTTCAGCAAAATTATGGAGAAGACAAGGATGTTGTCGATGGACTCAACAACAATTCATCCAGATTCCCATGAAGATGGAATTCCCTAATTATGTGAACAGGTGATAGCATTGGTCAGACCCAAAGAATATAATGGTGTATGCTCGAGGAAAAACCACGAGTAAAACAACATTACAAACATCGTTGGTACTGATTTGATTTGATGATAGCCCACACTCAAATCAAAGGATTGATAAGACAATAGGTCCAGCAACTGATCACAGGGACCAATCGATGAAGATATCATCTTTCTTCAACACACACTACACAAGAATATCCCTTTGGAACGAACTAAGTCAGGCAAGCTTTTATCTTCCAACTCTCCAAGTTGTTGTCTAGCTTAACCAACTAGCTCAGGGATATCTAACACCGATCTTGGAGAGAGGGTGGTTCACAAGAAACCAACTTGATCACGAGCTCAACACAGCGGTCAGGTGACAACCTGGTAATACTTCCGAGAAGATCTTCGGAAAATCACGAACCACCGGTATGTTACTAAGCTCAAGAACAATCTTGCTTTCCAGGGCAAGACGATATGATCAAATAAGCAAGGATTGGCACTATCCTAACTCACTGATCGGAGAGTGCACCAGAAATAAGGACTAGGTAGCACAATCAACCTTAGGGTGACGATTCAATAATCAACACGCTAAGAATGAGGTTATCGTCCATTTAACTACCAAGCAATGGAATTGCTAGCAGTATTGATTTCACACACCACGATTCACTTGTCGGCATTCCGGTTACGATAACACAGGAACCGAGGAATGAACAATGATGGCAAGAAGTATCACTGTACCAAGAGTTCATAGGATGGTGTGCAATTCCTATAACAATCCCGATATAAAGATGGTAATACTCCAAGGTAGAGCAGAGCAAAAGCAAGATTAGCAATTTGATCTGCGGAGTACGACTTCTTTGACCCAATCCTGGAAATGGAAGAGGTACTGGAGTTTGTTTCTCCAAGTCATTCCGCGATAGAATGGCTTGACGGACCACAAGAGTAATAGGTATCGATAAACGAACGCACGCATACTCTTGACTATCATTTGATAGACGAAGGTCAGTAGACAACTAAAGAGGGACAACTTAAAGGAACATATAACTTTCTGAGTTGTGGATGCATAAATTAGTATGTCGAACCAAGTTCAACAGGTTTCTTTTGAATAACCCATGCAGAAAGGTTGAGCTGGCAGAGTCACAATATAGCATGGAGAACTCATCAAGAGCACTCTTGTTGTCATCTTTTGGTTCAGAAGAACTCCTGCCAAGAATGGTTCATGGTAATTGGAAGAAGGATGTACCACGAACCTCGAGGACTAACGCAAAGGTTACTAATATCCTAAAGGAACTAGCAAACACTATCAACATGAAGTAAGTAGAGTGAATCTCGGGTTCAAAACCCAGGAGTAGAATACCTACTACTAAGTAGCATCACGGAATGCTTTCGAGAATAAAGGCGAGAATCATCACACTAGGACACAAATCATGGCTAGACCACTAGATGATCCCCTGAGACACCTAGGGTCATAATAATAACTCCAACATAAATGTCAAGGCAATAGAATACCTCAACTCAACAATTAGTGTGATTGAGCTGGCATAAAGGAACATCGAAACCAGAGGGAAAGGATTTTGCAAATGCATCAGACTATTTAGAAACCTGGGATGACTCGGACAGCATAACGGCTGTAAATGCTCAGAAAAGATTTGAGACATTCACAAAAATGGTGGCATAACCACTCGGAAGCACAATATCAAGGTTTCGAGATCAACAATTAACATACAGAGGTAGAAACTGAACTGAGGCTTAATTCCAACAATTCTATAAGTCTACGGATTAGTAACACGTGATCCTGATAGAAAGAAGAGATAGCCTAGTTCTTAATCCCCGTAGAAGAGAAGATGATGACTTAGATCAGAAGGCCATGAGGTATAAGGAGTAAAAAGAGCCTTACGTTCCATCCCACAATCAATTCCCTTATATAACTAAAGAATTTCTAGACTCAACTTTGACCAGTTTGGCTTGGTAATCCTACAGGCAGTCAAGCTCTGATACCAACGCTGTCAGGACCCCGACTCAATGCCACATCGATCTAGCATGTAACACCTCATATCACTTTGCAGCCTCACGCACGGTATTCCCACGGGTGTCGCCTTACCTTTGCCCGGGACCGTTTGCGCCTTTTGGCACACGTATATGATAGTGTCGCTAGCATCCATATGATAAGGAGCCCGGGCTGACATGGCTAGTCGTAAACCCAAAGTGGCACAAACCTACAGGGACAGGCATCCACGACCCAGCATCGAACGTGTCGGTCATCAGTGAGTGAATCCAGGCTGTAGCACTGGGCTAGCAGGACTCCGGTGAACCGGGCTGTAGCGGGCTAACAGGACTCCGGTATTCATCGCGTGACATTTCCCCGAAGGGACAGACACAGGAACGAAGAAGGACACATGCCGGCCAGCCTAAGTGTTCCGGAGCAGTAGCAAGCTACCATGGCTCGGTGGAAACACTAGGAGACATTTCCCGGTAAGAGAGGCTACTAAAGATAAACAACTAGATAGTCAGATCCCACACATACCAAGCATTTCAATAACATACACACAATATGCTCGATATGTGCAAACACAACATGGCATCACAACATGACTCTACGACTCAAGTATTTATTCAATAGGCTCCGAGGAGCGAGATATTACAAACAGGGGTCTCATGACCCAACATTCAGAGCATACAAATCAAGCACAAGCGGAAGCTATCATGTCTGAGTACAGACATCTATAAATGAAAAAGGCTTGAAAGCCTGACTATCTACCAGATCCTGCCGAGGGCACAAGATCGTAGCTGAGGTAACAAGCTAAACGTCGAAGTCCACGCGGAACTACTAGCGAGACCGAAGTCTCTCTGCAAAAACATAAAATAGGCAAACGTGAGTACAAATGTACCCAGCAAGACTTACATCAGAACTAACTACATATGCATCATTATCAACAAGGGGATGGTGGGGTTTAACTGCAGCAAGCCAGCTTTGACTCGGTGGCTATCCTGAACTACGACTGCAAGTAACTCTTTTGAGGTGGCGCACACGAGTCCACATATTCACCATATCAATACACCACTATGGATCCGCTCCCGTCTCCCTACGAGAACGCCATCCATAGCACTCACGCTTATCTTGCGTATTTTAGAGTATCCACTTTCACTTGTCTATGAACTGATATAAGCAACCCAGAAGTCCTTTCCGCGGACACGGCTATTCGAATAGATCATGTTAACCCTGCAGGGGTGTACTTCATCACACACGCTCTCACCACTTACCGCCGTTTACACGACATGTACTCGGCAACCTTCAAGCGGAAGCCCAACGTGGGTGTCGGCCACGGCCTGCCTAAACACTCAAGTCTCTAGTCCAGGTTTATCGCCTATTCGGGTTCCATCCATGAGGAGATCCGGCCGGAGTTTCGCTCACAGCCCCAAACGATGTGAACAGGGTTCCCGAGACACCAAACGGGCGCCCGGTACACCGTGCCACGTGCCTACCGCATCACAGCCTACCCCTCCGGTCAGCGCTGCCCATGGCGTCCAGCATACTACAAACACCAGAAACTACTTGCAACTCCTGGACAGAGGACAAGGGTGATTAAGAAGCCGAGAGGGTCCATTGGTTTCGGGCCCAATGCGTGGTAGTAGCTGAATCATGGATCACAAACACAGAACTCAGTTCCTGAGGACGGCTGCAATGAGACAACCCACCATGTACTCCTACATGGCCTCTCACCGCTACCTTTACCAAATCGTGTTCACACACTTAGCTCACACACAGTAGGACATGTTCATACACCTCTGATTCATCCCCGATGAATCAGACCTGACACAACTCTAAGCAATAGCAGGCATGACAAACAAGCATGAATGAGTAGGCACAACAGGGCTCAAACAACTCCTACTCATGCTAGTGGGTTTCATCTATTTACTGTGGAATGACAGGTCATGCAAAGGATAAAGGGGTTCAGCTACCGCAGCAAGTAACAGTTGAATCGTTGTTGTCCTAATGCAGTAAAAGAGAGCAGGAGCGAGAGAGTGGGATTGTATCGGAATGAACAAGGGGGTTTTGCTTGCCTGGCACTTCTGAAGATAACATTGAGTCTTCATCGGTGTCAACGATCACATCATCGGTACAGCGTCTACCGAGGGGGAACAACACCGGCAAACACAGAAGAAACACGATCAATGCAATGCACAATATGATGCATGCTATGACATGGCAATATGAATGTGTTTTGGGCTAGTGCACCTAGCTATGATTTAAATGAAGTTGGTTTGAATACATGATTCAAATTCCAACTCCATATATGATTATTTAAATGCCCTTTATTTGTTTTGTCCAAAACAGAGGACAAACATTGTTCAAACATGCATGAAAGTAGTACAAATGGATTCCTTGAATTTTTCTGATAATTTTTCATATATAAATTACTTAATTTGGAGTTACGGTTGAATTTCTATGATTTTTAGAAGTTTATACAATTTTCTGGAATTTCCTGAATAATAATAAATCCAGAAAATGATTTAACTGCGTCAGCCTGACGCCAGCATGACGTCAGCGAGTCAACGGCCAGGTCCAGGTCAAACCTGACGTGCGGGGTCCATACGTCAGTGACACAGGAACTAATCCCGCGTTTACTCGGGCTTTGACCCGCTATGGGGCCCGCTGTCAGTGTCTGTTAGTGTGCTAATTGGGGGGGATTAGCCGCTAATGGCAACGCCACGTCAGCAAGTGACGCCGGCGACCACGGCGATGGCGAGACCTCGCCGGAGTTGCTCGGGACGGCGCTACAGGGCACCATTTTGCTCGGGGTTTGCGGCTACAGCGAGCTGGAAGACCCGCGCATCCAGTGGTGGTGGCGGCAGCAGCTGCGGTGGTCGGGATCGACGGCGGCGACCAAATCGGCGGCGGCCGGAGTTCGGGTGTGGTCGGGTTCAGCGCTGCTGCTCACGAACGAGGGAGCTGAGGCGCTGGAGGGGCTCTACGGGTCGCGGCAAGCACAACGGGTGCACGCCCGTGACCAAATGGTCACCGGGGTTTCGCCGGAGTCCAGCTCGCGCGGCGGTGGTTTTCGGCCTTGATGGAATCGACGACCAGAGCGAGCAAAAGAGAACGGGGGTAGGGGTGAACGATGGCGGGGCTTACAGGGGGTCGATTGGAGGCCCAGCGGCTCGGGGGAGACATCGGAGGTGGCGAGCAGGCGCCGGCGATCTCGGGCGGCTGGAGATGGGGGAGACGGTGTGGGCGGCGATGCAGGGCTCCCGCAGTCGAACGGGCGGGCGTAGACGATGCAGGAGACGATGGTGGTTCTTCTGGGCTTATCGACAGGGCGAGGGGTGGCCGGTGGCCACGGTGGTTGCGAGCGACGTCGGCGGCGGCTCTCGGTCATGGGGGGGGGGGAAGCAGAGGAGCGAGGGGGAGGGAGGTCCAGAGAGCGAGGGAGAAGTGAGAGGGGGTCGGGGAGGCGTGTGGCGTCACCGGGGCATCGAGGAGGAGCCAGGCAGGCTGGGAGGGAGGAGGTGGAGGCTTCGGGCGCGCTGGCGTCGACACGCCTCTGCCTACTGGCAGAGGTGGAAGAAGACCAAGGCGCCCCTGGTGGGCTGGGCTGATTCTGCTGGGCCACCAGGTGAGTGGGCCTCAGGTAAGCGTCAGGTAAGTCCTTCTCTCTCTCTCTTTTATTTGTTTTAGTTTTCTATTTTTATTACTCTGTTTTGAATTAGTAAAAATACTAACTCATTTTATAAAATCCCGACAAAAATTGTGGGCACTATTTGGATTATTTCCAATAGCCCCCAAGTACTTTCAGGATTATTTGGACATTTAAAAAAAATATTATAAAATTTAAATGTCCAAATTCAAATACTTATGAATTAATTCAGTGACCAAATGTGACATGAAAAATGTGCAGCACCTCTGGTTCTGGTTTAAAGCATTTTTCCAGAAACAATGAACATTTTCTAGAGCCATTTGAATTCACTGAAAAATATTTTTGGTTGAACCTATTTGAATTCCTTTAATGCTAGGGTTTAGGCAATCCCCATTTCAAGTTTCATAAAATTTAAACATGATGCATGGATGCAATGCCACTAGTTACAAGCAAGCTCTAGGGCTGTGACAATCCTCCTCCATGTGCCTCCTCAACAACAAAAGACGAACGAAGCTAGCTGGAATGCATATCTTGATAGCACGAAACACAAATCCATCGTTAAGAACGAACTTGTTCCAAGTTCTCCCTTCCTTACAATTCTGCAATACATCTTTAAATTCAGCATCATGCACATATTGATCTTTGATGGTCTCTAAACCAAATATTTTAAAGTCAAGTTGTGAAAGCATAGTATAACGACGAGACAATGCATCAACAATAACATTTTCTTTACCCTTCTTGTGTTTAATGACATAAGGGAAAGTCTCAATGAAATCAACCCATTTAGCATGTCTACGGTTCAGTTTTGCTTGACTTTTAATGTGTTTTAAAGATTCATGATCAGAATGTATAACAAATTCCTTGGGCCATAAATAATGTTGCCATGTTTCTAAGGTCCGAACAAGAGCATATAATTCTTTATCATGAGTAGAATAGTTCAGACTAGGCCCACTCAATTTTTCAGAAAAGTATGCAACAGGTTTGCCATCTTGTAATAACACACCTCCTAATCCAATTCCACTAGCATCACATTCAAGCTCAAAAGTCTTATTAAAATCAGGAAGTTGGAGTAAAGGAGCATGTGTCAACTTATCTTTCAATAACGTGAAGGCTTCTTCCTGTGCAATACCCCAAACAAAAGGCACATCCTTCTTTGTAAGCTCGTTGAGAGGTGCAACAATGGTGCTGAAATCTCTCACAAAATGCCTATAGAATCCAGCGAGGCCAAGGAAACTCCTCACTTGTGTGACCGTTTTGGGCTGTGGCCAACTCTCAATAGCTTCAATCTTGGCTTTATCAACTTCAATTCCCTGTGGAGTAACAACATAGCCAAGAAAAGATACTCGGTCGGTGCAAAAGTTGCACTTTCCAAGGTTACCAAACAAACGTGCATCACGTAGAGCAATAAAAACAACACGTAAATGTTCCAAATGTTCCTCCAAAGATTTGCTATAAATCAACATGTCATCAAAGTAAACTACCACAAATCATCCAATGAAAGCACGTAAAACTTCGTTCATTAATCTCATGAAAGTACTAGGTGCATTAGTTAACCCAAAAGGCATGACTAACCACTCATATAATCCAAACTTAGTTTTAAATGTTGTTTTCCATTCATCTCCCAATTTCATACGAATTTGATGGTATCCACTACGCAAATCAACTTTGGGGAATATTGTAGAGCCACTCAATTCATCAATCATATCATCTAGCCTAGGAATAAGATGACGATAACGAATAGCAATATTATTAATGCCTCTACAATCAACGCACATACGCGACGTACCATCCTTTTTCGACACTAGAATGATAGGAACAACACAAGGACTAAGGGATTCGCGTATATAGCCCTTGTCGTGCAGTTCTTGTACTTGACGCATAATCTCCTTCGTCTCCTCTGGATTGGTAGGTATCGTGCACGGTTGGGTAATGATGCACCGGGAATTAAATCAATTTGATGCTCAATCCCTCTAATAGGTGGTAATCCCGGTGGCACATCTTGTGGAAAGACGTCAGCGAACTCCTACAAAGTGTTAGTGACAGCAGGAGGCAAAGAGGAAGGCACGTCATCGAATGAAAATAATGCCTCTTTGCACACAAAAGCACAGCAAACAGATTTGCTAAAATCTAGATCATCTATATCAGATTTGGTGGCAAGTAAACATGCACTTTTCAATTTAATTTCAAAAACAACACTATATGGTTTATTATTAGGCTTCATTTGTTGCTCAAATTCTTTTGCCATAATCTGATTTTCACTCTTATTTTTCTCCTGTTTTGCTTTATTAGCTCTATTAATATCGTCTTTCAAAATGGAATCAGGAGTCATAGGAAGCAAAGTAATATTTTTATCCTTATGAACGTATACTGATTGTTCCTACCATGGTGTACAGAATTTTTATCAAATTGCTATGGTTTGCCAAGTAATAAGGAACATACTTGCATAGGTACCACATCACAATCAACATAATCAGCATATGTAGAGATACTAAAATGCAAACGAACAATACATGTTACCTTAACCTTGCCGTTGTTGTTGTACCATTGGATGTAGTAAGGATGTGGATGTGGTCTTGTGGTGAGAGATAGCTTCTCCACCATCTCCATGCTAGCCAAATTATTGCAGCTCCCTCCATCTATGATGACGCGAACAGAACGTTCCTTCACAACTCCCTTTATATGAAACAAATTATGCCTCTGATTTTGCTCAGCTTGTGTAACCTGCACACTCAAAACACGTTGAGCAACTAAACATTCATACCTGTCAGCATCTTCAGCAGCCATGTATTGCGTCTCATGATCAGAATCCTCTCCACCATGTTCTTCATGTGTAATAAGAGCCAAAGTCTCCTCATCATAGTCACTAGCGGACCCATACCCACCATCCTCAATAACAATCATCACACGCTAAGATTTGCATTCTCTCACAAAATGTCCTCTTCCCTTACAACGACGACAAATAATATCACTTGTGCGCCCTGTTGATGCCATGGAAGAAGAAGAACTCTGTGCAGGCCCAACAGGTGTGCTCTTGGCAGATAGTGATGGTTATACTTGCTTTCTTGTATCACGGCTGGAGATGGAACTTGATGGAGGTGCTGGTGCAATGGAAATAGAGGAGGCACGTGGTGTCCATGATGAAGATCGACCTGCAGAAAAGTTAGTTCGTGCCAATGCCTGTCAATCCTGCACTTCATGTTCAGCTTTACAAGCAAGATGGAATAAACGAGTGATATAAGTATACTCCTTATACTCTAGAATGGCCTGAATCTCTCTATTTAATCCACCCATAAAATGTGCAAGCATAACTTCATTCTCCTCAACAATACCACATCTAATCATGCTAGTTTTGTAATTCCTGATAATATTCTTCTACAAAAAAAATTCCTTGTGTTAAACGCTGCAATTTTTGAAGTAATTCACGCTGATAATATGGTGGGACCCAACGAGTACGCATAGCAGTTTTCAAAGCAGCCCAATTAGCTGGAATAGGATATAATCTACAATGTTCAGACCACCAAACACATGCAAAACTAGTGAAAGCACAAACAGCAACAGGAACATGTCTCTCCTCAGGATATTGTAAACATGTAAAACGTTGTTCAGTTTCTAACTCCCAAGTAAGATATATATCAGGAATATATCTACCCTCAAATGGTGGAATATTCAATTTCAGTTTAGGAAGATGGTCATGATCTCGTACCTCATATGGTTGTGCTTCCCTACCTTTGCGATGATATACCTAAGGACGACCTGGTGGTGGTGGTGTTGGTGATTGCACATAGTTCTGATTTTGATCAACCTCATCCTCGTAATGGTCCTCCACCTCGGCAGTAGCAGCAGGAGCTACACAAGCATCAACAACGGCACCAGAATTTTGCCCAGGGTCAATGGGAACGTGTTGTGCTCGTCCCACTTGATTTGGAAGGCGATGTTGTTGTTATTGTAGAGGTGCGTTAGGTGCAGCCGGTGGTGGTGGTGGAAAACGTGCGAGCAATTCATTAAACTTGTTATCGAGCTTTGTTTCGAACGTCTTCTCCATGCCATCTATCTTCTCCATGTCCTCTTTAAATCTGTTTAGCACATCTTGCACCTGTCCACTCATCATTTGCTGAAATTTATCATGCAACTCCTTATTCGTCATGTTCTCCCAGTCAGTCTCGTCGGCTTGTGATCCTGCCATGGTTAGCAGCAATAGAAACACACAAGAATATGATCCTATAGACTACTAACAAGAGGTGGTGGTGGGTGTCACAAATCCGTCAAGCAAATCTCAAATTCTTACCAGTTCTTACCCAGCAGTAGGCGGTGATCGGCAACCGTCGTAGTGAAAACTCTCAAAACTTGGATAGAGCAATTACCAGGGAGAGTCAAACGCACGACGTAGATGTATGTGGAGCTAGGAAGGCTTATAATATGGTAGAAAAAGGGTTAGCAATAATCAATTCAGAGATGCAAAGTTGAATAAACGCTCAACGATGGTACTGTGCTGGTCCTAGGCTAGACCGTGCTAGAGACGCGAGCCTAGAACACTAACAAAATCATGGCGCTGCACGTAAACAAGGGAGGAGCACACTCTAAATTTTTTTCTTTTTCTTTTCACTTTTTTTGCACTTTTTTCCTCTTTTTTTTGCGCCGCAACATTTTTTTCGAAAAAGTCTACAAATGGTCTAAAAACTGCCTAGCCAGAATTTTCCAGACTTAGTTTTTTTTGAGTTTGGAACTATTTTTCTTCTACGGGTAGCAAGAAAGTTCGGGAGTCCTACTCTATCATGACTCAGAGTATCGCGTGATCTGGAAAGCCAAAACAGAGTAAGAAAATACTGGACTCAGACTAGTGGCGGAGATGAATCTGGTGGAACTCGGACTGGTGGTTGTATATGGCGATGGTATATCTGGGCTCGGATTGGTGGTTGTATATGGCAGCGGCGATGTATATGGTGGGGTGGTGGTATAAGGAAATGATGATGATGATGGTGCGGCGGCGGCGTGACAACCTGTGAACAGAACTCGAAACTCTAAGGGACTAGACGCTAAGACCAACAACTCAACACGACAATGCAACCGCAAATCCAACAAAGCAAAACTCTAAAAATACTATGCAAAGGCTCAGATTGGTTCGGATATGATGAACTAACCCTATTTTTTTGGCTTTTTCGTGGACTGTAGGTATGAAGAACAGACTCGATCTAAACTACGAAAAACTGTAAAATCTCACCGAGCAACCTGGAAATCTGATACCACTTGATAGAGGCGAAGGTGTCTCGATGTTTCGATGAGATAGATATTGTTTTCTGTGGGAGTCGACTTTGACAACCCGACTACGAACGTGTGAAGACGTCGTGCCTTAGCAATCGCTAAACCATCTTCCGAGGGTTATTAACCACGCCGGAGCACGATCAACCTGACCACGAGGGTCTATTTCCTGCGAGCAAACGAAGAACAAGCAAGAAACTGAGATTGCAATCTGGATATTGTGAATAAAAGAGGAAAGCTTTATTAATGAAGGTGGGGTTCTGTGACGTCTTGGTCTGGTCGTTGGACACAAACGAAGTACGCGAAGTTGCAGCTATGGCGAACTTTTAATCTAAACAAAACCCAAAGTCTAAACGACGCCCTAAGGACTGTATATATGGAGGAAGAGGGGGGAAATTTCGTGGCCCTTGGAGGAGGGGTCTGAAACCAACCCTAACTCTTGTTTTCCTACACATACGGACTCTAAAAACAGCCTATACTTAAGTATTTCGAAAATACACGGGCCTGGCCCAATAATGAGGTGACGCGGCACCTAGAATAGCCTCTGGACGAAATTTATGAAGTGGCATCTTGTATATTTCGTCCAAGGCTTCATGCACTCCTTATGGTGGCTTCAAAGTTCTGAAATCATCACTTGTAACTCCGTTCTTGATCCCCTTGCGCATGCCATCATCTCCATGCTTGAACTTGCTCCAAGGTTCATCTTTCTTGTCCAAGCTAGGCCCTTCATTTGTAAGCAAAACAAATGTATCCAATTTAGGCAGCATCATATTCTCATGAACATTAGAATCGTTACCAAGAAACGAAAGTACCTGATAATTCAATTGGCGTGTGCGAGCTCTAGTAATTGGTCCAGTATGTATAGCCGCAGGGGCTGTGGGTGTAACAATGGTATTGATGTCCTCATCATCACTACTGGCATAGATACACTTATTGATGCTTGCATGGAAAAGTATGGTATGGATGTGCCCAGGGCTATGGCATACAAGGCAAAAAACCTAGCTGTTGAGGTTGTGTTGGGAGATCATAAGAAGCAATACCCAAGGCTGAGAGACTATGCACAGACTGTCATGGATACAAACCCTGGGAGTAGAGTTGTAGTCACTACTGTAACTCCAAGAGCCACCGAGAAAATTCCACATCCAGGACCAAGATTCCATGTTATGTTTTACTACATCAATGGAGCAAGGGAGGGATTTCTACAGGGGTGTAGACCATTCATTGGTTAGTTTATTTGAGCTTGTACACTACTTTGATGTTGTTAGTTTCAACAGCTTGCAAATATAAATGCATTTAACATGTTATGTTTACTTCCTGTTTTAGGTATTGATGGATGTTTTATCAAGCTGACCACTGGTGCACAAATCCTTGCTGCCACTGGTAGAGAAGGCAACAAAGACATATACCCACTGGCATTTGGCATTTTTGGACAAGAGGACAAACCAAACTGTTGCTGGTTTCTACACCAACTGAGAATTTGTCTTGGAGGAGAAGTTGGACAGTACAGTCCATATACTATAATGTCTGACAGGCAGAAGGTATGTGTATCCACCTTGCATTGCTTGGTAAATATGTGTTTACATGTGTATTAGATAGTAGCTTAGCTATTTAAATTGTGTGCACCAGGGGCTATGATACGTCTCCGTCGTATCTACTTTTCCAAACAGTTTTGCCCTTGTTTTGGACTCTAACTTGTATGCTTTGAATGGAACTAACCCGGACTGACGCTGTTTTCAGCAAAATTGCCATGTTGTTGTTTTATGTGTAGAAAACGAATATTCTCGGAATGACCTGAAACTCTACGGAACATCTTAGAAAAAATAATAAAAAATCCTTGCCAAAGATGAACACCAGGGGGCCCACACCCTTCTCACGAGGGTGGGGGGTGCGCCCCCTACCTCGTGGGCCCCTGGATGCCCTCCGACGCCAACTCCAACTCTATATATTTGCTTTCGGAGAGAAAAAAATCAGAGAGAAGAAATCATTGCGTTTTACGATACGGAGCCGCCGCCAAGCCCTAAAACCTCTCAGGAGGGCTGATCTGGAGTCCGTTCGGGGCTCCGGAGAGGGGGATTCGTCGCCGTCGTCATCATCAACCATCCTCCATCACCAATTTCATGATGATCACCGCCGTGCGTGAGTAATTCCATCATAGGCTTGCTGGACGGTGATGGGTTGGATGAGATCCACCATGTAATCGAGTTAGTTTTGTTAGAGTTTGATCCCTAGTATCCATTATGTTCTGAGATTGATGTTGCTATGACTTTGCTATGCTTAATGCTTGTCACTAGGGCCCGAGTGCCATGATTTTAGATCTGAACCTATTATGTTTTCATGAATATATGTGAGTTATTCATCCTATCTTGCAAGTATATAGTCACCTACTATGTGTTATGATCCGGCAACCCCGAAGTGACAATAATCGGGACCACTCCCGGTGATGACCATAGTTTGAGGAGTTCATGTATTCACTATGTGCTAATGCTTTGTTCCGGTTCTCTATTAAAAGGAGGCCTTAATATCCCTTAGTTTCCAATAGGACCCCGCTGCCACGGGAGGGTAGGACAAAAGATGCCATGCAAGTTCTTTTCCATAAGCACGTATGACTATATACGGAATACATGCCTACATTACATTGACGAATTGGAGCTAGTTCTGTGTCACCCTATGTTATGACTGTTACATGATGAACCACATCCGGCATAATTATCCATCATTGATCCGGTGCCTATGAGTTTTCCATATAATGGTTTACGCTTATTTACTTTCCCGCTGCTACTGTTACAATCACTACAAAATGCCAAAAAAAATACTTTTGCTGTCTTTACTTTTGTTGCCGCTACCACCACTATCATATTACTTTGCTACTAAACACTTTGCTGCAGATACTAAGTTTCCAGGTGTGGTTGAATTGACAACTCAGCTGCTAATACTTGAGAATATTCTTCGGCTCCCCTTGTGTCGAATCAATAAATTTGGGTTGAATACTCTACCCATGAAAGCTGTTGTGATCCCCTATACTTGTGGGTTATCAAGACTAATTTCTGGCGCTGTTGCCGGGGAGCATAGCTCTATTCTTTGAGTCACTTGGGATTTGTATCTGCTGGACACTATGAAGAACTTGAGAGATCCAAAAACCAAGATCTATCCCTCAACTACGAGGGGAGGTAAGGAACTGCCATCTAGCTCTGCACTTGATTCACCTTCTGTTATGAGTAAGTTTGCGACACCTACACCTGCTTTTGCTATTCGTTCTGATATGTCGCATGTTATTGATGATGCCACTTCTGCTATACATGATACTTATGATGAAACCGCTTCTATGACTGATACTACTGTGCCCCTTGGTGAATTTCTTGATGAACAAATTGCTAGGGCTAGAGAAAAAGAAATTATTGAATCTGAATACGATGATGATAGTGATGATGAAAATATGCCTGTTATTCCTGAGGGTTATCTTTTTGATATGGAATCTTCTGCCGCTATTTTATCTTGCAAAGATAGATATGAGCTTAAGAGGTTATTAGTTAAATGGAACAAAGAATCACTTAGAGATAAAATGAAACCTGACCCTGATTTTGCTACTTCACCTATATGTGTTCCTGATAAGGATTATGAATTTCCGTTGATCCTGATATAATTACTTTGGTTGAATCTGATCTGTTTTATGGCTATGAATCTGAAACTGTTGTGGCACATCTTACTAAGTTAAATGATATAGCTGCCCTGTTCACTAATGATGAGAGACCGCGTTACTTTTATATACTCAAAATATTTCCGTTCTCATTAAAGGGTGATGCTAAGATATGGTTTAATTCTCTTGATCCTGGTTGTGTGCGTAGTCCCCAGGATGTGATTTATTACTTCTCTGCTAAATATTCCCTTGCTCATAAGAAACAAGCTGCTTTGAGGGAAATATACAACTTCGTGCAAATTAAAGAAGGGAGTCTCCCATAAGCTTGGGGGAGGCTTCTCAAGTTACTTAATGCTTTGCCTGATCATCCTCTTAAGAAACCAGAAATACTTGATATCTTTTATAATGGACTAACCGATGCTTCCAGAGATTACCTGGATAGTTGTGCTGGTTCTCTTTTCAGGGAAAGAACACCGGATGAAGCTGAAATTCTATTGAATAATATGTTGACAAATGAAAATAATTGGGCACCTCCTGAGCCAGCTCCTGCTCCAATTACTGAGCCGATTCTTAAACCAACTCCGAGGAAGAGAGGTGTTCTATTCCTCAGTCCCGAAGATATGCAAGAGGCAAAGAAATCTATGAAAGAAAAAGGTATAAAGCTGAAGATGTTAAGAATTTACCTCCTATTGAAGAAATACATGGTCTTAATTCACCGCCTATTGCAGAAACATATAATCTCAATTCTTTATTTACTGAAGAACCTCCTGATCCCGATATCCTGACACAGGTAGTGAAGGTAAATTCTCTCTATAGATATGATAAAGCTGAAGTCCCTCCTACTAAAATTGCTAGTCAGTGCTTGGATGAGTTTGATAACTTTATGTTTAAGCAAGACGACTTCAATTTTTATTTTGGTAGACAATTAAAAGAAAATGCTTATATGATTAGATGCTTGGGTGATTATATGGCTAATATTAAAGGTGAACTTAAACTTGTTAGCAAACATGCTTCTATGGTTACCACTCAAGTAGAACAAGTACTTAAGGCTCAAAAAGAAGTGCTTGATGAAATGAATAGTAAGAAAAATGATTATGCTGTTAGAGTGGCTACTAGAACTGGTAGAATGACTCAGGAACCTTTGTATCCTGAAGGCCACCCTAAGAGAATCGAGCAAGATTCTCAAAGAAATAATATTGATGTTCCTAGTTCTTTTAAAAAGAAGAAGAAGAAAAATGATAGAACTGTGCAAACTTCTAGTGAACCTATTGCTGAACCACCTGATAATCCAAATGATATATCTATGTCTGATGCTGAAACACAATCTGGTAATGAACATGAACCTAATGAAAATATTAATGGTGATGTTCATGATGATGCTCAACCTAGTAATGATAATGATGTAGAAATTGAACCTGATGTTGATCTTGATAACCCACAATCAAAGAATCAATGTTATGATAAAAGAGACTTTGTTGCTAGGAAACATGGTAAAGAAAGGGAACCTTGGGTTTGGAAACCCATGCCTTTTCCTCTGAAACCATCCAAGAAAAAGGATGATGAGGATTTTGAGCGCTTTGCTGAAATGATTAGGCCTATCTTTTTGCATATGCGATTAACTGATGTGCTCAAAACAAATCTTTATGCTAAATATATGAAGGATATCATTACTAATAAAAGAAAGATATCGAAAGCTGAGATTTCCACCATGCTTGCTAATTATACTTTTAAGGGTGGAATACCAAAGAAACTTGGAGACCCCGGAGTACCTACTATTCCTTGCTCCATTAAAAGAAATTATATTAAAACTGCTTTATGTGATCTTGGAGCCGGTGTTAGTGTTATGCCTCTCTCTTTATATCGTAGACTTGACTTCAATGAGTTGACACCTACCGAAATATCTTTGCAAATGGATGATAAATCAACTGCTATACATGTCGGTATCTGTGAGGATGTGCCTGTTGTGGTTGCAAACGTTACTATTTTAACGGACTTTGTTATTCTTGATATTCCCGAGGATGATGGTATGTCTATTATTCTTGGAAGACCTTTTCTTAATACTGCAGGGGCTGTTATTGATTGCAACAAAGGCAATGTCACTTTTCATCTTAATGGTAATGAGCATACGATACACTTTCCGAGGAAACAACCTCAAGTTCATAGTATCAACTCCATTGGAAAAATTCCGTCGGTTATAATTGGAGGTTTTGAATTTCCTCTTCCTACTATCAAAAAGAAATATGATATGCTTATTATATGGGATGTACATATCCCCGTTGAGGTAACTTAGTGTTATTCGAAATTTCTCCGGTTTCATGATTATCGGAATGAGTTTGTTAACAAGACTTGATCAACCTTGTTAGTGGATCCTTTTTGATGAGCATGAGATGGATGAAACTAGAAGCACAACCTTCTGTACCCCACTTTTACTTTCCGTTATTTATATTAAATAAAGTAAAAATAGTTTTTTTCTGTCTGTTTCCTGACTTATCCATGCAATATAAAAATATCCCGAAAATAAAAGTCCTCAGAATGCCATGCCAATTTAATATGATTTTTTCGGGAATATTTGAGGATTTATTGTGCAAAAATTACCACGGGAGGAGCTGCCACCTGGCCACGAGGGTGGTGGGCGCCCCCCCCCCTCTAGGGCGCGCCCCTGCCTCGTGGGCCCACAGTGGCCCTCCTCTACTTATCCCAGCACCCATCTTCTTCCTCTGTCTCACACAAACCCGAAAAACCAGCTCAAGCACGAGTTCCAGCCAGTTTTGCTGTGATTTTCGATCTCCTTGCTCAAAGCACCTCTCGCAAAACTTCTTGGGGAGATTGTTCCTTGGTATGTGACTCCTCCATTGGTCCAATTATTTTTTGTTCTAGTGCTTTATTCTTTGCAAATTTGTTCTGCATAGGTGACCATGTTCTTGAGCTTGCATGTCAAATTTATATGGTCAAAGGTAGTTTTGATGCATGATATAGGCCCTAGGCACTTGTAGGAGTAGTTGCTATCAATATTATTGAGTTTGGTTTACTTTTATTTTGAAGTTACTAAAAATTTCAGAATCTTTCAGAGAAAAACATTATGCTTAGGAAGATGTTCCAAGGTGGTTCCTCTAAGAAGCAAGGACCCAGGATTGCTATGCGCGATGCTGAGGAGGATCCACCAAGAGACGCTCCAGTACGGCCTTGCGAATGGCCGTCGAAAAATTTTATGGACCGTGCAGGAATTAAAGAAGAATTCAAAGCATATTTGCGCAATGCCGGTCTTGAGGATTTTGAGGCTAACAAATGCCCCCAGTATCATGATCTCACAAGTTCATTTGTGAGGAGGTTTGAGTATTCATCTTCGCACAAAAAGAAGATATGTTATTACCAGAGAGGAGGCAGAAGAGTATGAGAGGAGAGCGGAGGCAGCTCGACTCCACGCTGCAGCTCAGCAGGCGATAACCACTGCACATCAGTATGATCCCAACTATTCTTCGTTGCAGTACGACCCATGCTACACTTACGGGTATCCGCCAAGCTATCCCTGGCAATAGACCAAGCCCTAAAACCTCTCGGGAGGGCTGATCTGGAGTCCGTTCGGGGCTCCGGAGAGGGGAATCCGTCGCCATCGTCATCATCAACCATCCGCCATCACTAATTTCATGATGTTCACCGCCGTGCGTGAGTAATTCCATCATAGGCTTGCTAGACGGTGATGGGTTGGATGGGATCTATCATGTAATCGAGTTAGTTTTGTTAGGGTTTGATCCCTAGTGTCCACTATGTTCTGAGATTGATGTTGCTATGACTTTGCTATGCTTAATGCTTGTCACTAGGGCCCGAGTGCCATGATTTCAGATCTGAACCTATTATGTTTTCATCAATATATGAGTGTTCTTGATCCTATCTTGCAAGTCTATAGTCACCTATTATGTGTTATGATCCGTTAACCCCGAAGTGATAATAATCGGGATACTTACCGGTGATGCCCGTAGTTTGAGGAGTTCATGTATTCATCATGTGTTAATGCTTTGTTCCGGTTCTCTATTAAAAGGAGGCCTTAATATCCCTTAGTTTCCGTAAGGTCCCCGCTGCCACGGGAGGGTAGGACAAAAGATGCCATGCAAGTTCTTTTCCATAAGCATGTATGACTATATTCGGAATACATGCCTACATTATATCAATGAACTGGAGCTAGTTCTGTGTCACCCTAGGTTATGACTGTTACATGATGAACCACATCCGCATAATTCTCCATCACTGATCCATTGCCTATGAGCTTTCCATATATTGTTCTCCGCTTATTTACTTTCCCGTTGCTATTGCTATCATCACTACAAAATACCAAAAACATTACTTTTACTACTGTTACCTTTTGTTACCGTTATCACTACTATCATATTACTTTGCTACTAAACACTTTGTTGCAGATATTAAGTTTCTAGGTGTGGTTGAATTGACAACTCAGTTGCTAATACTTGAGAATATTATTTGGCTCCCCTTGTGTCGAATCAATAAATTTGGGTTGAATACTCTACCCTCGAAAACTATTGTGATCCCCTATACTTGTGGGTTATCAAGTACCCCGGAGCTCACTTGGACACCAATAAAATGATGAATCGCGAAGACCCTAGCTGCGCCAAGTTCCTCTTCGACCAACGTACAACTACCGGCGCATTCCTCAAGTCCGACTACAACGTGAACAACTACCATCGACCCTCGAAGACCCCATGGACGTCAAGTTCCTCGTTGTGACCCTGAACATCTATGAAATGTGTACCTCTACCGCCGTATTCGGAATTGCCAAGACCACCAAGTACCCCAACGCCCGATGCCTAGAACGACTACCGTCATGGTGGATCCTATAAGACCAAGGGTACGACTACCGTCGACATGGATTCGTCAAGTTCCTCGATGATCGCATACCACTACCGCTCCCCGAACATGAACGACTACTTCCTCTTCGACTCGTGAACCACTACTTCCTCTATGAACCCGAACCGCTCCGAGAATGCACCCTTGGAAGGTATAACCACCGGAACGACACCCGTGGACGACTGCTTGTGATGTGTAGTATGAGATGCCCGTGTTTGCACCATGTCCGAATTGATCCTTGCACGTTCCTCGTTTCCTTGCCACCGTCATGTGGGACACCCGGTAACCGGGAGCACCCCACCATCTCTTGCGTGTACCACACATCCGCACACTTCTCTTTTGCGTCGATATCTCAATTGAGTTGCCGGAACCAGAACATTGTCGTGGCACCGTTTTCGTTATCGTCGCTGTGGCACCCTTTCTTTCCACCACGGTGACAAATGCTTCATAATGCTCATGTCAACTTTTAACAAAAAATGCATAAACTTGCAAATGTCATCCGCATCATGATAACAACATCTAGAATGTTTAAAATTGTTGTTTGCTTTAAATTGCTAAATGCATATGGGGATTTACCGGAATTGTTGTTTGTTCTGTCCTCATTTAAACTTGTTTAGATAGAGGTTTCACTTTTGCTTCTTCTCATGCCATGTTAACAACATTTAATATTATTGGGTACCTAAACGGGAGAGAACTAAATAATTGATGTGGTGTTCCGTCAATATGCAACCCGTTGCATATTGAGCTCCACTTAATTTGTAGTTTTGGTTGTTGCACTTTGCCATGTCATGCATATTTAAACCGGACATGCATCATACTTGGTTGTGCATCATGCCATGTTGATGTGATGGTTGTTTACTATGTTGCTTGCTTCTTTCCGGGTTGCTTCTCGCGTTAGCTTCGGTTTCGTTTCGGAGTTGTGAGGATTCGTTCGTCTACGTCCGTTTGTCTTCTTCATGGACTCGCTCTTCTTCCTTGCGGGATCTCAGGCAAGATGACCATACCCTCGAAATCACTTCTATCTTTGCTTGCTAGTTGTTCGCTCTATTGCTATGCCGCGACACCTACCACCTGCCATATCATGCCTCCCATATTGCCATGTCAAGCCTCTAACCCACCTTTCCTAGCAAACCGTTGTTTGGCTATGTCACCGCTTTTGCTCAGTCCCCCTTATAGCGTTGCTAGTTGCAGGTGAAGCTGAAGTTTGTTCCATGTTGGAACATGGTTATTATTGGGATATCATTATTATCTCTTATTTACTTTAATGCATCTATATACTTGGTAAAGGGTGGAAGGCTCGGCCTTATGCCTGGTGTTTTGTTCCACTCTTGCCGCCCTAGTTTCCGTCATACCGGTGTTATGTTCCTTGATTTTCCGTTCCTTACGCGGTTGGATGTTATGGGAACCCCTTGACAGTTCGCTTTGAATAAAACTCCTCCAGCAAGGCCCAACATTGGTTTTACCATTTGCCACCTAAGCCTTTTTCCCTTGGGTTCTGCAGACTCAAGGGTCATCTTTATTTTAAACCCCCCTAGGCCAGTGCTCCTTTGAGTGTTGGTCCGAAACGGGCAGCCTGCGGGGCCACCTCGGGGCAACTCGAGGGTTGGTTTTACTCGTAGCTTGACCTATCCGGTGTGCCCTGAGAACGAGATATGTGTGACTCCCATCGGGATTTGTCGGCAGATCGGGCGGCTTTGCTGGTCTTGTTTTACCATTGTCGAAATGTCTTGTAACCGGGATTCCGAGACTGATCGGGTCTTCCCGCTAGAAGGAATATCCTTCATTGACCGTGAGAGCTTGTGATGGGCTAAGTTGGGACACCCCTGCAGGGTTTTGCTCTTTCGAAAGCCGTGCCCACGGTTATGGGCAGATGGGAATTTGTTAATATCCGGTTGTAGAGAATTTGAAACTTAACTTAATTAAAATGAATCAACCGCGTGTGTAGCCGTGATGGTCTCTTCTCGGCGGAGTCCGGGAAGTGAACACGGTTCTTGTGTTATGTTTGAACGTAAGTAGTTTCAAGATCACTTCTTGATCACTTCTAGTTCACGACCGTTGCATTGCTTCTCTTCTCGCTCTTATTTACGTATGTTAGCCACCATATATGCTTAGTGCTTGTTGTAGCTCCACCTCACTACCTTCTCCTACCCATAAGCTTATATAGTCTTGATCTCGCGGGTGTGAGATTGCTGAGTCCTCGTGACTCACAGATACTTCCAAACAGTTGCAGGTGCCGATGATACCAGTGCAGGTGACGCAACCCAGCTCAAGTGGGAGCTCGGTGAAGATCGTGTTTGTTGTGTTGTTTCGTTTTCCAGTTGATCAGTAGTGGAGCCCAGTCGAGGCAATCGGGGATCTAGCATTAGGGCTGGTCTTCTTTTATTTTGGTTCCGTAGTCGGACCTTGATTGTATTCTGGATGATGTAATGTTATATTTATGTATTGTGTGAAGTGGCGATTGTAAGCCAACTCTTTATCCCTCTCTTATTCAGTACATGGGATGTGTAAAGATTACCCCTCTTGCGACATGCCTACTATGCGATTATGCCTCTAAGTCGTGCTCCGACATGTGGGAGATATGGCCGCATCGTGGGTGATACAAGTTGGTAATCAGAGCCTTAGCCCCCTGCTTGATCGAATCGCTCACGTTGTTGAGTCTAAAAAATGTTTTGAGTCTTAGGATTATATATATCGGAGAGTAGGATTACTTTTACTCCTCAGTCCCTTCGTCGCTCTGGTGAGGCCTCCTGACGTAGAGTTTTGACTCTTCTCTCCTCAAATTTCACTAAAAAAATTAGGATCACGCGGGTATCTTGGAATTGTTCCGATGGTTTTGTGACGAGAACATTGTTCTTGGTGCCTCCTGACATTTAGGGGTTGTGGCAGTGTCCCAGGGAGTTGAGCTCCGAGGTGTTGTCATCACAATTTTATGGTTGCAATTCTAGAATACTTGAGTTCGCCGACATTGAAAATCTCTTTTATGCAGTTGTTGGTGAGATAATCTCGACGCCACCCAGTACTGGGGCGGGAGTTCGGGAGTATTGCCATAACTTGTATAACGGATGCTTTTCTAAGGTTGAGGTAAATGATTTCCGAAGGTTTCTTGGTTATGTGTTGAAGGATGGATACAGCTGGATGTAGGATTTGCTAGTTTTGGGTGAGATATTATGCTTCCATGTATACCCAACACCTGATTGCATAACAGAAAAGTTTCGGGAGTTTATAAGTGGGAACTCAAGTAGCTCCTAGAATATCTTTCCAACAGACACATGATACGATATGGGATCTATCATATGTTTGTTTTCGGCTTATTTTGCAAGCCAATCCTTTGTTTTGTTTTTGTTGTGGTATTCGAGTTGCTTCGAAGTCAAATGTTGATTCCATACTTTTCCTAAGCGGTGTTCTCATATTCCTATGTGAATACAAATCCTTCTTGATCTTCGAGTTTGCCATCTCAATTTCTTCTGAACCGGTGTGTCTCTCTTCAAGTGGATCCGATCTTTTTCATCATCCGTAAGATCAACTCAAGTCTTCTCAACGTTGTTTGTTTCATCCGTCCAAGTTGTCTTTGTTTTCCCGCCCTCCCACCCTTTTTATTTGAGGACTAAGATTTCTTAATCAAGTATCCATCTTATTGATGTGAAGTCTCTCCATTCTTTTCCGGCAATGTTCTTATCCGGTGATTCTCAAGAAGATACTAACGGAGCTTCAAGTTCATCATTCTCCATTCTTTTCTTCTCTGTTGGATTCAATTCAAGCCTTCAGTGTTGATAATATTACTTTTCCTCCTTTCAAATTCTCTCTCATGCCGATGGACCTCTTTATCATTCACCTCTCACTATTCTTTTGTTCCGGAGTGTTGAAGATATCTCAAAAGAATTGTGTTTCCACTCTGCATTCGTTCAAGCTCTTTTGAGGATGTTATCTCATTCAAGCCATTCAATTCAACTGGCGCAATCTTCCTTTAAATCATTCAACGGTGTATCTTTTGAGTGGGCCCTAACCCACAGGTCTTTTCCCAGAATCTTACCTGACTCTTCTAATTTTTCCCGGAGCTATTCTCAAATCTTTCAAAGTTTGGCATAAGAGTGAATTATTATCAGTCAAATGTCTTTCTCCAAGATCTTTCAAATTCTTTCATCGTTGGTTCAACCTTTCTAATTTTCTTTCCCGAGTACCTCAACAATTCATGGTGATGTTTCTAATCGTCATTCTCAACATTTGAAGACCGAAGAAGAGTTTCTCTTAAATCTCGCTCCATTCTCTTCAAGATTCTTGGTTCTAGCTTGATGCCAACCTCTCATAATTGTTTTTTTCGATTGTGAGAATTCTTTTCACCCATCCGGAGCATTTCAGGAGTCTTTTCAGTTTGATTCTCCGGAGGCCATCATTTCGGAAGATTTATTCATTCTCAGCTTTCAGCTCTCGTTTCGCAAATCATATTGGTGCATCATTCAAGTATTCTCTTATCAGCTCGTGATCTCTTCGTTCTCTTGTATCAAATTCCCTCAAGTATCTTCATTCGTTTTTTTTCAATTCTACCCGGTGATTTGTGCCTTTGCTACTCTCTTTTTCAATTCTTACAGTGGTTTGCTCAAGATTCTCTTCCATTGCTATTGTATCAATTCATTCGTTCTTCCCAATCCTACCAGTGGTTCGCAGAAGATCTTCCCAAGTTTGCGCAATATCTATCTGAATCCTTTCTACGAGAATGAGTAGTATGCCAAATCCGTTGCTTATCATCAAATTAAGTTGATGAAGGATAAACATACAGTAAATCTTATTCTTGTTTTCTTTGAGGTGATTCAATTCTTTTCTTCCAGAGTTCCATGTTTCCACTTTATCTCGTCGCGAAGCTCCATCTAAATCATCGCAAGGCTTCACCTTGTGTTTTCAACTTCTATTTCCCTTTTCGTTTGATCATTCTTTTATTACCGGAGTTCTTCGAGAGTTTCTTCATGGTGGCTCATCAAGGATTTAATTCCTTCTCGAAGCGTCCATCAAGATTCTGTTTAGAGGAGCTCAAGTACTCTTCATCTTGCATTTCGAAGTGAAATTCTTTCTATCTTATCTTTTTCAGGTGGTGTTATGTCTTTCTTGACATTTTCCCTTCATGTTTCATGATTCACAAGTTTCCAAAGAGTGACATATTTAAATCCATCAATCTCTTCATTAGAGTTATCTTGGTATAGATTTCACCTAAAGCCTTCCATTGGGAATGTTGCCATTATAGTGCTTATCTATGATCCAATTTCCGCTTCTCATCTCGATGAAGGAGTTTTCATCTCCTTGTTGATCTCAATCCAACTAATTGATTTCGTTAGTGGCTGGTCTTCACCTCATAATTTGGGGATGTTTTCCTTAAGACCATTGGAAATCAAATCTTTTGTTGTTGGTTTTCCAACAACTCCGTTCAACCATTCTCCTAAAGATGCTTCTTCAAGCTCATTTGGGGCAGAAGTTGGCATTTTCTTCTCCATTTTGTTATTCCAATGATATAACTTCTATTCTTTCATTCCGGAGGCATAGCGACGTTGCTCTCTTCACTCATCATCCCATTTTTGTCAAAGATCATGTTCTTTCCTTTAGCTTATCCATCTAACCGGAGTGTCGTGCCCTCTTTTCAAGTTCTTCCCATTTTGTCAAGTTTTGCCTCCCTTCTCAACCGGAGTGCCGTCTGAAATCTTTCTTACCCCTTGTGCCATTCTTTCAATAGTCCCAGAGGTAGTGTGTTGTTGATTTCATCAAGTATCCTCTCATCTTGTCAAGTTCATGTTGAATTCCTTCCATTTACAGTCGGAGTTATGTCCAAATTATATCATTCTTATTCCTTCTCTATCATGTTTTAACCAGGGTGTTATGGCTATCATTCCTCTTCTAATCGGAGTCTCATCCAAGTGCTTTCGTTTCGCCAAGCTCATATTCTTTGCCTTCCTTTTCCAACTAGAGCGTTGTCGTAATTGATCCTTATCGTTCCTTGTACATCTCGTTTCAACCGGAGTGCTTGCATGTACTTCTTGTCCATTGCAACCCTTTTCTTATGTCTATCAACCTACAAGGTTCACGTAATGTTCCTTGTTCCTCTTTTCTAATGGAGTGATTTCAACTTTGTTCATCTTCGTCGTATTCTTTCTTTAAATTTGTTCAACCTCTCAAGGTTCTTTGGTTTCACTCATTTGTCAAAGAAGCAACTTAGTTTTACTTCTTCTCTCCCTCTTCCGTTTCTCTCCGGTGCCATCCTAGATCTCGGGACGAGATCCTCTTGTAGTGGTGGAGTGTTGTGACGCCCCAAGACCGACGCTTCAGATGCCTTCCATGTTTTCCGAGTTTCATCGGGTGATTTGTTTTGTCTGTTGCATTCATCTTTGCATCATATGCATTGCATCATGTCATCATGCCATCTTGCCATTTCATTTAAAAAAACTCAAATAAATAAATTGCAGAGATCTTTCGATCTATTTAAATCGAGGGATATTCACAATGGTGATTTCTCTTTATAACATATATCCTCCCAATATTTAGGGAGCTATTATAAAATATTCCATTAATTTTGAATTAAACGTAACACACGTGCGAATAATCCCATGCCTTTCTGCTTCGAGTTGATCTCCAAACCTTGCCGAAAATTCTTTCTTCATTTTTTGAGGCTCCTCCAAATCCCAAACATCACTTCCAATTCAAATCATTTGGAATTAATTTCAAATGAGTTTGAATTCAACTTCAACCGCGTGCCTGATACGTCTCCGTCGTATCTACTTTTCCAAACACTTTTGCCCTTGTTTTGGACTCTAACTAGTATGATTTGAATGGAACTAACCCGGACTGGCGTTGTTTTCAGCAGAATTGCCATGATGTTGTTTTATGTGCAGAAAACAAAAGTTCTCGAAATGACCCGAAACTCCACGGAATATCTTACAATAAATAATAAAAAAATCCTCGCCAAAGATGAAGACCAGGGGGCCCACACCCTTCTCACAAGGGTGGGGGCGCCCCCCCTAAGGGCGCGCCCCCCTACCTCGTGGGCCCCCTGGAGACCCCCCGACTCCAACTCCAACTCTATATAACTGCTTTCAGGGAGAGAAAAAAGAGGAGAGAAGAAATCATCAAGTTTTACGATACGGAGCCACCGCCAAGCCCTAAAACCTCTCGGGAGGGCTGATCTAGAGTCCGTTCGTGGCTCCGGAGAGGGGGATTCGTCGCCGTCGTCATCATCAACCATCCTCCATCACCAATTTCATGATGCTCACCGCCGTGCATGAGTAATTCCATCATAGGCTTGCTGAATGGTGATGGGTTGGATGAGATTCACCATGTAATCGAGTTAGTTTTGTTAGGGTTTGATCCCTAGTATCCACTATGTTCTGAGATTGATGTTGCTATGACTTTGCTATGCTTAATGCTTGTCACTAGGGCCCGAGTGCCATGATTTCAGATCTGAACCTATTATGTTTTCACCAATATATGAGAGTTCTTGATCCTATCTTGCAAGTCTATAGTCACCTATTATGTGTTATGATCCGTTAACCCCGAAGTGACAATAATCGGGATACTTACCGGTGATGACCGTAGTTTGAGGAGTTCATGTATTCACTATGTGCTAATGCTTTGTTCCGGTTCTCTATTAAAAGGAGGCCTTAATATCCCTTAGTTTCCATTAGGACCCCGCTGCCACAGGAGGGTAGGACAAAAGATGTCATGCAAGTTCTTTTCCATAAGCACGTATGACTATATTCAGAAAACATGGCTACATTACATTGACGAATTGGAGCTAGTTCTATGTCACCCTATGTTATGACTGTTACATGATGAACCGCATCCGTCATAATTATCCATCATTGATCCAATGCCTACTAGCTTTCCATATACTGGTTTACGCTTATTTACTTTCCCGTTGCTATTGTTACAATCACTGCAAAATACCAAAAACATTACTTTGCTTTCATTACTCTTTTGTTACCATTACCATCACTATCATATTACTTTGCTACTAAACACTTTGCTGCAGATACTAAGTTTCCAGGTGTGGTTGAATTGAGAACTCAGCTGCTAATACTTGAGAATATTCTTTGGCTCCCTGTGTGTCGAATCAATAAATTTGGGTTGAATACTCTACCCTCGATAGCTGTTGCGATCCCCTATACTTGTGGGTTATCAAGACTAATTTCTCGCGCCGTTGCCGGGGAGCATAGCTCTATTCTTTGAGTCACTTGGGATTTATATCTGGTGTACACTATGAAGAATTTGAAAGACGCTAAGACAACAATTTATCCCTCAACTACGAGGGGAGGTAAGGAACTGCCATCTAGCTCTACACTTGATTCACCTTCTGTTATGAGTAAGCTTGCGACACCTAAACCTGCTTCTGCTATTCGTTCTGATATGTCGCATGTTATTGATGATGCTACTTCTGCTATACATGATACTTATGATGAAACTACCTCTATGCCTGATACTACTATGCCACTTAGTGATTTTCTCGAGGAACGACTTGCTAGGGCTAGAGAGATTGAAAATATTGAATCTGATTATGAAGATGAAAGTGATGATGAAGAATCACTTGTTATTCCTGAGGGTTATTTATTTGATCAAGATGCTTCTTTAGCTATTTTAGCTTGCAAAGATAGATATGAACTCAAAAGGTTATTAGCTAAATGGAATAAGCAATCTCTAAATGCTAGGATGAGACCTGACCCTGCTTTTGCTACTTCACCTATCTGTGTTGCTGATAAGGATTATGAATTCTCTATTGATCCTGATATAATTACTTTGGTTGAATCTGATCCTTTTCATGGTTATGAATCTGAAACTATTGTGGCAAATCTTACTAAATTAAATGATATAGCCACCCTGTTCACTAATGATGAGAGATCTCGCTACTTTTATATCCTTAAAAATTTTCCGTTCTCATTAAAGGGTGATGCTAAAATATGGTTTAATTCTCTTGATCCTGGTTGTGTGCGTAGTCCCCAGGATATGATCTATTACTTCTCTGCTGAATATTTCCCTGCTCATAAGAAACAAGCTGCTTTAAAGGAAATATACAACTTTGTGCAAATTAAAGAAGAGAGTCTCACAAGCTTGGGGGAGGCTTCTCAAGTTACTTAATGCTTTGCCTGATCATCCTCTTAAGAAAAATGAAATACTTGATATCTTTTATAATGGACTAACCGATGCTTCCAGAGATTACTTGGATAGTTGTGCTGGTTCTCTTTTCAGGGAAAGAACACGGGATGAAGCTGAAATCTTACTGAATAATATGTTGACAAATGAAAATAATTGGGCACCTCCTGAGCCAGCTCCTGAGCTAGCTCCTGCTCCAATTACTGAGCCTATTCTTAAACCAACTCCGAGGAAGAGAGGTGTTCTATTCCTCAGTCCCGAAGATATGCAAGAGTCAAAGAAATCTATGAAAGAAAAAGGTATTAAAGCTGAAGATGTTAAGAATTTACCTCCTATTAAAGAAATACATGGTCTTAATTCACCGCCTATTGCAGAAACATATAATCTCAATTCTTTATTTACTGAAGAACCTCCTGATCCCGATATCCTGACACAGGTAGTGAAGGTAAATTCTCTCTATAGATATGATAAAGCTGAAGTCCCTCCTACTAAAATTGCTAGTCAGTGCTTGGATGAGTTTGATAACTTTATGTTTAAGCAAGACGACTTCAATGTTTATTTTGGTAGACAATTAAAAGAAAATGCTTATATGATTAGACGCTTGGGTGATTATATGGCTAATATTAAAGGTGAACTTAAACTTGTTAGCAAACATGCTTCTATGGTTACCACTCAAGTAGAACAAGTACTTAAGGCTCAAAAAGAAGTGCTTGATGAAATGAATAGTAAGAAAAATGATTATGCTGTTAGAGTGGCTACTAGAACTGGTAGAATGACTCAGGAACCTTTGTATCCTGAAGGCCACCCTAAGAGAATCGAGCAAGATTCTCAAAGAAATAATATTGATGTTCCTAGTTCTTTTAAGAAGAAGAAGAAGAAAAATGATAGAACTGTGCAAACTTCTAGTGAACCTATTGCTGAACCACCTGATAATCCAAATGATATATCTATGTCTGATGTTGAAACACAATCTGGTAATGAACATGAACCTAATGAAAATATTAATGATGATGTTCATGATGATGCTCAACCTAGTAATGATAATGATGTAGAAATTGAACCTGCTGTTGATCTTGATAACCCACAATCAAAGAATCAACGTTATGATAAGAAATACTTTGTTGCTAGGAAACATGGTAAAGAAAGAGAGCCTTGGGTTCAGAAACCCATGCCTTTTCCTCCCAAACCATCCAAGAAAAAGGATGATGAGGATTTTGAGCGCTTTGCTGAAATGATTAGACCTATCTTTTTGCGTATGCGATTGACTGGTATGCTTAAAACAAATCCTTATGCTAAGTACATGAAAGGTATTATTACAAATAAAAGAAAGATACCGGAAGCTGAAATCTCCACCATGCTTGCTAATTATACTTTTAAGGGTGGAATACCAAAGAAACTTGGAGATCCAGGAGTACCTACTATACCATGCTCCATTAAAAGAAACTATGTTAAAACTGCTTTATGTGATCTTGGAGCCGGTGTTAGTGTTATGTCTCTCTCTTTATATCGTAGTCTTGATTTGAATAAGTTGACACCTACTGAAATATCTTTGCAAATGGCTAATAAATCAACTGCTATACCTGTCGGTATTTGTGAGGATGTGCCTGTTGTGGTTGCAAACGTTACTATTTTAATGGACTTTGTTATTATTGATATTACTGAGGACGATAGTATGTCTATTATTATTGGAAGACCTTTTCTTAATACTGCAGGGGCTGTTACTGATTGCAACAGAGGCAATGTCACTTTTCATGTTAATGGTAATGAGCATATGGTACACTTTCCGAGGAAACAACCTCAAGTTCATAGTATCAATTCTATCGGAAAAATCCATCGATTATATTTGGAGGTTTTGAATTTCCTCTTCCTACTGTCAAGAAGAAATATGATATTCTTATTATTGGGGATGTGCATATCCCCGTTGAGGTAACCTAGTGTTATTTGAAATTTCTTCGGTTTCATGTTAATCGGAATGAGTTTGTTAACAAGACTTGATCAACCTTGTTAGTGGATTCCTTTTGACGAGCATGAGATGGATGAAACTAGAAGCACAACCTTCTGTACCCCACTTTTACTTTCTGTTATTTATATTAAATAAAATAAAAATAAATAATTTTCTGTCTGTTATCTGATTATCCGTGCAATATAAAAATACCTCGAAAATAAAAGTTCTCCAAATGCCCTGAAAATTAAATATGATTTTTTCTAGAATATTTGAGGATTTATGGAACAAAGAACACACCAGGGGGCCAACCACCTTGCCACGAGGGTGGAGGGCGCGCCCACCCCCTAGGGCGCTCCCCCTGCCTCGTGGGCCCATGGTGGCCCTTCTCCACTTATTCTTTCAGCCACACACTTCATCTTCCTCCCACACACACGAAAAACCAACTCAAACCCGAGTCCAAGCTCGTTTTGCTGCCATTTTCGATCTCCTTGCTCAAAGCACCTCTCACAAAATTGCTTGGGGAGATTGTTCCTTGGTATGTGACTCCTCCATTGGTCCAATTAGTTTTTTTTCTAGTGCTTTATTCATTGCAAATTTTTGCTACTTAGGTGACCCTGTTCTTGAGCTTACATGTCAAATTTATGTGGTCAAAAGTAGTTTTGTTGCATGATATAGGCCCTAGGCACTTGTAGGAGTAGTGGCTATCAATATTATTGAGTTTGGTTTACTTTTATTTTGAAGTTACTAAAAAAATTTAGAATTTTTCAGAGAAAGAAATATGCTTAGGAAAATGTTCCAAGGTGGTTCTTCAAAGAAGCAAGGACCCAGGCTTGCAATGCGTGATGCTGACGAAGAGCCACCAAGAGACGCTCCAGTGCGTCCTTGCGAGTGGCCTTCTGAAATTTTTATGGATCGAGCGGGAATAAAATAAGAATTCAACGCATATTTGCGTAATGCCGGTCTTGAGGACTTTGAGGCAGATAAATGCCCCCAGTATCATGAGCTCACAAGCTCTTTTGTGATGAGGTTTGAGTATTCATCCTCGCGTAATTCTCCTTCAGTCATGTTTGATCTTTATAATAAATCATATACCATGGACTTAGAGGATTTCACTTTTGCTTGCAAACTTCCACAATGGGGTAGTGTTAGGGATCCCCCTAAATCTGAATTTAGAAACTTTCTTGCTAGTATAACTGTAGGGGAATCTAGAGATATAACGCAAGCTACCATAGGGAGCATTCACTTTCCTACTATACATTATTTTGCTCTTTTCATAGGCAGGTGCATAAATGCTAAGGATGAAGCATGTCACATGTGTGTCCCTGACCTTAGCATTCTTAGGAGTGCTGTGTTAGGAAACCAATCTTATCATATGGGAGCCATTGTAGCTCATAGGTTGCACCATAATAGACATAATGGAGATTTCTTTGGAGGAATTTATGCAACCCGCTTAGCTAAATTTCTTGAGATACACGTTTGTGAAGGAGACATGGAGTTGCCTCCTGCTTATTTAGATTTTGATTCTATGGTTTCCCACCATTTTGTCGAGAGGAACGAATCACCTCTCTAGTATCGAGTAATCTTTGACAAACGTCGTGTTGTCCATATTACTCTCCCTGCTTCTGCTTTCTTTGATTATCAGGCAAGAGGAGGATATACTATTACCAGAGAGGAGGCAGGTGATTACAAGAGGAGAGCTGAGGCCGCTCGTCGCCACACTGCAGCTCAGGAGGCGATAGCCGCTGCATCACAGTACGACCCCAACAACTATTATTATGGATATCAGCCAGGCCAGCCGTGGCCATAGATCAACTTAGGCCAAAAGCCTAAGCTTGGGGGAGTACGTATTTCTCACCGACATTACATTTATGTTCACACACACTCATTGCTAGATGTCGGTGCTCATACTTTTTCACTGTAATATCCATGCTAGTTTATTTTCTTTTTCCTACTTTCTTCTTGTGTGTCTGTTAAACCTTAAGAAAGACCAAAAAAATTAATAGTAGTTTATTTTTCTGCTATAGTAGTAATAATTAAAAATAAAACCCAAAAATATTTCCCGATCTTCTTTTGCTTGTTGGGAGTTTTCCCATGTAAATAGTTTTAATTCTTTTCTTTTCTTTGGGGGTCAGTAGGAGAAGACCATAATTAAATTGTTGAAGTGGCTCTTATATGCATTATTGTTTATTTAACCAAGAGCCCATATTGCCTTGTCTTCTCCTGTTTATTGAATGCTTGCAGATTCCAGCTTAGTCCAATGGACGTACACTCTTATTATTCTTCACACTGTTCGGTCGTGCAAGTGAAAGGCAATTATGATGATATATGATGGACTGACTGAGATGAGAAAAGCTGGTATGAACTCGAGCTCTTTTGTTTTTGTAAATATGATGAGTCCCTCATTCTTGATTCAGCTTATTATGAATAAATATGTTTGCAATGACAATTAGAGATCGTACTTGCTTGTGCCATGCTTGATTAGCTATGAGTTATAATGGTTTACCTTGTGTGCCAATATGCTATTGAGATGGTTATGATGTGGTATGATGGGGTGGTATCCTCCTTTGAATAATTTAAGTGACTTGACTTGGCACATGTTCACGCATGTAGTTGAAACAAAATCAACATAGCCTTCACGATATTCATGTTCATGGTGGATTATATCCTACTCATGCTTGCATCCAATGTTTATTAATTTTAATGCATGTACATGGCTGTTGTCGCTCTCTAGTTGGTCGCTTCCCAGTCTTTTGCTAGCCTTCACTTGTACTAAGTGGGAATACTGCTTGTGCATCCAATCCCTTAAACCCCAAAGTTATTCCAGATGAGTCCACTATACCTTCCTATATGCGGTATCTACCTACCGTTCCAAGTAAATTTGTATGTGCCAAACTCTAAACCTTCAAATAAACATTCTGTTTTGTATGCTTGAATAGCTCATGTATCAACCAAGGCTGTCCTTATCTTCCGTGTTAGGCGGGTTATTCTCAAGAGGAGTGGACTCCGCTCCTCACTCACGAGAAAATGGCTGGTCACCGGGATGCCCAGTCCCATGCTTTATGCAAACTAAATCAAAATTAATTGCAAACAAAACTCCCCCTGGGACCTGATGTATGTTGGAGGCACTCGTTGTTTCGAGCAAGCCATGGATTGATGCTTGTTGGTGGAGGGGGAGTATAAACTTTACCATTCTGTTTGGGAACCACCTATAATGTGTTTAGCATGGAAGATATCGCCATCTCTTAGTTGTTACGTTGACAATGAAAGTATACCGCTTAAAATACAATTTATCTCTATTTAAAAACTAAGCTCTGGCACCTCTACAAATCCCTGCTTCCCTCTGCGAAGGGCCTATCCATTTACTTTTATGTCAAGTCATCACCCTCTTATTAAAAAGCACTAGCTGGAGAGCACAACCGTCATTTGCATTCATCACTGTTAATTTATATTGGGTATGACTATGATTGGATCTCTTTTACCATGAATTACAATGTCTAGTCAGTCCTTGATCTTTAAAGGTGCTCTGCATTTATGTTTTGCGGTCTCAGAAAGGGCTAGCGAGATACCATCTTGTTATATCATATTATGATTGTTTTGAGAAAGTGTTGTCATCAGAGATTTATTATTATGACTTGCTAGTTGATTATGCTATTGATATGATTAATTGTGAGACCTAAGAATTATTGCACATGTGGTTAGTCATGATCTATGCTGAAAACTTGAATGCTAGCTTGACATATTTACAACAACAAGAGCAAACAGAGTTTGTAAAAGTTTTTTTCTTTCTTTCTTTCAGTTTGTCAACTGAATTGCTTGAGGACAAGCAAGGGTTTAAGCTTGGGGGAGTTGATACGTCTCCGTCGTATCTACTTTTCCAAACACTTTTGCCCTTGTTTTGGACTCTAACTTGTATGATTTGAATGGAACTAACCCGGACTGACGTTGTTTTCAGCAGAATTGCCATGGTTTGGTTTTATGTGCAAAAAACAAATATTCTCGGAATGACCTGAAACACTACGGAACATCTTAGAAAAAATAATAAAAAATCATCGCCAAAGATGAAGACCAGGGGGCCCACACCCTTCTCACGAGGGTGGGGGGCGCCCCCCTAGGGTGCGCCCCCTACCTCGTGGGCCCCCTGGATGCCCTCCGACGCCAACTCCAACTCTATATATTTGCTTTCAGAGAGAAAAAAATCAGAGAGAAGAAATCATCGTGTTTTACGATACGGAGCCACTGCCAAGCCATAAAACCTCTCGGGAGGGCTAATCTGGAGTCCGTTCGGGGCTCCGGAGAGGGGGATTCGTCGCTGTCGTCATCATCAACCATCCTCCATCACCAATTTCATGATGCTAACCGCCGTGCGTGAGTAATTCCATTGTAGGCTTGCTGGACGGTGATGGGTTGGATGAGATTCACCATGTAATCGAGTTACTTTTGTTAGGGTTTGATCCCTAGTATCCATTATGTTCTGAGATTGATGTTGCTATGACTTTGCTATGCTTAATGCTTGTCACTAGGGCCTGAGTGCCATGATTTCAGATCTGAACCTATTATGTTTTCATGAATATATGTGAGTTCTTGATCCTATCTTGCAAGTCTATAGTCACCTACTATGTGTTATGATCCGGCAACCCCGAAGTGACAATAATCGGGACCACTCCCGGTGATGACCATAGTTTGAGGAGCTCATGTATTCACTATGTGCTAATGCTTTGTTCCGATTCTCTATTAAAAGGAGGCCTTAATATCCCTTAGTTTCCAATAGGACCCCGCTGCCACGGGAGGGTAGGACAAAAGATGTCATGCAAGTTCTTTTCCATAAGCACGTATGACTATATACGGAATACATGCCTACATTACATTGACGAATTGGAGCTAGTTCTATGTCACCCTATGTTATGACTGTTACATGATGAACCGCATCCGGCATAATTATCCATCACTGATCCGGTGCCTACGAGTTTTCCATATATTGGTTTACACTTATTTACTTTCCCGTTGCTACTGTTACAATCACTACAAAATACCAAAAACATTACTTTTGCTGTCTTTACTTTTGTTGCCGCTACCACCACTATCATATTACTTTGCTACTAAACACTTTGCTGCAGATACTAAGTTTCCAGGTGTGGTTGAATTGACAACTCAGCTGCTAATACTTGAGAATATTCTTTGGCTCCCCTTGTGTCGAATCAATAAATTTGGGTTGAATACTCTACCCTCGAAAGCTATTGCGATCTCCTATACTTGTGGGTTATCAGGCTACTGTATGCAGTGAATAGAGTTTTTCCTAATAGTCATCAAAGATTCTACTTAAGATACATATATGCAAACTTCCAAAATGCTGGCTTTAGGGGGGGGGTCTTAAGAAGTGCATGGATAATGCGAGTTATGCCTATAATGAAAAAAAATTTAATAAAGCAATGGATGATCTCAAAGCTGAGAGTGAGGAAGCTTGGCAGTGGCTTAGTGCAATACCCAAGAAAACATGGACTAGGCATGCATTTGACACAAACTGCAAGACTGACTTGGTTGTCAACAATTTGTCTGAGGTGTTTAACAAGTGCATCCTAGATCATAGGAAAAAACCAATAAGAACTATGTATGATGGCATAAAGGATAAGCAGATGGTTAGATGGCACAGGAATAAAGAGAGTGGAAAGGAAGCTAGATGGGAGATCACACCACATTAGAGTGAGAAGTTGGATATTGAAAAGAAAAGGGCCAGGTACTACAAACTGATGTCTCAACCTTCTTCTTGTAGACATTGTTGGGTCTCCAAGTGTAGAGGTTGGTAGGACACTAGCAAATTTCCCTCAAGTGGATGACCTAAGGTTTATCAATCCATGGGAGGCGTAGGATGAAGATAGTCTCTCTTAAGCAACCCTGCAACCAAATAACAAAGAGTCTCTTGTGTCCCCAACACACTCAATACAATGGTAAATTGCATAGGTGCACTAGTTCGGCGAAGAGATGGTGATACAAGTGCAATATGGATGGTAGATAAAGGTATTTGTAATCTGAAATTATAAAAACAACAAGGTAACTGATGGTAAAAGTGAGTGTAAACGGTATTGCAATGCTAGGAAACAAGGCCTAGGGTTCATACTTTCACTAGTGCAAGTCCTCTCAACAATAATAACATAATGGGATCATATAACTATCCCTCAACATGCAATAAAGAGTCACTCCAAAGTCACTAATAGCGGAGAACAAACGAAGAGATTATGGTAGGGTACGAAACCACCTCAAAGTTATCCTTTCCGATCGATCTATTCAAGAGTCCGTAGTAAAATAACACAAAGCTATTCTTTCCATTCGATCTATCGTAGAGTTAGTACTAGAATAACACCTTAAGACACAAATCAACCAAAACCCTAATGTCACCTAGATACTCCAATGTCACCTCAAGTATCCATGGGTATGATTATACGATATGCATCACACAATCTCAGATTCATCTATTCAACCAACACAAAGAACTTCAAAGAGTGCCCAAAGTTTCTACCGGAGAGTCAAGACGAAAACGTGTGCCAGCCCCTATGCATAAGTTCACGAGGTCACGGAACTCGCAAGTTGATCACCAAAACATACATAAGTGGATCACGTCATATCCCATTGTCACCACAGATAAGCACATGCAAGACATACATCAAGTGTTCTCAAATCCTTAAAGACTCAATCTGATAAGATAACTTCAAAGGGAAAACTCAATCCATTACAAGAGAGTAGAGGGGGAGAAACATCATAAGATCCAAATATAACAGCAAAGCTCGCGATACATCAAGATCGTGTCGACTCAAGAACACGAGAGAGAGAGAGAGAGATCAAACACATAGCTACTGGTACATACCCTCAGCCCCAAGGGATAACTACTCCCTCCTCGTCATGGAGAGCACCGGGATGATGAAGATGGCCACCGGAGAGGGATTCCCCCCTCCGACAGGGTGCCAGAACGGGTCTAGATTGGTTTTCGGTGGCTACAGAGGCTTCTGGCGGTGGAACTCCTGATCTAGGTTTCTTTCTGGAAGTTTTTGGGTTATATAATAGGTGTTGGAGTCGGGAACAAGGCAGGGGGGTCTCCGGGCTGACCACAAGGCAGGGGCGTGCCCAGGGGGTGGGCGCGCCCCCCACCCTCGTGGGCAGCCTGAGGCTCTTCTGGCCCAATTCTTTTACTTCCCGGCCTTCTTGTGGTCCAAAAATAAGTTCCGTGAAGTTTCAGGTCAATTGGACTCCATTTGGTTTTCCTTTTCTGCGATACTCAAAAACAACGAAAAAAAAGAAACTAGAACTGGGCTCTAGGTTAATAGGGTAGTCCCAAAAATCATATAAAATAGCATATAAATGCATATAAAACATCCAAGGTTGATAAAATAATAGCATTGAACAATAAAAAATTATAGATACGTTGGAGACGTATCACAAACCCATTCAAGCAGGTGTTAACTTGTGGCAAGTAACTAGTGGGGAGCAAACACATGTTGTCAATTTGGAACTTGAAACCTGTGGTTGCATAAAGTGGGACCTGAGTGGCATCCCATGTAACCATGCCATATTAGCAATTAACAAGGCAAAAAGGTTTCCAGAGGACTTTGTAAGCAATTTTTTCAAGAAACCATATTACTTGGCAGCATATGAACCAATGATATATCCTATCCCTGGTGAGCATGACTGGACAAAGATCCTAGGTCCAGACATAGAACCACCTGCATTTAAAGTGAAGAAATGAAGAAAGAAAGAAAGAGAAGAGGATAAATGGAAGATTTGAAGTTCCAAAGTGATAACAGTTGAGTTGTCAATTCAACCGCACCTGAAAGACTTACTATCTGCAGCAATGTATTTAGTAGCAAAGTAACATGATAGTAGTGGTAACGGTGGCAAAGGTAACAGTAGCAGTTTTGTAGTAATTGTAACAGTGGCAACGGAAAAGTAAATAAGCGAAGAACAATATGTGAAAAGCTTGTAGGCAATGGATCAGTGATGGATAATTATGTCGGATGCGATTCCTCATGCAATAGTTATAACATAGGGTGACATAGAACTAGCTCCAATTCATCAATGTAATGTAGGCATGTATTCCGAATATAGTCATACGTGCTTATGGAAAAGAACCTGCATGACATATTTTGTCCTACCCTCCCGTGGCAGCGGGGTCCTATTGGAAACTAAGGGATATTAAGGCCTCCTTTTAATAGAGTACCAGACCAAAGCATTAACACTTAGTGAATACATGAACTCCTCAAACTTCGGTCATCATTGGTAAGTATCCCGATTATTGTCACTTCGGGGTTAACGGATCATAACACATAATAGGTGACTATAGACATGCAAGATAGGAACAAAAACTCACATATATTCATGAAAACATAATAGGGTCAGATCTGAAATCATGGCACTCAGGTTCTAGTGACAAGCATTAAGCATAGCAAAGTCATAGCAACATCAATCTCAGAACATAATGGATACTATGAATCAAACCTAACAAAACTAACTCGATTACATGATAAATCTCATCCAACCCATCACAGTCCAGCAAGCCTACGATCGAATTACTCACGCACGACGGTGAGCATCATGAAATTGGTGATGGAGGAAGGTTGATGATGACGATGGCAACGGATTCCCCTCTTCGGAGCCCCGAACGGACTCCAGATTAGCCCTCCCAAGAGAGATTAGGGCTTGGTGGTGGCTCCGTATCGTAAAATGCGATGAATCCTTCTCTCCTAATTTTTTTCTCCTTAAACACGAATATATAGAGTTGGAGTTGAGGTTGAAAGAGCACCAGGGGGCCCATGAGGCAGGGGGGTGCGCCCAGTGGGGTAGGCGTGCCCCCACCCTCGTGGATAGGGTGTAGGCCCCCTGGCCTTGATTCTTTCGCTAGTATTTTTTATATATTCCAAAAATAGTCTCCGTTGATTTTCACGTCATTCCAAGAACTTTTATTTCTGTACAAAAATAACACCATGGCAATTCTGCTGAAAACAATGTCAGTCCGGTGATACGTCTCCAACGTATCTATAAGTTTTGATTGTTCCATGCTATTATATTACCAACCTTGGATGTTTTATATGCATTTATATGCTATTTTATATGATTTTTGGGACTAACCTATTAACCTAGAGCCCAGTGCCACTTTCTGTTTTTTCCTTGTTTTAGGGTTTCGAAGAAAAGGAATATCAAACGGAGTCCAAACAGAATGAAACCTTCGAAAAAGTTATTTTTGGAAAGAAAGAAATACAGGAGACTTGGAGTGCACGTCAGGGGATCAACGAGGAAGCCACGAGGTAGGGGGCGCGCCCACCCCCCTGGGCGCGCCCTCCACCCTCGTGGGCCCCTCGTGGCTCCACTGATGTATTTCTTCCGCCTATATATATCCATATACCCTAAAACTATCGGGGAACAGGATAGATCGGGAGTTCCGCCACCAGAAGCCTCCGTAGCCACCGAAAACTAATCTAGACCCGTTTCGGCACCCTGCCGGAGGGGGGAATCCCTCTCCGGTGGCCATCTTCATCATCCCGGTGCTCTCCATGACGAGGAGGGAGTAGTTCTTCCTCGGGGCTGAGGGTATGTACCAGTAGCTATTTGTTTGATCTCTCTCTCTCTCTCTCTCTCGTGTTCTTGAGGTGATACGATCTTGATGTATCGCGAGCTTTGCTATTATATTTGGATCCTATGATGTTTCTTCCCCCCTTTACTCTCTTGTAATGGATTGAGTTTTCCCTTAGAAGTTATCTTATCGGATTGAGTCTTTAAAGATTTGAGAACACTTGATGTATGTCTTGCCGTGCGTATCTATGGTGACAATGGGATATCACGTGATTCACTTGATGTATGTTTTGGTGATCAACTTGCGGGTTCCGCCCCTGAACCTATGCATAAGGGTTGGCACACGTTTTCGTCGTGATTCTCTGGTAGAAACTTTGGGGCACTCTTTGAGGTTCTATGTGTTGGTTGAATAGATGAATATGAGATTGTGTGACGCATATCATATAATCATACCCACGAATACTTGAGGTGACATTGGAGTATCTAGTGACATTAGGGTTTTGGTTGATTTGTGTCTTAAGGTGTTATTCTAGTACGAACCCTAGGGTTGTTTGTGACACTTATAGGAATAGCCCAACAGATTGATTGGAAAGAATAACTTTGAGGTGGTTTCGTACCCTACCATAATCTCTTCGTTTGTTCTCCGCTATTAGTGACTTTGGAGTGACTCTTTGTTGCATGTTGAGGGATAGTTATGTGATCTAATTATGTTATTATTGTTGAGGGGAACTTGCACTAGTGAAAGTATGAACCCTAGGCCTTGTTTCAACGCATTGCAATACCGTTTACGCTCACTTTTATCATTAGTTACCTTGCTGTTTTTATAATTTCAGATTACAAAAACCATTATCTACTATCCATATACCACTTGTATCACCATCTCTTCGCCGAACTAGTGCACCTATACAATTTACCATTGTATTGGGTGTGTTGGGGACACAAGATACTCTTTGTTATTTGGTTGCAGGGTTGCTTGAGAGAGACCATCTTCATCCTACGCCTCCTACGGATTGATAAACCTTAGGTCATCCACTTAGGGAAATTTGCTACTGTCCTACAAACCTCTGCACTTGGAGGCCCAACAACGTCTACAAGAAGAAGGTTGTGTAGTAGACATCAAGCTCTTTTCTGGCGCCGTTGTCGGGAAGGTTAGCGCTTGAAGGTAACGAGGAGGAGCCTCCTATTCAACCAATCTCATTAATAAGGAGCTCCAAAAAGAGGATTGAACCCACACATGATGTGGTAAAGAAGAAGAAAAGGAAAAGGAAGAGAGGTAAAAAGATATCTCTCCCAAATAGTGTTGCTCCTATTACTATTGTGCCTCATGAAAATATAACTGTGGAAGATAATGATACTTCTTATGATCTTGAAAATCTTTTTGGCACTTGCTTGGAAGAATATGATAATTGCTATACTATTGGTGTTATCCATACTATTAATGATGAGAGTGATTATGCTTATGATATGAAAAGGACCAAGCTTGGGGATGCTATGTTTGATGAAGATGATGTTTTTGAGAATATATTTGCTGCAATTAATGTTTGTCCCAAGCTTGGGGATGCTATGTTTAATGAAGATGATATTTTTAGTCTCCCAAGTTATGATATGCAAATTTATAATGATGATAGCATGCCTCCTACTTATGATGATACTTATGCTATAAAAAGTAGTGATTACATTTATAAAACTTGTCATGATTATGATTACTCCTTTTCTGAACATTACTCTTTTAATGTGGAAACAATTTATAGTATTCGAGTTTCTTATGATACTCCCACTATTCCGAATGAGAAGAATTTTGCTTATGTGGAGAGTAATAAAATTTATATGCTTGTAGATCATGAAAAGAATGCTTTAGGTGATAGTTATATTATTGAATTCATTCATGATACTACTGAAAATTATTATGAGGGAGGAATATATGCTTGTAGGAATTGCAATAATATCAAGTTTCCTCTCTATGTGCTTAAAATTTTGAAGTTATGCTTGTCGGTGTCAAAACCGGCGGATCTCGGGTAGGGGGTCCCGAACTGTGGGTCTAAGGCGGATGGTAACAGGAAGCGGGGGACAAGATGTTTACCCAGGTTCGGGCCCTCTTGATGGAGGTAATACCCTATGTACTACTTGATTGTTCTTGATGATATGAGTATTACAAGAGTTGATCTACCACGAGATCATAGAGGCTAAACCCTAGAAGCTAGCCTATGGTATGATCATATGTTTTCCTACGGACTAAACCCCTCTGGTTTATATAGACACCGGAGGGGGATAGGGTCACACAGAGTCAGTTACAAGGGAGGAGATCTTCATATCCGTATTGCCTAGCTTGCCTTCCATGCCAAGGAGAGTCCCATCCGGACACGGGACAAAGTCTTCAATCTTGTATCTTCATAGTCCAATAGTCCGACCAAATGATATAGTCCGGCTGTCCGGAGACCCCCCTAATCCAGGACTCCCTCAGTATCCGCTGAACCAGGCTTCAATGACGATGAGTCCGGCGCGCAGTATTGTCTTCGGCTTTGCAAGGCAGGTTCTTCTCCAAATCCTGAATATCTGCTAAGTAGTGTCCGGCTCCCATAAATGTTGGACTTCTTGGCTTCTGCGCCCAATAAGGGCCATATTCCATGCGTCGAGCGAATGCGAGGAGCCAGGGTGTTTTTACATTCACCCCCTAGCCAGGTAAATAAATCATCTATTAAAGGGATGGGGATTCTTAGATCCAATCCACACCATCCTCCCACGGCGAGAATCCATTGGAGCGCGCTTGGAAAAATCCATTCCATCATGGCTGGCCATCGCAGCTCCTCCTCTTGCTCCCGTAGCCCTAAGCCCGGTGATTGGGAGAAGTGTTCCGTCCCACACAGCCGATTAGTAGAGTTGCAGACCCAGGGATTTCTCCCCCCAGCGTATATGGTCCCCGTCCGAGCCGGGCTCGCCACCTATAATGACGGGGAGCAAGCGGAGAGCTTCCCCAGTCGCTCTAAGGGGGAGTGGGTATGCCTTGTCCCATACTTACTAAGGGGACTTCGGATTTCCAATTCATCCGTTCCTCTGCAGGCTCCTGGAGTTTTACGGCCTCCAACTGCATAATTTCATCCCTGCTTCCATATTACACATCGCTGGTTATGTTGCCCTTTGTGAGCTGTTTCTGGGCTGCGAGGCTCATTTCGAGTTGTGGAAAAGGTTATTTTGCCTTGTGCCCCGCACACAGAAGGGGTCACTTTATCAGGTGGGTGGAGCCGAAATATGGCGCATCGCCGAGACCGGATATCTGTCCGGTACTCCAAAGAAGACGTCCGAAGACTGGCCTTCGGAGTGGTTTTACATGGAGGACGTCCCCTTTCCAGACCCTGTTCGGCGGGGTCTTCCTGAGTTCAACAAGGCTCCTCTGAAGAAACGCCGAAGCTGGCACCCACGGAGCCCCCAGGAGGAAGACAACAGAGAAGTCCTTTACCTGATGAACCGGATTAAAGCGCTGGCTCAATCAAGACTGACAACAATCGAGGTTATGTCAATATGCATAATGCGGGGAGTGCAGCCACTTCAATATCGCGGGCACCCCTTGTGGTGTTTTAACGGGGAAGATGATGCCACCCGTTGCAGGCGTAAGGGATCGGACAGCAGGCTGCTGCTTTAGCAAAAAATTTGTCCGAGTTGTTCAAGGGAGAGGAAGAGGAGTTCTGTTAGGGATCGTAGCAGAAATTAAAAAAATTCTACGCATCACCAAGATCAATCTATGGAGTATTCTAGCAATGAGGGGAATAGGAGTGCATCTACATACCCTTGTAGATCGCGAGCGGAAGCGTTCAAGTGAACGGGGATGATGGAGTCGTACTCGCCGTGATCCAAATCACCGATGACTAAGTGCCGAACGGACAGCACCTCCGCGTTCAACACACGTACGGTTGGGAAGATGTCTCCTCCTTCTTGATCCAGCAAGGGGGAAGGAGAGGTTGATGAAGATCCAGCAGCACGACGGCGTGGTGGTGGATGCAGCAGGATCCCGGCAGGGCTTCGCCAAGCACAAGCGGGGAGGAGAGGTGTTACGGAGGGAGAGGGAGGCGCCAAGAGCAAGGTGCGGCTGCCCTTCCTCCCTTCCACTATATATAGGGGCTAGGGGGGCGCATGCCCCCTAGGAGATCCCATCTAAAAGGGCGGGGCGGCGGCCCCTGGGGGCAACGGCCCCCTTAGGGTTTCCAACCAGGGGGCGCATGCCCCCTCGGGGGGGGCAACGACCCCCTAGGGTTTCCAACCATGGGGGCGCATGCCCCCTGGGGGGCAACGGCCCCCTAGGGTTTCCAACCCTAGGGGCCTTGGGCCCTTGGGTGGGGCGCACCAGCCAATTAGGGGCTGGTTCCCATGCCACTTCAGCCCATGGGGCCCTTCGGGATAGGTGGCCCCATCTGGTGGACCCCCGGGACCCTTCCGGTGGTGCTGGTGCAATACCGGTAACCCCCGAAACCTTCCCGCTGGCCGAAACTGGACTTCCTATATATAAATCTTTACCTCCGGACCATTCCGGAACTCCTCGTGACGTCCGGAATCTCATCCGGGACTCCGAACAACTTTCGGGTTACTGCATACTAATATCTCTACAACCCTAGCGTCACCGAACCTTAAGTGTGTAGACCCTACGGGTTCGGGAGACACACAGACATGACCGAGACGCCTCTCCGGTCAATAACCAACAGCGGGATCTGGATACCCATGTTGGCTCCCACATGCCCCTCGATGATCTCATCGGATGAACCACGATGTCGAGGACTTAATCAATCCTGTATTCAATTCCCTTTGTCAATCGGTACGTTACTTGCCCGAGACTCGATCGTCGGTATCCCAATACCTTGTTCAATCTCGTTACCGGCAAGTCACTTTACTCGTACCGTAATGCATGATCCCGTGACCAACCCCTTGGTCACATTGAGCTCATTATGATGATGCATTACCGAGTGGGCCCAGAGATACCTCTCCGTCATACGGAGTGACAAATCCCAGTCTCGATTCGTGCCAACCCAACAGACACGTTCGGAGATACCTATAATGTACCTTTATAGTCACCCAGTTATATTGTGACGTTTGGCACACCCAAGGCACTCCTACGGTATCCGGGAGTTGCACAATCTCATGGTCTAAGGAAATGATACTTGACATTCAGAAAAGCTACAGCAAACGAACTACACGATCTTTGAGCTAAGCTTAGGATTGGGTCTTGTCCATCACATCATTCTCCTAATGATGTGATCCCGTTATCAATGACATCTAATGTCCATAGTAAGGAAACCATGACTATCCTTTGATCAACGAGCTAGTCAACTAGAGGCTCACTAGGGACGTGTTGTGGTCTATGTATTCACACATGTATTACGATTTCCGGATAATACAATTATAGCATGAACAATAGACAATTATCATGAACAAAGAAATATAATAATAACCATTTTATTATTGCCTCTAGGGCATATTTCCAACAAGTTCATCCGTATCAAGCCACGGGATGGATTCTCCATGTACAACCCTCCAAGTTGGGTGAGTTGTACCTCTTTACTCCCATCCTTCCCGCATTCTTCGTCGTAGGTACTCACCTTGCCATTTCACGACAGGAACTGTGAAAAGCTGTAAGGGAGGTCAACAGCCCACCTCCACAACCAGAGGACCCTGGCCGGGCCCGCGATCCCAGACTCGAAGAGGATCCAGACATATTCGTGGAGCTGATAGACAGGCAATTCTATCAATTGAGCTGTGATGACGCCATGGTGGCCATAACGACCGACTATCTCGGACTACTCCCTGCATCGCACGTAAGAAAAACCAAAGTCCCAACTCCCCAAAAGGATCCCCTTTTATGCACTTCACCTACCATACACATATGGTGTTTTACAGGGAAGGCATTCGGGATGCCGTGCCGAACCCGCAGCAACTCGCCAACAAGAGGCACTGAAGCCGGGTAGGCCAAAAAGGAAGGCGGTCAGGACAGAGATGCCGGCACAGAGGTATGACGCAAAACCTCACTCCGTGGTTGTCGTCTTTCTTAAAATATAATGACGTCCGTGTTTCTTAGCGGAAAAAATGCTCGCCGGACTAAATTCGGAGAGGCTGCCGATCACGCCTCGACCAGTCGGGCTCCAGGGCCGGACATGGAGGCGGAAGCTAACGCGGGGCAGACACCGGATGATCCTCCTACAGAGGATGCAGACAGACTATCCACTACAAATTCTGAAGTGGAGAGCGCCATCAATCACAGGCGTCACCGGGTCGTACTCCGTGACACTTGTTTCTCACCAGAGGCATTTGATGCCTTCAATTCCGGAGATGCGTACATCCGTGCTGCTCAAAATGGTCTAGCCAGAGCCACGGACCAGTATGTAAGGGATATACGGGTAAGCAAATCTGACAATTATATGTATCAGTAGCCCCTGAGACTTGAAACAGTTGACGCAACTGATTTAAGGATCATTATTTGTGCAGGTTCTTACAAAGAAGAATTCCCAATTGTCTCAAGAGCTGGACGAGTGCAAGGCCCAGCTAGGGGCTGCTGTTGCCGCATTGAAGGAGTCCGAGAAGGGTCCCTCTGGTAACACTTGTATCCATTGCAAAGAATACGGGTACCAGGTAGTATGCGGCATGTATGCAAACCTAACAATAGATGTTGCAGGTGGCCCCGGAGTGAATCCGGAGGCCGTGGAGGTGGATGCGGCACGTGATGATCGACAGCGAAATGCTGGCGAGCGTGTGCTAACGCGAGTCGGGCAGGAGAAAAATGATCTCCAAGATGCCAATATCCGGCTGGGCGTGGAACTGAAAGATGTCCGAGCCCAGCTTGTGGACTCCGTGAAGGAGAATAAACGGCTTTGGCACGGCATTTTTAGTAAGTGCTTGAACAAACTTTTAAAGGAGTTAGGCGAAGAAGCCGGCTAACAGCGTTATGTCTGTAGGTATGCTGACGGGTCGTCCCACGGAGGAGATGCCCGAGTCTTCGGGTGATCTTCTACCAGAGCTCTCACAACTGCACGAGCAAGTTCGGCAGGTGATGCAGGGTATTGCCCAAGCCTTGTGGCCATCCGTGTCCCCGCCAGGAGGCATGGGGGAGCTTATAGAGAAGCTCAAGGGAGCGCAACGGCGCTTCCGATTATGGAAGATATCAGCCTGCCAACAAGGTGCAAGGGAAGCCTGGGCTATGGTGAAGACACGATATACCAAAGCGGACCCAAACCACATGGCCGAGGTCAGACCTGTGGGGCCCGATGGGAAAGAGATCCCCGTCAGTTTAGTGTATGATCAAGTAGAATTAGCCGCAAAGTATTTCCAACAGGATTGTAGGCTAGACAGCCTGTTGGATGGTATAGAAGAAGAATTGAATCAGTCTTAGCGACTGTGTAATTCAAGTGACATATGTAATGTCCCTAGCCGGATTGTAAATCATTTGTCATGGTGGACCTTTTTGCTTCGACCTCTGGACCCGACAGTCCGGAGTGTATCCGAATACCCGCTCGATTATATAAAAACCGGGGCATGCGTGGAGACCAGGCGTAGGGGTCATAAGTGCTTGAACAGACAAGTACCCAACTAGTTATGTTATATTACATGGGTAGTAAGAAACATCTTCCAGGGAGAATAGTTCCGTTAAGGGTTCCTTTCCCTGGGTACGCATGCCCTAATGTGCATGTCCGAACTGCGAAAAGAGACACAGGGTATAAACATCTGGGGGCATGTTTCAAATTAGATAAAAGTCATCTTTTATTCACCGACCGAATATTCCCTTAAGAACACTAGCTTTCGGCTTCACCCAGTCTGAGGTACACATCCGGCTGACCTGTCAATAACAATCACAGAGGTGCTCCCCTTATGCCCTAGCCGAATTAACGGGAACGTAGGGCATAAACACAAGAGCCAGGCAACCCAGCTTGGACAAAAATTAAGTCATATCGATGCATATAATGGCGAAAAAAGGTACATGCGGAAGAATAACACATGTATGGGACGTAAAGCCCAGGAAAATAGTTAGATTAAGCTTTTGTATAAGAAGCCCCCAGGTATAATGAGCGCGGTTAGCGCGTCAAGATTGTGTAACCAGGACACAAGTATAGCCTTTAAGGGCCTTGAAGAGAGTAAAAAGGGAGAAAGAGAGAAAAGACAGATATGCAAAAAATTGACGGAGGTGAGGAGACGAACATAGAGTCCGGCGCTAGGCGTAGAATCTTCGGAGTCTGGCTGCATTCCATGGGTTTGGCTTGAGTCGATTATCTGATGCATCCCGCAGACGGTATGCTCCATCGGTCAGAACCTGGTCAATAATGAAGGGACCCTCCCATTTGGGCTTGAGCTTGTTCTTTTTCTTCTTTGGCAGGCGTAGAACTAATTCACCCAACGTTATAGGTTTTGGCCCGTACTTCTCTGCTTTGATACCTTCGAGCCTGTTGCTAATAGAATGCGAAACGGGCCTTTGCCACGTCACGCTCCTCCTCCAGGGCGTCCAAACTGTCCTGCCGATCAAGCCCGGCCTCTTTTTCTTTGTACATGCGCACTCAAGGTGAGTCATGAATTATGTCGCAAGGCAGGACCGCCTCTGCACCATACACCATGAAGAACGGTGTGTATCCGGTAGTGCGATTCGGCGTGGTCCGCAGCCCCCATAGTACGGAGTCGAGCTCCTCTACCCAGTGCGTGTTTGACTCCTTTAAGGACCGCACTAATCTGGGTTTAATGCCGCTCATGATAAGACCATTCGCTTGCTCGACTTGACCGTTAGTTTGCGGGTGATAGACAGAAGCATAATCGAGCTTGATGCCCATGTTGCTGCACCAAAGTTTCACCTCATCGGCTATAAAGTTCGTGCCGTTGTCAGTGATGATGCTGTGGGGGACTCCATAACGGTGTACGACCCCAGATATGAAGTCTATCACCGGTCCGGATTTAGCCGTTTTGACAGGTTTGGCTTCTATCCATTTGGTGAATTTATCCACCGTGACCAGTAAGTATTTTTTCTTATGGGTTCCCCTTTAAGGGGTCCGACCATATCTAGCCCCCAGACCGCAAAGGGCCAAGTAATGGGGATTGTTTGGAGAGCGGTAGGCGGCATAAGGCTTTGGTTTGCAAATAGCTGGCAACCGACGCAATGCTGGACCAGATGCTGCGTATCTGCCCGGGCCGTCGGCCAATAAAAACCTGTACGGAAGGCCTTGCTTACAAGGGCCCAGGCTGCGGCGTGATGGCCGCCGAGTCCGGCATGGATTTTTGCCAAAAGCTTCCGCCCTTCCTCTTCGAAGATGCACCTTTGAAGGACTCCGGTAGTGCTTTTCTTATAAAGCTCTCCCTCGTGGACCTTGTAGGCTTTAGATCGCCGCACTATGGAGCGTGCCTCATTTAGGTCCTCGGGTAGTTCCTGCCTGGTTAGGTAGGCCAGGAATGGTTCTGTCCACGGGGCGATGACGACCATTATTACGTGGACTGAAGGTGTTATTTCGATGGCAGAGCCTTCGATTGTGTTAGAGTGTTCGGTATCTGGGGTTGTGGCTGGGTCTGAACTATTGTTGCCGGTGTCCCCTTCCCATACTACGGATGGTTTAAACAGTTTTTCCAGGAAGATGTTCGGTGGGACAGGGTCGTGTTTAGTGTCGATACGGGCGAGGATGTCCGCCGCCTGGTGATACGTCTCCAACATATCTACAATTTTTGATTGCTCCATGCTATATTATCTACTGTTTTGGGCAATATTTGGCTTTATTATCCACTTTTATATTACTTTCGGGACTAACCTATTAACCGGAGGCCCAGCCCAGATTTGCTGTTTTATGCCTAATTCGGTGTTTTGAAGAAAAGGAATATCAGACGGAGTCGAAACGGAACGAAATCAACTAGAGAAGTTATTTTTGGAACGAAAGCCACCCGATGGACTTGGACCCTACGTCAAGGAAGGAAGGAGGAGCTCACGAGGGTAGGGGCGCACCCACCCCCCTGGGGCGCGCCCCCCTACCTCGTGGGGCCCTCGTGACTCCCCTGACGTACTTCTTCGGCCTATATAACTCCATGTACCCTAAAACTTCCAGAACACACAATAGATCAGGAGTTCCGCCGCCAGAAACCTCCGTAGCCACCGAAAACCAATCTAGACCCGTTCCGGCACCCTGCCGGAGGGGGCAATCCTTCTCCGGTGGCCATCTTCATCATCCCGGTGCTCTCCATGACGAGGAGGGAGTAGTTCTCCCTCGGGGCTGAGGGTATGTACCAGTAGCTATGTGCTTGATCTCTCTCTCTCTCTCTCTCTCTCTCTCTCTCTCTCTCTCTCGTGTTCTTGATTTGGCACGATCTTGATGTATCGCGAGCTTTGCTATTATAGTTGGATCTTATGTTTCTCCTCCTCCTCTACTCTCTTGTAATGAATTGAGTTTCCCCTTTAAAGTAATCTTATCAGATTGAGTCTTTAAAGATTTGAGAACACTTGATGTATGTCTTGCCGTGGATATCTGTGGTGACAATGGGATATCATGTGATTCACTTGATGTATGTTTTGGTGATCAACTTGCGGGTTCCGCCCATGAACCTATGCATAGGGGTTGGCACACGTTTTCGTCATGATTCTCCGGTAGAAACTTTGGGGCACTCTTTGAGGTTCTATGTGTTGGTTGAATAGATGAATCTGAGATTGTCTGATGCATATCGTATAATCATACCCACGGATACTTGAGGTGACATTGGAGTATCTAGGTGACATAAGGGTTTTGGTTGATTTGTGTCTTAAGGTGTTATTCTAGTACGAACTCTAGGGCTATTTGTGACACTTATAGGAATAGCCCAATGGATTGATTGGAAAGAATAACTTTGAGGTGGTTTCGTACCCTACCATAATCTCTTCGTTTGTTCTCCGCTATTAGTGACTTTGGAGTGACTCTTTGTTGCATGTTGAGGGATTGTTATGTGATCCAATTATGTTAGTATTGTTGAGGGAACTTGCACTAGCGAAAGTATGAACCCTAGGCCTTGTTTACAAGCATTGCAATACCATTTACGCTCACTTTTATCATTCTTTACCTTGCTGTTTTTATAATTTCAGATTATAAATACCTTTATCTACTATCCATACTGCACTTGTATCACCATCTCTTCGCCGAACTAGTGCACCTATACAATTTACCATTGTATTGGGTGTGTTGGGGACACAAGAGACTCTTTGTTATTTGGTTGCAGGGTTGCTTGAGAGAGACCATCTTCATCCTACGCCTCCTACGGATTCATAAACCTTAGGTCATCCACTTGAGGGAAATTTGCTACTGTCCTACAAACCTCTGCACTTGGAGGCCCAACAACGTCTACAAGAAGAAGGTTGTGTAGTATACATCAAGCTCTTTTCTGGCACCGTTGCCGGTGAGGTGAGTGCTTGAAGGTATATCTTTAGATCTTGCAATCGAGTCTTTTAGTTTCTTGTTTTATCACTAGTTTATTTCATAAAAGAAAACTATAAAAAAATGGAATTGAGTTTGTCTCATACGCTTCACCTTTTTAATATCTTTCGTGAGTATGATGGAAAGGATAATTGTGCTCAAGTGCTAGAAGAAGAAATCTATAAAATGTTTGGCACTAAATATTTGAATGATGAGCATGATTGCAATGTTGTTAGTATGAATTATTTGAATATCCATGATGCTAATGATGATTGCACTAGTTGTGATGAAAATGCCTCCTATAAACATGTCAATTTTTGTGGAGTAGACTGGGTTTGCAAGTACATACCAAATAGGGAAGATAGATATTGCAAGAGGCATAAGTACTTAGAAACTAAATTGTTGCAAGAAAGTCTTGATGATTATGCTGAAAAATTCAATATTTTTCGCGCCCCTTGTGAACTTTGCAATGAACATGGTCATTTAAAGCTCCAATGCTATTTGTTTCATGATCAAGTCGTGTCCAAACATTGTGATAATTTGATTACCCTTGAGCATCATAAAGAGCTTAGCCTTCTTTTGGGTTATGAAGAAATGAAACGTATAACTGAGGGTGTTCCAAAATTTAATCTTGATAGAGTTCTTCATTTTGATCTAGAGAAGATTTATATGTATTGTGCGGTGAATTGCATTGAAAATCCTTATATTGCCAATTACATAAAGAAAACAAAACAAATATAAGATGAAGAGAATACTAATGAAAGGGAAGAGACTTCCCAATACCCTCCTATTATTTCTTATGATGAATCAGGTAACGAGGAAGAGCCTCCTATTCAACCAATCTCATTAATAAGGAGCTCCAAAAAGAGGATTGAACCCACACATGATGTGGTGAATAAGAAGAAAAGAAAAAGGAAGAGAGGTAAAAAGATATCTCTTCCAAATAATGCTGCTCCTATTACTATTGTGCCTCATGAAAATATAATTGTGGAAGATAATGATACTTCTTATGATCTTGAAAATCTTTTTGACACTTGCTTGGAAGAATATGATAATTGCTATACTATTGGTGCTATTCATACAATTAATGATGAGAGTGATTATGCTTATGATATAAAAAGGCCCAAGCTTGGGGAAGCTATGTTTGATGAGGATGACATATTTGAGAATATATTTGCTGCAATTAATGTTTGTCCCAAGCTTGGGGATGCTATGTTTAATAATGATGATATTTTTAGCCTCTCAAGTTTTGATATGCAAGTTTATAATGATGATAGCATGCCTCCTACTTATGATGATTATTGTGATGATACTTATGCTATAAAAAGTAGTGATTATATTTATAAAACTTGTCATGATTATGATTACCCCTTCTCTGAACATTACTCTTTTAATGTGGAAGCAATTTATAGTATTCAAGTCTCTTATGATACTCCCACTATTATTCATGAGAAGAATCTTGCTTATGTGGAGAGTAGTAAATTTTCTATGCTTGTAGATCATGAAAAGAATGCTTTAAGTGCTGGTTATATTGTTAAATTCATTCATGATGCTACTGAAAATTATTATGAGGGAGGAATATATGCTTGTAGGAGTTGCAATAATATCATATTTCCTCTCTATGTGCTTAAAATCTTGAAGTTATGCTTGTTTTGCCTTCCTATGCCAGTTGATTATTGTTCCCATAAGTTGTTTTCTCACAAAATCCCTATGCATAGGAAGTGGGTTAGGATTAAATTTGCTAGTAATATTCTTCATGATGCTCTCTCTATATTTCAATTATTATCTTTTATGTGAGCATCATTGTCATTATCATGCCTAGCTAGGGGCGCTAAACGATAGCGCTTGTTGGGAGGCAACCCAATTTTATTTTTTGTTCCTTGCTTTTTGTTCCTGTTTAGTAATAAATAATTCATATAGCCTCTTTTTAGATGTGGTTTTATGTGTTCAATTAGTGTTTGTGCCAAGTAGAACCTTTGGGAAGACTTGGGGAAAGTCTTGTTGATCGTGCTGTCAAAAACAGAAACTTTAGTGCTCACGAGAATTGCTGCCATTTTTATTTGGAGAGCGCTATTTAGTTAATTATTTTTGCAGATGATTAATAGATAAATTCCTCACTTCCAGCAATTTATTTTGGAATTTTTCGGGTTCCAGATCTTGCGCTAGCTACAGATTACTACAGACTGTTCTGTTTTTGACAGATTCTGTTTTTCATGTGTTGTTTACTTATTTTGATGAATCTATGGCTAGTAAAATAGTTTATAAACCATAGGGAAGTTGGAATACAGTAGGTTTAACACCAATATAAATAAATAATGAGATCATTGCAGTACCTTATGATGGTGATTTGTTTTCTTATACTAACGGAGCTCACGAGTTTTCTACTTTAAGTTTTGTGTTGTGAAGTTTTCAAGTTTTGGGTAAGGATTCGATGGACTATGGAATACGGAGTGGCAAGAGCCTAAGCTTGGGGATGCCCATGGCACCCAAGGTAATATTCAAGGACAACCAAGAGCCTAAGCTTGGGGATGCCCGGAAGGCATCCCCTCTTTCGTCTTCGTTCACCGATAACTTTACTTGGAGCTATATTTTTATTTGCCACATGATATGTGTTTTGCTTGGAGCGTCAATTAATTTTGTTAGGATTTTCAGGATGTTGTTTATAACAATGTTTTGCATCTTTTATTTCAATAAAAGTGGCATTGATAGCCTTTACTATGCCTATGTTACAAGTATACATGTTGCTGTTTCAAAACAGAAAGTTTACCGCTGTTGCAATAATTCCCTAGAAAAGTCAGAATGTGATAAAATGTTGAAACCTTTTGAATATTAAGCTCTGATAAATTTAATACAGTGGGAATTTTCTTTCATAATTTTTGGAGCTAGGGAAGTATGGATGTTGCAGCATTCTTTACAGACTATCCTGTTTAGGCAGATTGCTGTTATGTTTGCATTGTTTGCATATGTTTGCTTCTTTAATGATTCTATTTGAGGATAGGACTATTAAATATGCAGAGGAATTTAGTATGCAATGTTGAATAATAATTTTAGTGATTTGCTACAGTAGAGTATGATAAGGTTTTTGCAATGGTTTATACTAACTTATCTCACGAGTCCTTGTTGAGTTTTGTGTGGATGAAGCTTCTGAGATTTAGGGAGACCGTGATATGAGAGGAATTAAGGAGACACAAAAGTTCAAGCTTGGGGATGCCCAAGGCATCCCAAGATAATATTTCAAGAAGTCTCAAGCATCTAATCTTGGGGATGCCCCAGTTGGCATCCCACCTTTCTTCTTCAACAATTATCGGTTAGTTTTGGTTGATCCTAAGTTTTTGCTTCTTCACATGATGTTTGCCATTCTTAGAATGTCATTTTATTTTGCTTTGCTTGCTGTTTGAATAGAATACCAAGATCTGAAAATCTTAAATGTTAGAGAGTCTTCACATAGTTGTATAATTATTTGACTACTCATTGATCTTCACTTATATCTTTCGGAGTAGTTTGTCGTTTGCTCTAGTGCTTCACTTATATCTTTTAGAGCATGCTGGTAGTTTTATTTTGAAGAAATAGATGAACTCTCATGCTTCACTTATATTATTTTGAGAGTCTTAAATAGCATGGTAATGTGCTTAAAAATCTTAATATGCTAAGCATACAAGATTTGTAAGAATTCTTATGAGTATGTTTAATACTAAGAGAAGTTTGATGCTTGATGATTGTTTTGAGATATGGAGGTGATAACATTAGAGTCATGCTAGTTGAGTAGTTGTGAATTTGAGAAATACTTGTGTTGAAGTTTGTGATTCCCGTAGCATGCACGTATGGTGAACCGTTATGTGATTAAGTCGGAGCATGATTTATTTATTGATTGCCTTCCTTATGAGTGGCGGTCGGGGACAAGCGATGGTCTTTTCCTACCAATCTATCCCCCTAGGAGCATGCGTGTAGTACTTTGTTTCGATAACTAATAGATTTTTGCAATACGTATGTGAGTTCTTTATGACTAATGTTGAGTCCATGGATTATACGCACTCTCTCCCTCCCACCATTGCTAGCCTCTCTAGTACCGCGCAACTTTCGCCGGTACCATAATCCCACCATATACCTTCCTCAAAACAGCCACCATACCTACCTATTATGTCATTTCCATAGCCATTCCAAGATATATTGCCATAACTTTCCACCGTTCCGTTTATTATGACACGCTTCATCATTGTCATATTGCTTTGCATGATCATGTAGTTGACATCGTATTTGTGGCAAAGCCACCATTCATAATTCTTTCATACATGTCACTCATGCATCATTGCATATCCTAGTACACCGCCGGAGGCATTCATATAGAGTCATATTTTGTTCTAAGTATCGAGCTGTAATTCTTGAGTTGTAAGAAAAATAAAAGTGTGATGATCATCATTATTAGAGCATTGTCCCAGTGAGGAAAGGATGATGGAGACTATGGTTCCCCCACAAGTCGGAATGAGACTCCGGACGAAAATAAATAAATAAAAGAGGCCAAAGAAACCCAAATAAAAAAAAGAGAAAAGAGGCCATAAAAAAGAGAAGGCCCAAATAAAAAAAATAAAAAAATGAGAGAAAAAGAGAGAAGGGGCAATGCTACTATCCTTTTACCACACTTGTGCTTCAAAGTAGCACCATGATCTTCATGATAGAGAGTCTCCTATGTTGTCACTTTTATATACTAGTGGGAATCTTTCATTATAGAACTTGGCTTGTATATTCCAATGATGGGCTTCCTCAAAATGCCCTAGGTCTTCGTGAGCAAGCGAGTTGGATGCACACCCACTTAGTTTCTTTTTAAGCTTTCATATACTTATAGCTCTAGTGCATCCATTGCATGGCAATCCCTACTCACTCACATTGATATCTATTGATGGGCATCTCCATAGCCCGTTGATACGCCTAGTTGATGTGAGACTATCTTCCCCCTTTTTGTCTCTCCACAACCATCATTCTATTCCACCTATAGTGCTATGTCCATGGCTCACGCTCATGTATTGCGTGAAGATTGAAAAAGTTTGAGAACATCAAAAGTATGAAACAATTGCTTGGCTTGTCATAGGGGTTGTGCATGATTTAAATATTTTTTGTGGTGAAGAAGGAGCATAGCCAGAATATGATTTTGTAGGGATAGCTTTCTTTGGCCATGTTATTTTGAGAAGACATAATTGCTTAGTTAGTATGCTTGAAGTATTATTATTTTTATGTCAATATGAACTTTTGTCTTGAATCTTTCGAATCTGAATATTCATATCACAAGTAAGAAGAATTACATTGAAATTATGACAACTAGCATTCCACATCAAAAATTATCTTTTTTATCATTTACCTACTCGAGGACGAGGAGGAATTAAGCTTGGGGATGCTTGATACGTCTCCAACGTATCTATAATTTTTGATTGCTCCATGCTATATTATCTAATGTTTTGGGCAATATTGGGCTTTATTATCCACTTTTATATTTCTTTCGGGACTAACCTATTAACCGGAGGCCCAGCCCAGATTTGCTGTTTTATGCCTATTTCAGTGTTTTGAAGAAACGGAATATCAGACGGAGTCGAAACGGAATGAAATCAACTAGAGAAGTTATTTTTGGAACGAAAGCCACCCGATGGACTTGGACCCTACGTCAAGCAAGGAAGGAGGAGCTCACGAGGGTAGGGGGCACACTCACCCCCCTGGGGCGCGCCCTCTGCCTTGTGGGGCCCTCGTGACTCCACTGATGTATTTCTTCCGCCTATATAACTCCACGTACCCTAAAACTTCCAGAAAACACAATAGATCGGGAGTTTCGCCGCCAGAAGCCTCCGTAGCCACCGAAAACCAATCTAGACCCATTCAGGCACCCTGCCGGAGGGGGCAATCCTTCTCCGGTGGCCATCTTCATCATCCCGGTGCTCTCCATGACAAGGAGGGAGTAGTACTCCCTCGGGGCTGAGGGTATGTACCAGTAGCTATGTGTTTGATCTCTCTCTCTTGTGTTCTTGATTTGGCACGATCTTGATGTATCGCGAGCTTTGCTATTATAGTTGGATCTTATGTTTCTCCTCCCCCTCTACTCTCTTGTAATGAATTGAGTTTCCCCTTTGAAGTAATCTTATCGGATTGAGTCTTTAAAGATTTGAGAACACTTGATGTATGTCTTGCCGTGGATATCTGTGGTGACAATGGGATATCACGTGATTCACTTGATGTATGTTTTGGTGATCAACTTGCGGGTTCCGCCCATGAACCTATGCATAGGGGCTGGCACACGTTTTCGTCGTGATTCTCCGGTAGAAACTTTGGGGCACTCTTTGAGGTTCTATGTGTTGGTTGAATAGATGAATATGAGATTGTGTGATGCATATCGTATAATCATACCCACGGATACTTGAGGTGACATTGGAGTATCTAGATGACATTAGGGTTTTGGTTGATTTATGTCTTAAGGTGTTATTCTAGTACTAACTCTAGGGATGTTTGTGACACTTATAGGAATAACCCAATGGATTGATTGGAAAGAATAACTTTGAGGTGGTTTCGTACCCTACCATAATCTCTTCGTTTGTTCTCCACTATTAGTGACTTTGGAGTGACTCTTTGTTGCATGTTGAGGGATAGTTATGTGATCCAATTATGTTACTATTGTTGAGGGAACTTGCACCAGCGAAAGTATGAACCCTAGGCCTTGTTTCCAAGCATTGCAATACCGTTTACACTCACTTTTATCATTCGTTACCTTGCTATTTTTATATTTTCAGATTACAAAAACCTTTATCTACCATCCATATACCACTCGTATCACCATCTCTTCGCCGAACTAGTGCACCTATACAATTTACCATTGTATTGGGTGTGGTGGGGACACAAGAGACTCTTTGTTATTTGGTTGCAGGGTTGCTTGAGAGAGACCATCTTCATCCTACGCCTCCTACGGATTGATAAACCTTAGGTCATCCACTTGAGGGAAATTTGCTACTGTCCTACAAACCTCTGCACTTGGAGGCCCAACAACGTCTACAAGAAGAAGGTTGTGTAGTAGACATCACCTGGTTGTTTTCCCGAGCCACATGGTGGAATTCAAGCCCCTCGAACCGAGCTGACATTTTGAGGACGGCGTTGCGATATGCCGCCGTTTTCGGATCCTTGGCATCGAAGTCTCCATTTATTTGGAATATTGCGAGTTTCGAGTCCCCACGCACCTCCAGGCGTTGAGTGCCCATGGAGACTGCCATCCGGAGACCGTGTAATAGGGCCTCGTATTCGGCTGTGTTATTGGAGTCTGTATATAGTATTTGGAGTACGTATTGCACTGTATCTCCGGTGGGGGACATCAGGACGACGCCAGCCCCCAGACCAGCCATCATTTTAGAGCCGTCGAAGTGCATGATCCAATTGGAGTATGCGCCGTACTCTTTAGGGAGTTCGACTTCTGTCCATTCGGCTACGAAATCGGACAGTACTTGCGACTTAATGGCTCACCGTGGTTTATATGTTATTTCGAACAGGAGGAGCTCAATAGCCCATTTGGCAATCTGGCTCGTGGCATCGCGGTTGTTTATTATGTCGTTGAGTGGTACTTTGGAGGCCACCATAATTGAACACTCTTGAAAGTAGTGTCGTAATTTCCGGGATGCCATGAATACCACGTATGCTATCTTTTGACAATGTGGGTACCGTGATTTGCATGGAGTGAGGACGGTGGATACATAATATACCGGCTTTTGAAGTGGGAATTTATGTCCGTCCATCTCTCGTTCGACAACGAGCACTGCGCTTACACCTTGGCGAGTTTCCGCTATATATAATAGCATTGGTTCGCCAACAGTTGGGGCGGCCAAGATTGGGTTGGTGGCCAGGATGGCTTTTATTTCTTCCAGTCCGGCCGTGACTGCGTCCGTCCACTCGAAGTGTTCGGTGCGCCGAAGAAGGCGATAAAGGGGGAGTGCCTTTTCTCCTAGTTGGGAGATAAAGCGGATTAAAGCCGCCAAACATCCAGTTAACTTCTGGATTGCTTGAGGTCATTTGGGATAGCCAACTGCGACAGAGCCAGGATTTTGGCCGGATTTGCTTCAATTCCTCTGCTGGAGACAATAAAGCCCACGAGCTTTCCGGCGGGTACGCCGAAAACGCATTTTTTCGGATTGAGCTTAATGTCGTATGTTCGAAGATTGTCGAACGTGAGCCTCAAGTCGTCTATTAAGGAGTCGACGTGTCTGGTTTTAATGACCACATAATCGATGTATGCCTCCACTGTTTTGCTGATCTGCTTTTCCAGACATGTCTGAATCATGCGCTGATACGTTGCGCCGGCGTTTTTGAGCCCGAAGGGCATTGTATTAAAACAGAAGGGGCCGTATGGAGTGAAAAATGCCGTTGCGGCTTGGTCGGACTCCGCCATCTTAATTTGGTGGTAACCGGAGTATGCATCGAGGAAGCACACTGAGTCGTGTCCTGCGGTAGCGTCGATAATTTGATCGATGCGAGGGAGGGGGAAGGGATCCTTTGGGCAAGCCTTATTAAGGTCCTTGAAGTCGATGCATAGGCGCCAGGATTTATCCTTCTTTGGCACCATCACCAGGTTTGCTAGCCAGTCTGGATGCTTTATTTCTCTAATGAATTCGGCCTCCAGTAATTTGGCTAGCTCCTCTCCCATGGCTTGTCGCTTAGGTTCGGAGAAGCGCCAAAGAGTCTGCTTGACCGACCTGAATCCTTTTAGAATGTTAAGGCTATGCTCGGCCAGCCTGCGTGGGATTCCTGGCATGTCTGAAGGATGCCAGGAGAATATGTCCCAATTCTCGCGCAGGAACTCCCGTAGTGCGGTGTCTACGACGGGGTTTAACTGTGCCCCAATGGATGCTGTTTTTGTGGGGTCCATTGGATGGACTTGGAATTTGACTATTTCATCCACTGGTTTAAAGGAGGTGGACTTGGATCTTTTGTCTAGTATCATGTCGTCCCTGTCCCCTGTGGAGCGCAGCGCGGTTAACTCCTCCGCCACAAGGGCTTCGGATAATGCCTAGAGGGCCAGTGCGGCTACTTTGTTCTCGGCGCGGAGTGCTATGTCCGGATCACTACTAGAGTGATGATTCCATTGGGTCCGGGCATTTTGAGCTTCATGTACCCGTAATGGGGTATGGCTTGAAAAATCGTGAATGCCTCCCGCCCTAGAAGGGCGTGGTATCCGCTACTGAACGGGGCCACTTGGAATGTGATTTCTTCGGACCTGTAATTCTCCGGAGTGCCGAATACCACATCTAGTGTGATTTTCCCAGCGCAACGTGCCTCCCGACTAGGGATGATTCCTTGGAAGGTCGTGGTGCTTTGCTCAATACGATTGCTGTCTATTTCCATTTTTTGAAGAGTCTCCTCATAAATGAGGTTTAATCCGCTGCCACCGTCCATGAGCACTTTAGTGAGCCGAAAGCCATCCACAATTGGACTGAGGACCAGAGCGGTTGGTGCTCGGGCTGTTTGGGATTTAGGTTCGTCACTGGCATTGAAATTAATGGCCGTGTCGCTCCATGGATTTATTGCTGCTACGTGGCAGACTTCGGCAAGGCTGCGGAATGCTCGCTTATGCCTATTATGTGAGGTGAAGGTCTCGAAGACTGTTAATATTGTATTGTTATCCACGGGAGGGTGTTCTAGGGTGTTTTGGATGAGGAGATCCTCACCACTCTTGGCCACCTGCCGGAGTACCCAGCATGCTCTAAGGCTATGTGTTGGTATGGTGTCCGTCGTACTATGAATTTTGTAGGGCCCGTTAAGCCATCCCTCCAATACAGTTCCACGCCCTGTAGTGGGCTTTTTCTTCTTTGTAATTGAGTCGGGCGACTTATGAGAGTGCACCCTTTTAGTTTGGACTGGGGATTTTGTCAGAGCCGGATTGTCCCAAAATTGTGTTTGGGTTTTCTAGGCGCTTTCCATCGCACAGTATGTCCATACTATGGCCGCCAAGTCAGCGAAGTGTGCTATTTTACGGTGACTTATGGCATTGAGGATTCTCTTGTCCGTGCAATTATTGCAAAAGAACGAATTTGCGTCTTTCTCGCGACAGTCCTTGACCTTGTTCATTACAAGGAGGAATCTAGCCCAATAGTGATGTACTGTCTCTTGGGGCGCTTGCCTAATGTGGGAAAGATCGTTTGTATCTGGGTGGGTGGGTGGATTTAAGTCCAGACCTTGACCCAATCTGAGATCCCGGGGCAGGGGAGTTTCCGATCTTGGAAGTTTGGGCTCCGGGATGTTGCTCCGCGGGTTAGGTATGCGACCTAATTCTAGGTTCAGGGTTAGGGCGATGTCCTCCCGTGAGCGGGTATCCGGCTCGTAGAGCTCGGGAATCCAGACATAGTTCGTCCTTGGGATAGAGGGAGAACCGCCATGTTGCTCCTCCGCCACCGCTATTTGATGGGTGACCGGCGGAGAGTTAATCTCCCTTTGGTCGGGTTTAAGCCCGATCCGATCGTAGTTCGTAGCGACTCCCAGAGCGGCGATGCAATCCAAAAGCTCGTTCAAAGAGGAGAGCTCCATTGGATCCATCTGCTCGGTGAATTTTGAGCCGATGTGGAGGCTATTTTCGATGACCCGAGAAGTCATCATCGGCGCAACGACCGAGCGGGCGGTCATGACAAAGCCGCCTAGTCGGAGAGTTTGGCCTACAGCCAGGGCTCCCCCAGAAGTGATGTTGTCCTTGACAACGAGACGAGCCATCCCCCTTATGATGACGACACAGTGGAACTCTCAATGAAAGCACCAACGTCAGTGTCAAAACCGGCGGATCTCGGGTAGGGGTCCCGATCTGTGCGTCTAAGGCGGATGGTAACAGGAAGCGGGGGACACGATGTTTACCCAGGTTCGGGCCCTCTTCATGGAGGTAATACCCTGCGTCCTGCTTGATTGTTCTTGATGATATGAGTATTAAAAGAGTTGATCTACCACGAGATCGTAGAGGCTAAACCCTAGAAGCTAGCCTATGGTATGATTGTATGTTGTCCTACGGACTAAACCCCTCCGGTTTATATAGACACCGGAGGGGGCTAGGGTTACACATAGTCGGTTACAAGGGAGGAGATCTTCATATCCGTATTGCCTAGCTTGCCTTCCACACCAAGGAGAGTCCCATCCGGACACGGGACAAAGTCTTCAATCTTGTATCTTCATAGTCCAATAGTCCGGCCAAAGGATATAGTCCGGCTGTGCAGAGACCCCCTAATCCAGGACTCCCTCAATGCTTGTTTTACCTTCCTATGCAAGTTGATTCTTGTTCCCACAAGTTGTTTTCTCAGAAAACCCCTATGCATAGAAAGTGGGTTAGATTTAAATGTGCTAGTCATATTCTTCACGATGCTCTCTTTATGTTACAATTCTTATCTTTTATGTGAGCATCGTTGAAATCATCATGCCTAGCTAGGGGCGTTAAACGATAGCGCTTGTTGGGAGGCAACCTAATTTTATTTTGGTTCCTTGCTTTTTGTTCCTGTTTAGTAATAAATAATTTATCTAGCCTCTGTTATGATTGAGTTTTTTATATTTTAATTAGTGTTTGTGCCAAGTAGAACCGTTGGGAAGACTTGGGGAAAGTCTTGTTGATCATGCTGTAAAAAACAGAAACTTTAGCTCACGAGAACTGCAGCCATTTGTTTATTGGAGAGTGCTATTTAGTTAATTATTTTTGCAGATGATTAATAGATAAATTCCTCACGTCCATCAATTTATTTTAGAATTTTTGGGGTTCCAGAAGCTTGCGTTAGTTACAGATTACTACAGACTGTTTTGTTTTTGATAGATTCTGTTTTTCATGTGTTGTTTACTTATTTTGATGAATCTATGGCTAGTAAAAGAGTTTATAAACCATAGAGAAGTTGGAATACAGTAGGTTTGACACCAATATAAATAAAGAATGAGTTCATTACAGTACCTTGAAGTGGTGTTTTGTTTTCTTTTGCTAACGGAGCTTACGAGTTTTCTGTTAAGTTTTGTGTTGTGAAGTTTTCAAGTTTTGGGTAAAGATTCGATGGACTAAGAGCCTAAGCTTGGGGATGCACAAGGCACCCCAATGTAAAATTCAAGGACAACCAAGAGCCTAAGCTTGGGGATGCCCCGGAAGGCATCGCCTCTTTCGTCTTTGTTCATCGGTAACTTTACTTGGAGCTATATTTTTATTCACCACATGATATGTGTTTTGCTTGGAGCGTCATTTTATTTTAGTTAGTTTTGCTTGCTGTTTGAATAAAATACAAAGATCTGAAATTATTAAATGTTAGAGAGTCTTCACATAGTTTCATAATTACTTGACTACTCATTGATCTTCACTTATATCTTTCGGAGTAGTTTGTTGTTGCTCTAGTGCTTCACTTATTTCTTTTTAGAGCACGGCGGTGGTTTTATTTTGGAGAAATAGATGAACTCTCATGCTTCACTTATATTATTTTGAGAGTCTTTAGAACAGCATGGTAGTTTGCTTTGGTTATGAAACTAGTCCTAATATGATGGGCATCCAAGAGGGATATAATAAAAACTTTCATATAAGTGCATTGAATACTAAGAGAAGTTTGATACTTGATGATTGTTTTGAGATATGGAGATAGTGATATCAAAGTTGTGCTAGTTGGGTAGTTATGAATTTGAGGAATACTTGTGTTGAGGTTTGCAAGTCCCGTAGCATGCACGTATGGTAAACGTTGTGTAACAAATTTGAAACATGAGGTGTTATTTGATTGTCTTCCTTATGAGTGGCGGTCAGGGACGAGCGATGGTCTTTTCCTACCAATCTATCCCCCTAGGAGCATGCGCGTGATACTTGGTTTTTGATGACTTGTAGATTTTTGCAATAAGTATGTGAGTTCTTTATGACTAATGTTGAGTCCATGGATTATACGCACTCTCACCCTTCCATCATTGCTAGCAACTTCGGTACTGTGCATTGCCCTTTCTCACATTGAGAGTTGGTGCAAACTTCACCGGTGCATCCAAACCCCGTGATATGATAGGCTCTTTCACACATAAACCTCCTTATATCTTCCTCAAAACAGCCACCATACCTACCTATTATGGCTTTTCCATAGCCATTCCGAGATATATTGCCATGCACCTTTCCACTGTTCCGTTTATTATGACACGCATCATCATTGTCATATTGCTTTGCATGATCATCTAGTTGACATCGTATTTGTGGCAAAGCCCCCGTTCATAATTTTTCATACATGTCACTCTTGATTCATCGCAATCCCGGTACACCACCAGAGGCATCATATAGAGTCATATATTGTTCTAGTATCGAGTTGTAATCTTTGAGTTGTAAATAAATAGAAGTGTGATGATCATCATTAATAGAGCATTGTCCCTAAAAAGGCCAAAAAAGAGAAGGCCAAATAAAAAAATACAAAAGGGACAATGCTACTATCCTTTTTCCACACTTGTGCTTCAAAGTAGCACCATGATCTTCATGATAGAGAGTCTCTTGTTTTGTCACTTTCATATACTAGTGGGAAATTTTCACTATAGAACTTGGCTTGTATATTCCAACAATGGGCCTCCTCAAGTGCCCTAGGTCTTCATGAGCAAGCAAGTTGGATGCACACCCACTTAGTTTCTTTTGTTGAGCTTTCATACATTTATAGCTGCTCTAGTGCATCCGTTGCATGACAATCCCTACTCCTTGCATTAACATCAATAGATGGGCATATCCATAGCCCATTGATTAGCCTCATTGATGTGAGACTTTCAACTTTTTGTCCTCTCCACATAACCCCCATCATATTCTATTCCACCCATAGTGCTATCTCCATGGCTCACGCTCATATATTGCGTGAAAGTTTATAGGTTTGAGATTACTAAAGTATGAAACAATTGCTTGGCTTGTCATCGGGGTTGTGCATGATGAGAGCATTCTTGTGTGACGAAAATGGAGCATGGCTAAACTATATGATTTTGTAGGGATGAACTTTCTTTGGCCATGTTATTTTGAGAAGACATGATTTCTTAGTTAGTATGCTTGAAGTATTATTGTTTTCATGTCAATATTAAACTTTTGTCTTGAATCTTATGGATCTGAATATTCTTGCTACAATAAATATAAATACATGATGAATATGTTAGGTAGCATTCCGCATCAAAAATTCTGTTTTTATCATTTACCTACTCGAGGACGAGCATGAATTAAGCTTGGGGATGATGATACGTCTCCAACGTATCTATAATTTTTGATTGTTCCATGCTATTATATTATCAACCTTGGATGTTTTATATGCATTTATATGCTATTTTATATGATTTTTGGGACTAACCTATTAACCTAGAGCCCAGTGCCAGTGCCAGTTTATGTTTTTTCCTTGTTTTAGGGTTTCAAAGAAAAGGAATATCAAACGGAGTCCAAATGGAATGAAACCTTCGAAAAAGTTATTTTTGGAAAGAAAGCAATACAGGAGACTTGGAGTGCACGTCAGGGGATCAACGAGGAAGCCACGAGGCAGGGGGGCGCGCCCACCCCTGGGTGAGCCCTCCACCCTCGTGGGCCCCTCGTGGCTCCCCTGATGTATTTCTTCCACCTATATATATATATCCATATACCCTAAAACTATCGGTGAACAGAATAGATCGGGAGTTCCGCCGCTAGAAGCCTCCGTAGCCACCGAAAACCAATCTAGACCCGTTCCGGCACCCTGCCGGAGGGGGGAATCCCTCTCCGGTGGCCATCTTCATCATCCTGGTGCTATCCATGACGAGGAGGGAGTAGTTCTCTGTAACACCCACGATGCGGCTATATCTCCCACGTGTCGGAGCACGACTTAGAGGCATAACCATATAGTAGGCATGTCGCAAGAGGGGTGATCTTTACACATCCCATGTACTGAATAAGAGAGGGATAAAGAGTTGGCTTACAATCGCCACTTCACACAATACATAAATATAGCATTACATCATCCAGAATACAATCAAGGTCCGACTACGGAACCAAAATAAAAGAAGACCACCCCTAATGATAGATCCCTGATCGCCCTGACTGGGCTCCACTACTAATCAACTGGAAAACGAAACAACACAACGAACACGATCTTCACCGAGCTCCCACTTGAGCTGGGTTTGCGTCACCTGCACTGGTATCATCGGCACCTGCAACTGTTTGGAAGTATCTGTGAGTCACGAGGACTCAGCAATCTCACACCCGCGGGATCAAGACTATTTAAGCTTATGGGTAGGAGAAGGTAGTGAGGTGGAGCTGCAGCAAGCACTAAGCATATATGGTGGCTAACATACGCAAATAAGAGCGAGAGGAGAAGCAATGCAGCGGTCGTGAACTAGAAGTGATCAAGAAGTGATCCTGAAACTACTTACGTTCAAACATAACACAAGAACCGTGTTCACTTCCCGGACTCCGCCGAGAAGAGACCATCACAGCTACACACGCTGTTCATTCATTTTAATTAAGTTAAGTTTCAAGTTCTCTACAACCGGATATTAACAAATTCCCATCTGCCCATAACCGCGGGCACGGCTTTCAAAAGTTCAAAACCCTGCTGGGGTGTCCCAACTTAGCCCATCACAAGCTCTCACGGTCAACAAAGGATATTCCTTCTAGCGGGAAGACCCGATCAGTCTTGGAATCCCAGTTACAAGACATTTCGATAATGGTAAAACAAGACCAGCAAAGCCGCCCGATGGGCCAACAAATCCCGATAGGAGCCGCACATATCTCATTCTTAGGGCACACCAGATAGGTCAAGGTACGAGTAAAACCAACCCTCGAGTTGCCCCGAGGTGGCCCCGCAGGCTGCCCGTTTCGGACCAACACTCAGAGGAGCACTGGCCCAGGGGGTTTAAAATAAAGATGACCCTTGAGTCTGCAGAACCCAAGGGAAAAAGGCTTAGGTGGCAAATGGTAAAACCAAGGTTGGGCCTTGCTGGAGGAGTTTTATTCAAAGCGAACTGTCAAGGGGTTCCCATAACACCCAACCGCGTAAGGAACGCAAAATCAAGGAACATAACACCGGTATGACGGAAACTAGGGCGGCAAGAGTGGAACAAAACACCAGGCATAAGGCCGAGCCTTCCACCCTTTACCAAGTATATAGATGCATTAAAGTAAATAAGAGATAATAATGATATCCCAATAATAACCATGTTCCAACATGGAACAAACTTCAGCTTCACCTGCAACTAGCAACGCTATAAGAGGGGCCGAGCAAAAGCGGTAACATAGCCAAACAACAGTTTGCTAGGAAAGGTGGGTTAGAGGCTTGACATGGCAATATGGGAGGCATGATATGGCAGGTGGTAGGTGTCGCGGCATAGCAATAGAGCGAATGATACGTCTCCAACGTATCTATAATTTTTGATTGCTCCATGCTATATTATCTACTGTTTCGAATGTTTATCGGCTTTATTATACACTTTTATATCATTTTTGGGACTAACCTATTAACCAAGAGCTCAGTGCCAATTTCTGTTTTTACCCTGTTTTAGGGTTTCGAAGAAAAGTAAAATCAAACAGAGTCCAATTGACCTGAAACTTCACGGAACTCATTTTTGGAAGGAAAGAAGCCCAGAAGACTTGGAGTGCACGTCGGGGGATCTGCGAGGAGGTCATGAGGCAGGAGGGCGCGCCCACCCCCCTGGGCGCGCCCTCCACGCTCATGAGCCCGTCGTGGCCCCCCTGACATACTTCTTCCGCCTATATATCTCCATATACCCTAAAAACATCCGAGAGCACAATAGATCGGGAGTTCCACCGCCAGAAGCCTCCGTAGCCACCAAAAACCAATCTAGACTCGTTCCGGCACCCTGCCCGAGGGGGCAATCCTTCTTCGGTGGCCACCTTCATCATCCCGGTGCTCTCCATGACGAGGAGGGAGTAGTTCTCCCTCGGGGCTGAGGGTATGTACCAGTAGCTATGTGTTTGATCTCTCTATCTCTCTCGTGTTCTTGAGGTGGTACGATCTTGATGTATCGCGAGCTTTGCTATTTTGGATCTTATGTTTCACCTCCCCCTCTTCTCTCTTGTAATGAATTGGGTTTCCCCTTTGAAGCTATCTTATCGGATTGAGTCTTTAAAGATTTGAGAACACTTGATGTATGTCTTACCGTGCGTATTTGTGGTGACAATGGGATACCACGTGATTCACTTGATGTATGTTTTGGTGATCAACTTGCGGGTTTCGCCCATGAACCTATGCATAGGGGTTGGCACACGTTTTCGTCATGATTCTCCGATAGAAACTTTGGGGCACTCTTTGAGGTCCTATGTGTTGGTTGAATAGATGAATCTGAGATTGTGTGACGCATATCGTATAATCATACCCATGGATACTTGAGGTGACATTGGAGTATCTAGGTGACATTAGGGTTTTGGTTGATTTGTGTCTTAAGGTGTTATTCTAGTACGAACTCTAGGGTTGTTTGTGACACTTATAGGAATAGCCCAACAGATTGATTGGAAAGAATAACTTTGAGGTGGTTTCGTACCCTACCATAATCTCTTCGTTTGTTCTCCGCTATTAGTGACTTTGGAGTGACTCTTTGTTGCATGTTGAGGGAAAGTTATGTGATCCAATTATGTTACTATTGTTGAGGGAACTTGCACCAGCGAAAGTATGAACCCTAGGCCTTATTTCCTATCATTGCAATACCGTTTACACTCACTTTTATCATTCGTTACCTTGCTATTTTTATATTTTCAGATTACAAAAACTATTATCTACCATCCATATACCACTTGTATCACCATCTCTTCGCCGAACTAGTGCACCTATACAATTTACCATTGTATTGGGTGTGGTGGGGACACAAGAGACTCTTTGTTATTTGGTTGCAGGGTTGCTTGAGAGAGACCATCTTCATCCTACGCCTCCTACGGATTGATAAACCTTAGGTCATCCACTTGAGGGAAATTTGCTACTGTCCTACAAACCTCTGCACTTGGAGGCCCAACAACGTCTACAAGAAGAAGGTTGTGTAGTAGACATCAGCGAACAACTAGCAAGCAAAGATAGAAGTGATTTCGAGGGTATGGTCATCTTGCCTGAGATCCCGCAAGGAAGAAGAACGTGTCCATGAAGAAGACAAACGGACGTAGACGAACGAATCCTCACAACTCCAGAACAAAACCGAAGCTAACGCGAGAAGCAACCCGGAAAGAAGCAAGCAACATAGTAAACAACCATCACATCAACATGGCATGATGCACAACCAAGTATGATGCATGTCCGGTTTAAATATGCATGACATGGCAAAGTGCAACAACCAAAACCACAAATTAAGTGGAGCTCAATATGCAACGGGGTGCATATTGACGGAACACCACATCAATTATTTAGTTCTCTCCCATTTAGGTACCCAAGAATATTAAATGATGTTAACATGGCAAGAGAAGAAGCAAAAGTGAAACCTCCATCTAAACAAGTTTAAATGAGGCCGGAACAAACAGCAATTCCGGTAAATCCCTATATGCATTTACAATTTAAAGCAAACAACAATTTTAAACATTCTAGATGTTGTTATCATGATGCGGATGACATTTGCAAGTTTATGCATTTTTTGTTAAAAGTTGACATGAGCATTATGAAGCATTTTTCACCGTGGTGGAAAGAAAGGGTGCCACGATGACGATAACGAAAATGGTGCCACGACAACGTTCCGGTTCTGGTTCCGACAACTCGATTGAGATACCGACGCAAAAGAGAAGTGTGCAAATGTGTGGTACACGCAAGAGATGGTGGGGTGCTCCCGGTTACCGGGTGTCCCACATGACGGTGGCAAGGAATCAAGGAACGTGCAAGATCAATTCGGACATGGTGCAAACACGGGCACCTCATACTACACATCACAAGCATTCGTCCACGGGCGTCGTTTCGGCGGTTATACCTTCTAAGGGTGCATTCTCGGAGCGGTTCGGGTTCATAGAGGAAGTAGTGGTTCATGAGTCGAAGAGGAAGTAGTCGTTCATGTTCGGGGAGCGGTAGTGGTACATGGTCATCGAGGAACTTGACAAATCCATGTCGATGGTAGTCGTACCCTTGGTCTTGTAGGATCCACCACGACGGTAGTCGTTCTAGGCATCGGGCGTCGGGGTACTTGGCGGTCTTGGCAATTCCGAATACGGCGGTAGAGGTACACATTTCGTAGACGTTCGGGGTCACAACGAGGAACTTGACGTCCACGGGGTCTTTGAGGGTCGACGGTAGTTGTTCACGTTGTACTCGGACTTGAGGAATGCGCCGGTAATTGTACGTTGGTCGAAGAGGAACTTGGCGCAGCTAGGGTCTTCGCGGATCATCGTTGTACTTGGTGTCCAAGTGAGCTCCGGGGTACTTGACTGATTGGGGCCGGAGGCGTTCGGTCCAACAAGGGCCACATGCGCATAGAGGTAGCAAAGATGGTGCTGCGCGACCGCGGGCACATGATGGGTGATGGGGTGGCGAGGCAAGCCTCGGCTTGTGGCTATGCCAGCGACGAGGAGGAGGCCGAAAGGGAGCAGAGGAAGGGGTGAGGCGCGACAGAGTTGGCCGAAGAGGACAGCTCGGGCAGCGACTGCAGCAGGAGCTTGGGGTCGTCCTGGACGACAACGACCGGAGGTGCAGCAGTGGAGTCTCCGGAGTTGGCCTCCACTGGCGGCGCGGGAGTGCTTCGGGTGACGTGCGGAGAAGCAGAGGCGCGAGCGCGAGGGGCTTGGGTGTCAGCAGAGGGAGGCGCGGCCAAGGCGGGTGCAAGGTGGCGGGGACGAACTCACAGTGCCCATGGCAGGGGCGGTGGTGCGACGCTCCGGGTCACTGATGTCCGGCAGGGCCGCGGCGGCGGCCTCCGGTGAGGGAGCCGAATGGAGGCGGGGTGACGGCAGCACTGGAGGGACAGGGACGGGACGAGGCGCCGGTGGGACTCGCGTGAGGTAGCCATGGGGATCGAGTGGGAGGAGCTCTTGCTCCCCCCTATGAGCATGACGGCGCTGGAGAACGGGCGCGTGGAGCTGCGGCCCTGTGTGCGAGCAAGGAGAGGGAGAGAGATGGGGATCAGGCCAGAGGCTCTGGCGGCGCGCGAGAGAGATCGAGGAGAGCGAGGGAGAGGACGAGGTGAGGTTTTGGTCGGGCCTAGGGTTAGAGAAGCCGGTGGGGCGGCTGGGCCTAGCAGGCCGGCCTAGGCTGGGATTCTCTCTCTCTCTCTCTCTCTCTTCTTCTCTTATATCCTTTAGCAGAAAAGAAAATCGAGAGAATGAAAAGAAGGAGAGGGTTAGGGAAGGATTTTGCGCATAGGGATAATTTTCCCGGACTTGCAAAAATGAGCTTGATCCCGCAAAAATAGAAGTGGGCACTGATAACCCACAAGTATAGGGGATCGCAATAGCTTTCAAGGGTAGAGTATTCAACCCAATTTATTGATTCGACACAAGGGGAGCCAAAGAATATTCTCAAGTATTCACAACTGAGTTGTCAATTCAACCGCACCTGGAAACTTAGTATCGGCAGCAAAGTGTTTAGTAGCAAAGTAATATGATAGTGATGGTAATGGTAACAAAAGAGTAATGAAAGCAAAGTAATGTTTTTGGTATTTTGTAGTGATTGTAACAATAGCAACGGGAAAGTAAATAAGAGTAAACCAGTATATGGAAATCTCGTAAGCATTGGATCAATGATGGATAATTATGCCGGATGCGGTTCATCATGTAACAGTCATAACATACGGTGACACAGAACTAGCTCCAATTCGTCAATGTAATGTAGGCATGTATTCCGAATATAGTCATACATGCTTATGGAAAAGAACTTGCATGACATCTTTTGTCCTACCCTCCCGTGGCAGCGGGGTCCTAATGGAAACTAAGGGATATTAAGGCCTCCTTTTAAGAGAGAACCGGAACAAAGCATTAGCACATAGTGAATACATGAACTCCTCAAACTACGGTCATCACCGGTAAGTATCCCAATTATTGTCACTTCGGGGTTAACGGATCATAACACATAATAGGTGACTATAGACTTGCAAGATAGGATCAAGAACTCTCATATATTGGTTAAAACATAATAGGTCCAGATCTGAAATCATGGCACTCGGGCCCTAGTGACAAGCATTAAGCATAGCAAAGTCATAGCAACATCAATCTCAGAACATAGTGGATACTAGGGATCAAACCCTAACAAAACTAACTCGATTACATGGTGAATCTCATCCAACCCATCACCGTCCAGCAAGTCTACGATGGAATTACTCACGCACGGCAGTGAGCATCATGAACTTGGTGACGGAGGATGGTTGATGATGACGATAGCGATGAATCCCCCTCTCCGGAGCCCCGAACGGACTCCAGATCAGCCCTCCCGAGAGGTTTTAGGGCTTGGCGGGGGCTCCGTATCGTAAAATGCGATGATTTCTTCTCTCCTCTTTTTTCTCTCCCCGAAAGCAGTTATATAGAGTTGGAGTTGGAGTCGGGGGGTCTCCAGGGGGCCCACGAGGTAGGGGCGCGCCCTAGGGGGGGGGCGCCTCCCCACCCTCGTGAGAAGGGTGTGGGCCCCCTGGTCTTCATCTTTGGCGAGGATTTTTTATTATTTATTGTAAGATATTCCGTGGAGTTTCAGGTCATTCCGAGAACTTTTTTTTCTGCACATAAAACAACATCATGGCAATTCTGCTGAAAATAGCGTCAGTCCGGGTTAGTTTCATTCAAATCATACAAGTTAGAGTCCAAAACAAGGGCAAAAGTGTTTGGAAAAGTAGATACGACAGAGACGTATCAACTCCCCCAAGCTTAAACCCTTGCTTGTCCTCAAGCAATTCAGTTGACAAACTGAAAGAAATAAAGAAAAACTTTTACAAACTCTGTTTGCTCTTGTTGTTATAAATATGTCAAGTTAGCGTTCAAGTTTTCAGCAAAGATTATAACTAACCACATTTGCAATAATTCTCAGGTCTCATGTTTACTCATATCAATAGCATAATCAACTAGCGAGCCATAGTAATAAAACTCGGATGGCAACACTTTCTCAAAACAATCATAATATGATATAACAAGATGGTATCTCGCTAGCCCTTTCTGAGACCACAAATCATAAATGCAGAGCACCTTTATAGATCAAGGACTGACTAGACATTGTAATTCATGGTAAAAGAGATCCAATCATAGTCACACCCAATATAAATTAACAGTAATGAATGCAAATGACAGCGGTGCTCTCCAACTGGTGCTTTTTAATAAGAGGATGATGACTCAGCATAAAAGTAAATAGATAGGCCCTTCGCAGAGGGAAGTAGGGATTTGTAGAGGTGCCAGAGCTCGGTTTTGAAATGGAGATGAATACTATTTTGAGCGGTATATTTTCATTGTCAACATAACAACCAAGAGACGGCGATATCTTCCATGCTACACACATTATAGGCGGTTCCCAAACAGAATGGTAAAGTTTATACTCCCCCTCCACCAACAAACATCAATCCATGGCTTGCTCGAAACAACGAGTGCCTCCAACATACATCAGGTCCCAAGGGGAGTTTTGTTTGCAATTATTTTGATTTAGTTTGCATAAAGCATGGGACTGGGCATCCCGGTGACCAGCCATTTATCTCATGAGTGAGGAGCGGAGTCCACTCCTCTTGAGAATAACCCGCCTAACATGGAAGATACAGACAACCTTAGTTGATACATGAGCTATTCAAGCATACAAAACAGGATATTTATTTGAAGGTTTAGAGTTTGGCACATACAAATTTACTTGGAACGACAGGTAGATACCGCATATAGGAAGGTATAGTGGACTCATCTGGATTAACTTTGGGGTTTAAGGGATTGGATGCACAAGCAGTATTCCTGCTTAGTAGAGGTGAAGGCTAGAAAAAGACTGGGAAGCGACCAGCTAGAGAGCGACAACAGTCATGTACATGCATTAAAATTAATAAACATTGGACGCAAGCATGAGTAGGATATAATCCACCATGAACATAAATATCGTGAAAGCTATGTTGATTTGTTTCAACTACATGCGTGAACATGTGCCAAGTCAAGTCACTTAAATCATTCAGAGGAGGATACCACCCTATCATACCACATCATAACCATTTTAATAGCATGTTGGCACGCAAGGTAAACCATTATAACTCATAGCTAATCAAGCATAGCACAAGAAACTATGATCTCTAATTGTCATTGCAAACATGTTTATTCATAACAAGCTGAATCAAGAACGATGAACTCATCATATTTACAAAAACAAAAGAGGTCGAGTTCGTACCAGCTTTTCTCATCTCAGTCAGTCCAGCATATATCATCATAATTGCCTTTCACTTGCATGACTGAACAATGTGAATAATAATAAGAGTGCATGTGCATTGGACTAAGATGGAATCTGTGAGCATTCATTAAACAGGAGAAGACAAAGCAATATGGGCTCTTGGTTAAATCAACAATAAATCATATAAGAGCCACTTCAACAATTTAATCATGGTCTTCTCCTACTGACCCCCAAAGAAAGAAAAGAAATAAAACTATTTACACGGGAAAGCTCCCAACAAGCAAAAGAAGAACAGGAAATATTTTTGGGTTTTCTTTTTAATTACTACTACAAGCATGGAAAGTAAATTAATTGAAAGCTATAACTAATTTTTTGGTTTTTCTTAAGGTTTATTAAACACACAAGAAGAAAGCATAAAAGGAAATAAACTAGCATGGATGATACAATGAAAAAGTATGAGTACTGACATCTAGCAATGAGTGTGTGTGAACATAAATGTAATGTCGGTGAGAAATACGTACTCCCCAAGCTTAGGCTTTTGGCCTAAGTTGATCTATGGCCACGACTGGACTGGCTGATATCCATAATAATAGTTGTTGGGGTCGTACTGTGATGCACCGGCTATCGCCTCCTGAGCTGCAGTGTGGCGACGAGCGGCCTCAGCTCTCCTCTTGTACTCACCTGCCTCCTCTCTGGTAATAGTATATCCTCCTCTTGCCTGATAATCAAAGAAAGCAGGAGCAGGGAGAGTAATATGGACAACACGACATCTGTCAAAGATTACTCGATACTAGAGAGGTGATTCGTTCCTCTCGACAAAATGGTGGGAAACCATAGAATCAAAATCTAAATAAGCAGGAGGCAACTCCATGTCTCCTTCACAAACGTGTATCTCAAGAAATTTAGCTAAGCGGGTTGCATAAATTCCTCCAAAGAAATCTCCATTATGTCTATTATGGTGCAACCTATGAGCTACAATGGCTCCCATATGATAAGATTGGTCTCCTAACACAGCACTCCTAAGAATGCTAAGGTCAGGGACACACATGTGACATGCTTCATCCTTAGCATTTATGCACCTACCTATGAAAAGAGCAAAATAATGTATAGTAGGAAAGTGAATGCTCCCTATGGTAGCTTGCGTTATATCTCTACATTCCCCTACAGTTATACTAGCAAGAAAGTTTCTAAATTCAGATTTAGGGGGATCCCTAACACTACCCCATTGTGGAAGTTTGCAAGCAAAAGTGAAATCCTCTAAGTCCATGGTACAAGATTTATTATAAAGATCAAACATGACTGAAGGAGAATTAGGCGAGGATGAATACTCAAACCTCCTCACAAAAGAGCTTGTGAGCTCATGATACTGGGGGCATTTGTCTGCCTCAAAGTCCTCAAGACCGGCATTATGCAAATATGTGTTGAATTCTTCTTTTATTCCCGCTCGATCCATAAAATTTTCAGAAGGCCACTCGCAAGGACGCACTGGAGCGTCTCTTGGTGGCTCTTCGTCAGCATCACGCATTGCAAGCCTGGGTCCTTGCTTCTTTGAAGAACCACCTTGGAACATTTTCCTAAGCATATTTCTTTCTCTGAAAAATTCTAAATTTTTTTAGTAACTTCAAAATAAAAGTAAATCAAACTCAATAATATTGATAGCCACTACTCCTACAAGTGCCTAGGGCCTATATCATGCATCAAAACTAATTTTGACCACATAAATTTGACATGCAAGCTCAAGAACAGGGTCACCTAAGCAGCAAAAATTTGCAATGAATAAAGCACTAGAAAAAAAACTAATTGGACCAATGGAGGAGTCACATACCAAGGAACAATCTCCCCAAGCAATTTTGTGAGAGGTGCTTTGAGCAAGGAGATCGAAAATGGCAGCAAAACGAGCTTGGACTCGGGTTTGAGTTGGTTTTTCGTGTGTGTGGGAGGAAGATGAAGTGTGTGGCTGAAAGAATAAGTGGAGGAGGGCCACCATGGGCCCACGAGGCAGGGGGAGCGCCCTAGGGGGGTGGGCGCGCCCTCCAACCTCGTGGCAAGGTGGTTGGCCCCCTGGTGTGTTCTTTGTTCCATAAATCCTCAAATATTCTAGAAAAAATCATATTTAATTTTCAGGGCATTTGGAGAACTTTTATTTTCGAGATATTTTTATATTGCACGGATAATCAGATAACAGACAGAAAATTATTTATTTTTATTTTATTTAATATAAATAACAGAAAGTAAAAGTGGGGTACAGAAGGTTGTGCTTCTAGTTTCATCCATCTCATGCTCGTCAAAAGGAATCCACTAACAAGGTTGATCAAGTCTTGTTAACAAACTCATTCCGATTAACATGAAACCAGAGAAATTTCGAACAACACTAGGTTACCTCAACGGGGATATGCACATCCCCAATAATAAGAATATCATATTTCTTCTTGACAGTAGGAAGAGGAAATTTAAAACCTCCAAATATAATCGATGGAATTTTTCCCATAGAATTGATACTATGAACTTGAGGTTGTTTCCTCGGAAAGTGTACCATATGCTCATTACCATTAACATGAAAAGTGACATTGCCTTTGTTGCAATCAGTAACAGCCCCTACAGTATTAAGAAAAGGTCTTCTAATAATAATAGACATACTATCATCCTTGGTAATATCAAGAATAACAAAGTCCGTTAAAATAGTAACGTTTGCAACCACAACAGGCACATCCTCACAAATACCGACAGGTATAGCAGTTGATTTATTAGCCATTTGCAAAGATATTTTAGTAGGTGTCAACTTATTCAAATCAAGTCTACGATATAAAGAGAGAGACATAACACTAACACCGGCTCCAAGATCACATAAAGCAGTTTTAACATAGTTTCTTTTAATGGAGCATGGTATAGTAGGTACTCCTGGATCTCCAAGTTTCTTTGGTATTCCACCCTTAAAAGTATAATTAGCAAGCATGGTGGAGATTTCAGCTTCCGGTATCTTTTTTTATTTGTAATAATACCTTTCATGTACTTAGCATAACGATTTGTTTTAAGCATACCAGTCAATCGCATACGCAAAAAGATAGGTCTAATCATTTCAGCAAAGCGCTCAAAATCCTCATCATCCTTTTTCTTGGATGGTTTGGGAGGAAAAGGCATGGGTTTCTGAACCCAAGGCTCTGATTTTTTACCATGTTTCCTAGCAACAAAGTATTTCTTATCATAACGTTGATTCTTTGATTGTGGGTTATCAAGATCAACAGCAGGTTCAATTTCTACATCATTATCATTACTAGGTTGAGCATCATCATGAACATCATCATTAATATTTTCATTAGGTTCATGTTCATTACCAGATTGTGTTTCAGCATCAGACATAGATATATCATTTGGATTATCAGGTGGTTCAGTAATAGGTTCACTAGAAGTTTGCACAGTTCTATCATTTTTCTTCTTCTTCTTTTTAAAAGAACTAGGAACATCAATATTATTTCTTTGAGAATCTTGCTCGATTCTCTTAGGGTGGCCTTCAGGATACAAAGGTTCCTGAGTCATTCTACCAGTTCTAGTAGCCACTCTAACAGCATAATCATTTTTCTTACTATTCATTTCATCAAGCACTTCTTTTTGAGCCTTAAGTACTTGTTCTACTTGAGTGGTAACCATAGAAGCATGTTTGCTAACAAGTTTAAGTTCACCTTTAATATTAGCCATATAATCACCCAAGCGTCTAATCCTATAAGAATTTTCTTTTAATTGTCTACCAAAATAAACATTGAAGTTGTCTTGCTTAAACATAAAGTTATCAAACTCATCCAAGCACTGACTAGCAATTTTAGTAGGAGGGACTTCAGCTTTATCATATCTATAGAGAGAATTTACCTTCACTACCTGTGTCAGGATATCGGGATCAGGAGGTTCTTCAGTAAATAAAGAATTGAGATTATATGTTTCTGCAATAGGCGGTGAATTAAGACCATGTATTTCTTTAATAGGAGGTAAATTCTTAACATCTTCGGCTTTAATACCTTTTTCTTTCATAGATTTCTTTGCCTCTTGCATATCTTCGGGACTGAGGAATAGAACACCTCTCTTCCTCGGAGTTGGTTTAAGAATAGGCTCAGTAATTGGAGCAGGAGCTAGCTCAGGAGCTGGCTCAGGAGGTGCCCAATTATTTTCATTTGTCAACATATTATTCAATAAGATTTCAGCTTCATCCGGTGTTCTTTCCCTGAAAAGAGAACCAGCACAACTATCCAAGTAATCTCTGGAAGCATCGGTTAGTCCATTATAAAAGATATCAAGTATTTCATTTTTCTTAAGAGGATGATCAGGCAAAGCATTAAGTAACTTGAGAAGCCTCCCCCAAGCTTGTGAGACTCTTTTCTTTAATTTGCACAAAGTTGTATATTTCCTTTAAAGCAACTTGTTTCTTATGAGCAGGGAAATATTCAGCAGAGAAGTAATAGATCATATCCTGGGGACTACGCACACAACTAGGATCAAGAGAATTAAACCATATTTTAGCATCACCCTTTAATGAGAACGGAAATTTTTTAAGGATATAAAAAGTAGCGAGATCTCTCATCATTAGTGAACAGGGTGGCTATATCATTTAATTTAGTAAGATGTGCCACAATAGTTTCAGATTCATAACCATGAAAAGGATCAGATTCAACCAAAGTAATTATATCAGGATCAATAGAGAATTCATAATCCTTATCAGCAACACAGATAGGTGAAGTAGCAAAAGCAGGGTCAGGTCTCATCCTAGCATTTAGAGATTGCTTATTCCATTTAGCTAATAACCTTTTGAGTTCATATCTATCTTTGCAAGCTAAAATAGCTAAAGAAGCATCTTGATCAAATAAATAACCCTCAGGAATAACAAGTGATTCTTCATCATCACTTTCATCTTCATAATCAGATTCAATATTTTCAATCTCTCTAGCCCTAGCAAGTCGTGCCTCGAGAAAATCACTAAGTGGCATAGTAGTATCAGGCATAGAGGTAGTTTCATCATAAGTATCATGTATAGCAGAAGTAGCATCATCAATAACATGCGACATATCAGAACAAATAGCAGAAGCAGGTTTAGGTGTCGCAAGCTTACTCATAACAGAAGGTGAATCAAGTGTAGAGCTAGATGGCAGTTCCTTACCTCCCCTCGTAGTTGAGGGATAAATTGTTGTCTTAGCGTCTTTCAAATTCTTCATAGTGTACACCAGATATAAATCCCAAGTGACTCAAAGAATAGAGCTATGCTCCCTGGCAACAGCGCGAGAAATTAGTCTTGATAACCCACAAGTATAGGGGATTGCAACAACTATCGAGGGTAGAGTATTCAACCCAAATTTATTGATTCGACACATAGGGAGCCAAAGAATATTCTCAAGTATTAGCAGCTGAGTTCTCAATTCAACCACACCTAGAAACTTAGTATCTGCAGCAAAGTGTTTAGTAGCAAAGTAATATGATAGTGATGGTAATGGTAACAAAAGAGTAATGAAAGCAAAGTAATGTTTTTGGTATTTTGCAGTGATTATAACAATAGCAACGGGAAAGTAAATAAGCGTAAACCAGTATATGGAAAGCTAGTAGGCATTGGATCAATGATGGATAATTATGGCAGATGCGGTTCATCATGTAACAGTCATAACATAGGGTGACATAGAACTAGCTCCAATTCGTCAATGTAATGTAGGCATGTTTTCTGAATATAGTCATACGTGCTTATGGAAAAGAACTTGCATGACATCTTTTGTCCTACCCTCCTGTGGCAGCGGGGTCCTAATGGAAACTAAGGGATATTAAGGCCTCCTTTTAATAGAGAACCGGAACAAAGCATTAGCACATAGTGAATACATGAACTCCTCAAACTACGGTCATCACCGGTAAGTATCCCGATTATTGTCACTTCGGGGTTAACGGATCATAACACATAATAGGTGACTATAGACTTGCAAGATAGGATCAAGAACTCTCATATATTGGTGAAAACATAATAGGTTCAGATCTGAAATCATGGCACTCGGGCCCTAGTGACAAGCATTAAGCATAGCAAAGTCATAGCAGCATCAATCTCAGAACATAGTGGATACTAGGGATCAAACCCTAACAAAACTAACTCGATTACATGGTGAATCTCATCCAACCCATCACCGTTCAGCAAGCCTACGATGGAATTACTCATGCACGGCGGTGAGCATCATGAAATTGGTGATGGAGGATGGTTGATGATGACGACGGCGACGAATCCCCCTCTCCGGAGCCACGAACGGACTCTAGATCAACCCTCCCGAGAGGTTTTAGGGCTTGGCGGTGGCTCCGTATCGTAAAACATGATGATTTCTTCTCTCCTCTTTTTTCTCTCCCCGAAAGCAGTTATATAGAGTTGGAGTTGGAGTCGGGGGGTCTCCAGGGGGCCCACGAGGTAGGGGGGCGCGCCCTTAGGGGGGGCGCCCCCCACCCTTGTGAGAAGGGTGTGGGCCCCCTGGTCTTCATCTTTGGCGAGGATTTTTTATTATTTATTGTAAGATATTCCGTGGAGTTTCGGGTCATTTCGAGAACTTTTGTTTTCTGCACATAAAACAACATCATGGCAATTCTGCTGAAAACAGCGCCAGTCCGGGTTAGTTCCATTCAAATCATACTAGTTAGAGTCCAAAACAAGGGCAAAAGTGTTTGGAAAAGTAGATACGACGGAGACGTATCAGGCACGCGGTTGAAGTTGAATTCAAACTCATTTGAAATTAATTCCAAATGATTTGAATTGGAAGTGATGTTTGGGATTTGGAGGAGCCTCAAAAAATGAAGAAAGAATTTTCGGCAAGGTTTGGAGATCAACTCGAAGCAGAAAGGCATGGGATTATTCGCACGTGTGTTATGTTTAATTCAAAATTAATGGAATATTTTATAATAGCTCCCTAAATATTGGGAGGATATATGTTATAAAGAGAAATCACCATTGTGAATATCCCTCGATTTAAATAGATCGAAAGATCTCTGCAATTTATTTATTTGAGTTTTTTTAAATGAAATGGCAAGATGGCATGATGACATGATGCAATGCATATGATGCAAAGATGAATGCAACAGACAAAACAAATCACCCGATGAAACTCGGAAAACATGGAAGGCATCTGAAGCGTCGGTCTTGGGGCGTCACAACACTCCACCACTACAAGAGGATCTCGTCCTGAGATCTAGGATGGCACCGGAGAGAAACGGAAGAGGGAGAGAAGGAGTAAAACTAAGTTGCTTCTTTGACAAATGAGTGAAACCAAAGAACCTTGAGAGGTTGAACAAATTTAAAGAAAGAATACGACGAAGATGAACAAAGTTGAAATCACTCCATTAGAAAAGAGGAACAAGGAACATTACGTGAACCTTGTAGGTTGATAGACATAAGAAAAGGGTTGCAATGGGCAAGAAGTACATGCAAGCACTCCGGTTGAAACGAGATGTACAAGGAACGATAAGGATCAATTACGACAACGCTCTGGTTGGAAAAGGAAGGCAAACAATATGAGCTTGGCGAAACGAAAGCACTTGGATGAGACTCCTATTAGAAGAGGAATGATAGCCACAACACCCCGGTTAAAACATGATAGAGAAGGAATAAGAATGATATAATTTGGACATAACTCCGACTGTAAATGGAAGGAATTCAACATGAACTTGACAAGATGAGAGGATACTTGATGAAATCAACAACACACTACCTCCGGGACTATTGAAAGAATGGCACAAGGGGTAAGAAAGATTTCAGACGGCACTCCGGTTGAGAAGGGAGGCAAAACTTGACAAAATGGGAAGAACTTGAAAAGAGGGCACGACACTCCGTTTAGATGGATAAGCTAAAGGAAAGAACATGATCTTTGACAAAAATGGGATGATGAGTGAAGAGAGCAACATTGCTATGCCTCCGGAACGAAAGAATAGAAGTTATATCATTGGAATAACAAAATGGAGAAGAAAATGCCAACTTCTGCCCCAAATGAGCTTGAAGAAGCATCTTTAGGAGAATGGTTGAACGGAGTTGTTGGAAAACCAACAATAAAAGATTTGATTTCCAATGGTCTTAAGGAAAACATCCCCAAATTATGAGGTGAAGACCAGCCACTAACGAAATCAATTAGTTGGATTGAGATCAACAAGGAGATGAAAACTCATTCATCAAGATGAGAAGCGGAAATTGGATCATAGATAAGCACTATAATGGCAACATTCCCAGTGGAAGGCTTTAGGTGAAATCTATACCAAGATAACTCTAATGAAGAGATTGATGGATTTAAATATGTCACTCTTTGGAAACTTGTGAATCATGAAACATGAAGGGAAATGTCAAGAAAGACATAACACCACCTGAAAAAGATAAGATAGAAAGAATTTCACTTCGAAATGCAAGATGAAGAATACTTGAGCTCCTCTGAAAATAATCTCGATGGACGCTTCGTGAAGGAATTAAATCCTTGATGAGCCACCATGAAGAAACTCTCGAAGAACTCCGGTAATAAAAGAATGATCAAACGAAAAGGGAAATAGAAGTTGAAAACACAAGGTGAAGCCTTGTGATGATTTAGATGGAGCATCGCAACGAGATAAAGTGGAAACATGGAACTCTGGAAGAAAAGAATTGAATCACCTCAAAGAAAACAAGAATAAGATTTACTGTATGTTTATCCTTCATCAACTTAATTTGATGATAAGCAACGGATTTGGCATACTACTCATTCTCGTAGAAAGGATTCAGATAGATATTGCGCAAACTTGGGAAGATCTTCTGCGAACCACCGGTAGGATTGGGAAGAACGAATGAATTGATACAATAGCAATGGAAGAGAATCTTGAGCAAACCACCGTAAGAATTGAAAAAGAGAGTAGCAAAGGCACAAATCACCGGGTAGAATTGGGAAAAAACGAATGAAGATACTTGAGGGAATTTGATACAAGAGAATGAAGAGATCACGAGCTGATAAGAGAATACTTGAATGATGCACCGATATGATTTGCAAAACGAGAGCTGAAAGCTGAGAATGAATAAATCTTCCGAAATGATGGCCTCTGGAGAATCAAACTGAAAAGACTCCTGAAATGCTCCGGATGGGTGAAAAGAATTCTCACAATCGAAAAAAACAATTATGAGAGGATGGCATCAAGCTAGAACCAAGAATCTTGAAGAGAATGGAGCGAGATTTAAGAGAAACTCTTCTTCGATCTTCAAATGTTGAGAATGACGATTAGAAACATCACCATGAATTGTTGAGGTACTCGGGAATGAAAATTAGAAAGGTTGAACCAACGACGAAAGAATTTGAAAGATCTTGGAGAAAGACATTTGACTGATAATAATTCATTCTTACGCCAAACTTTGAAAGATTTGAGAATAGCTCCGGGAAAAAATTAGAAGAGTCAGGTAAGATTCTGGGAAAAGACCTGTGGGTTAGGGCCCACTCAAAAGATACACCGTTGAATGATTTAAAGGAAGATTGCGCCAGTTGAATTGAATGGCTTGAATGAGATAACATCCTCAAAAGAGCTTGAACGAATGCAGAGTGAGATATCTTCAACACTCCGGAACAAAAGAATAGTGAGAGGTGAATGATAAAGAGGTCCACCGGCATGAGAGAGAATTTGAAAGGAGGAAAAGTAATATTATCAACACTGAAGGCTTGAATTGAATCCACCAGAGAAGAAAAGAATGGAGAATGACGAACTTGAAGCTCCGTTAGTATCTTCTTGAGAATCACTGGATAAGAACATTGCCGGAAAAGAATGGAGAGACTTCACATCAATAAGATGGATACTTGATTAAGAAATCTTAGTCCTCGAATAAAAAGGGTGGGAGGGCGGGAAAACAAAGACAACTTGGACGGATGAAACAAACAACGTTGAGAAGACTTGAGTTGATCTTGCGGATGTTGAAAAAGATCGGATCCACTTGAAGAGAGACACACCGGTTTAGAAGAAATTGAGATGGCAAACTCGAAGATCAAGAAGGATTTGTATTCACATAGGAATATGAGAACACCGCTTAGGAAAAGTATGGAATCAACATTTGACTTCGAAGCAACTCGAATACCACAACAAAAACAAAACAAAGGATTGGCTTGCAAAATAAGCCGAAAACAAACATATGATAGATCCCATATCGTATCATGTGTATGTTGGAAAGATATTCTAGGAGCTACTTGAGTTCCCACTTATAAACTCCTGAAACTTTTCTGTTATGCAATCAGGTGTTGGGTATACATGGAAGCATAATATCTCACCCAAAACTAGCAAATCCTACATCCAGCTATATCCATCCTTCAACACATAACCAAGAAACCTTCGGAAATCATTTACCTCAACCTTAGAAAAGCATCCGTTATACAAGTTATGGCAATACTCCCGAACTCCCGCCCCAGTACTGGGTGGCGTCGAGATTATCTCACCAACAACTGCATAAAAGAGATTTTCAATGTCGGCGAACTCAAGTATTCTAGAATTGCAACCATAAAATTGTGACGACAACACCTCGGAGCTCAACTCCCTGGGACACTGCCACAACCCCTAAATGTCAGGAGGCACCAAGAACAATGTTCTCGTCACAAAACCATCGGAACAATTCCAGGATACCCGCGTGATCCTAATTTTTAGCGAAATTTGAGGAGAGAAGAGTCAAAACTCTACGTCAGGAGGCCTCACCAGAGCGACGAAGGGACTGAGGAGTAAAAATAATCCTACTCTCCGATATATATAATCCTAAGACTCAAAACATTTTTCTAGACTCAACAACGTCAGCGATTCTATCAAGTAGGGGGCTAAGGCTCTGATTACCAACTTGTATCACCCACGATGCGGCCATATCTCCCACATGTCGGAGCACGACTTAGAGGCATAACCGCATAGTAGGCATGTCGCAAGAGGGGTAATCTTTACACATCCCATGTACTGAATAAGAGAGGGATAAAGAGTTGGCTTACAATCGCCACTTCACACAATACATAAATATAGCATTACATCATCCAGAATACAATCAAGGTCCGACTACGGAACCAAAATAAAAGAAGACCAGCCCTAATGCTAGATCCCCGATCGCCTCGACTGGGATCCACTACTGATCAACTGGAAAACGAAACAACACAATGAACACGATCTTCACCGAGCTCCCACTTGAGCTGGGTTGCGTCACCTGCACTGGTATCATCGGCACCTGCAACTGTTTGGAAGTATCTATGAGTCACGAGGACTCAGCAATCTCACACCCGCAAGAGCAAGACTATATAAGCTTATGGGTAGGAGAAGGTAGTGAGGTGGAGCTACAACAAGCACTAAGCATATATGGTGGCTAACATACGCAAATAAGAGCGAGAAGAGAAGCAATGCAGCGGTCGTGAACTAGAAGTGATCAAGAAGTGATCTTGAAACTACTTACGTTCAAACATAACACAAGAACCATGTTCACTTCCCGGACTCCGCCGAGAAGAGACCATCACGGCTACACACGCGGTTGATTCATTTTAATTAAGTTAAGTTTCAAATTCTCTACAACCGGATATTAACAAATTCCCATCTGCCCATAACCGTGGGCATGGCTTTCGAAAGAGCAAAACCCTGCAGGGGTGTCCCAACTTAGCCCATCACAAGCTCTCATGGTCAATGAAGGATATTCCTTCTAGCGGGAAGACCCGATCAGTCTCGGAATCCCGGTCACAAGACATTTCGACAATGGTAAAACAAGACCAGCAAAGCCGCCCGATCTGCCGACAAATCCCGATGGGAGTCGCACATATCTCATTCTCAGGGCACACCAGATAGGTCAAGCTACGAGTAAAACCAACCCTCGAGTTGCCCCGAGGTGGCCCCGCAGGCTGCCCGTTTCGGACCAACACTCAAAGGAGCACTGGCCCAGGGGGGTTTAAAATAAAGATGACCCTTGAGTCTGCAGAACCCAAGGGAAAAAGGCTTAGGTGGCAAATGGTAAAACCAATGTTGGGCCTTGCTGGAGGAGTTTTATTCAAAGCGAACTGTCAAGGGGTTCCCATAACATCCAACCGCGTAAGGAACGGAAAATCAAGGAACATAACACCGGTATGATGGAAACTAGGGCGGCAAGAGTGGAACAAAACACCAGGCATAAGGCCGAGCCTTCCACCCTTTACCAAGTATATAGATGCATTAAAGTAAATAAGAGATAATAATGATATCCCAATAATAACCATGTTCCAACATGGAACAAACTTCAGCTTCACCTGCAACTAGCAACGCTATAAGGGGGGCTGAGCAAAAGCGGTGACATAGCCAAACAACGGTTTGCTAGGAAAGGTGGGTTAGAGGCTTGACATGGCAATATGGGAGGCATGATATGGCAGGTGGTAGGTGTCGCGGCATAGCAATAGAGCGAACAACTAGCAAGCAAAGATAGAAGTGATTTCAAGGGTATGGTCATCTTGCCTGAGATCCCGCAAGGAAGAAGAGCGAGTCCATGAAGAAGACAAACGGATGTAGACGAACGAATTCTCACAACTCCGAAACGAAACCGAAGCTAACGCGAGAAGCAACCCGGAAAGAAGCAAGCAACATAGTAAACAACCATCACATCAACATGGCATGATGCACAACCAAGTATGATGCATGTCCGGTTTAAATATGCATGACATGGCAAAGTGCAACAACCAAAACAACAAATTAAGTGGAGCTCAATATGCAACGGGTTGCATATTGACGGAACACCACATCAATTATTTAGTTCTCTCCCGTTTAGGTACCCAATAATATTAAATGTTGTTAACATGGCATGAGAAGAAGCAAAAGTGAAACCTCTATCTAAACAAGTTTAAATGAGGCCAGAACAAACAATAATTCCGGTAAATCCCCATATGCATTTAGCAATTTAAAGCAAACAACAATTTTAAACATTCTAGATGTTGTTATCATGATGCGGATGACATTTGCAAGTTTATGCATTTTTGTTAAAAGTTGACATGAGCATTATGAAGCATTTGTCACCGTGGTGGAAAGAAAGGGTGCCACCGCGATGATAACGAAAACGGTGCCACGACAACGTTCTGGTTCCGGCAACTCAATTGAGATATCAACGCAAAAGAGAAGTGTGCGGATGTATGGTACACGCAAGAGATGGTGGGGTGCTCCCGGTTACCGGGTGTCCCACATGACGGTGGCAAGGAAACGAGGAACGTGCAAGGATCAATTCGGACATGGTGCAAACACGGGCATCTCATACTACACATCACAAGCATTCATCCACGTGCGTCGTTCCGGTGGTTATACCTTCCAAGGGTGCATTCTCGGAGCGGTTCGGGTTCATAGAGGAAGTAGTGGTTCACGAGTCGAAGAGGAAGTAGTCGTTCATGTTCGGGGAGCGGTAGTGGTACGCGATCATCGAGGAACTTGACGAATCCATGTCGACGGTAGTCGTACCCTTGGTCTTATAGGATCCACCACGACGGTAGTCGTTCTAGGCATCGGGCGTCGGGGTACTTGGTGGTCTTGGAAATTCCGAATACGGCGGTAGAGGTACACATTTCGTAGATGTTCAGGGTCACAACGAGGTAGTTGTTCACGTTGTAGTCGGACTTGACGAATGCGCCGGTAGTTGTACGTTGGTCTAAGAGGAACTTGGCGCAGCTAGGGTCTTCACGATTCATCCTTGTACTTGGTGTCCATGTGAGCTCCGGGGTACTTGATAACCCACAAGTATAGGGGATCGCAGTAGTTTTCGAGGGTAGAGTATTCAACCCAAATTTATTGATTCGACACAAGGGGAGCCAAATAATATTCTCAAGTATTAGCAGCTGAGTTGTCAATTCAACCACACCTGGAAACTTAATATCTGCAACAAAGTGTTTAGTAGCAAAGTAATATGATAGTAGTGATAACGGTAACAAAAGGTAACAGTAGTAAAAGTAATGTTTTTGGTATTTTGTAGTGATGATAGCAATAGCAACGGGAAAGTAAATAAGCGGAGAACAATATATGGAAAGCTCGTAGGCAATGGATCAGTGATGGAGAATTATGCCGGATGTGGTTCATCATGTAACAGTCATAACCTAGGGTGACACAGAACTAGCTCCAGTTCATTGATATAATGTAGGCATGTATTCCGAATATAGTCATACGTCCTTATGGAAAAGAACTTGCATGGCATCTTTTGTCCTACCCTCCCGTGGCAGCGGGGACCTTACGGAAACTAAGGGATATTAAGGCCTCCTTTTAATAGAGAACCGGAACAAAGCATTAACACATGATGAATACATGAACTCCTCAAACTACGGTCATCACCGGTAAGTATCCCGATTATTGTCACTTCGGGGTTAACGGATCATAACACATAATAGGTGACTATAGACTTGCAAGATAGGATCAAGAACACTCATATATTGATGAAAACATAATAGGTTCAGATCTGAAATCATGGCACTCGGGCCCTAGTGACAAGCATTAAGCATAGCAAAGTCATAGCAACATCAATCTCAGAACATAGTGGACACTAGGGATCAAACCCTAACAAAACTAACTCGATTACATGATAGATCCCATCCAACCCATCACCGTCCAGCAAGCCTACGATGGAATTACTCATGCATGGCGGTGAGCATCATGAAATTGGTGATGGCGGATGCTTGATGATGACGATGGCGATGGATTCCCCTCTCCGGAGCCCCGAACGGACTCCAGATCAGCCCTCCCGAGAGGTTTTAGGGCTTGGCGGCGGCTCCGTTTCATAAAATGCAATGATTTCCTCTCCCTGATTTTCTCTCCCCGAAACTCAATATATGGAGGTGGAGTTGGAGTCGGAGAGGCAACAGGGGGCCCATGAGGTAGGTGGGCGCGCCCCCACCCTCATGGCAAGGTGGTGGGCCCCTGGCCTTCATCTTTTACATGTATTTTTCTTATTTTCTGAAAAGTGGCTCCGTGAAGTTTCAGGTCATTCCGAGAACGTTTGCTCCTACACATAAATAATACCATGGTAATTCTGCTTAAAACAGCGTCAGTCCGGGTTAGTTCCATTCAAATCATGCAAGTTAGAGTCCAAAACAAGGGCAAAAGTGTTTGGAAAAGTAGATACGTTGGAGACGTATCAACTCCCCCAAGCTTAAACCTTTGCTTGTCCTGAAGCAATTCAGTTGATAAACTGAAAGTGATAAAGAAAAACTTTTACAAACTCTGTTTGCTCTTGTTGTTATAAATATGTAAAGCCAGCATTCAAGTTTTCAGCAAAGATTATAACTAACCACATTCACAATAATGCATAGGTCTCAAGTTTACTCATATCAATGGCATAATCAACTAGCGAGGCATAATAATAAATCTCGGATGATAACACTTTCTCAAAACAGTCATAATATGATATAACAAGATGGTATCTCGCTAGCCCTTTCTGAGACCGCAAAACATAAATGCAGAGCACCTTTAAAGACCAAGGACTGACTAGACATTGTAATTCATGGTAAAAGAGATCCAGTCAAGTCATACTCAATGTAAACTAACATTAATGAATGCAAATGACAGCAGTGCTCTCGAACTGGTGCTTTTTAATAAGAGGATGATGACTCAACATAAAAGTAAATAGATAGGCCCTTCGCAGAGGGAAGCAGGGATTCGTAGAGGTGCCAGAGCTCGGTTTTGAAATAGAGGTGAATAATATTTTGAGCAGTGTACTCTCATTGTCAACATAACAACCAAGAGATGGCGATATCTTCCATGCTACACACATTATAGGCGGTTCCCAAACAGAATGGTAAAGTTTATACTCCCCCTTCCACCAACAAGCATCAATCCATGGCTTGCTCGAAACAATGAGTGTATCCAACTAACAAGAGTCCCAGGGGGAGTTGTGTTTGCAATTATTTTGATTTAGTTTGCATAAAGTATGGGACTGGGCATCCCGGTGACCAGCCATTTATCTCGTGAGTGAGGAGCGGAGCCCACTCCTCTTGAGAATAACCCGCCTAACATGGAAGATACAGACAGCCCTAGTTGATACATGAGCTATTCGAGCATAAAAAACATGATATTTATTTGAAGGTTTAGAGTTTGGCACATACAAATTTACTTGGAACGGCAGGTAGATACCGTATATGGGTAGGTATAGTGGACTCTTGTGGAATAACTTTGGGGTTTAAGGGGTTGGATGCACAAGCAGTATTCCCGCTTAGTACAGGTGAAGGCTAGCAAAAGACTGGGAAGCGACCAGCTAGAGAGCGACAACAGTCATGAACATGCATTAAAATTAATCAACACCGAATGCAAGCATGAGTAGGATATAATCCACCATGAACATAAATATCGTGAAGGCTATGTTGATTTTGTTTCAACTACATGCGTGAACATGTGCCAAGTCAAGTCACTTAAATCATTCAGAGGAGGATACCACCCTATCATACAATAGCATAACCATTTTAATAGCATGTTGGCACGCAAGGTAAACCATTATAACTCATAGCTAATCAAGCATGGCACAAGAAACTATGATCTCTAATTGTCATTGCAAACATGTTTATTCATAATAGGCTGAATCAGGAACGATGAACTAATCATATTTACAAAAACAAAAGAGGTCGAGTTCATACCAGCTTTTCTCATCTCAGCCAGTCCGTCATATAACATCATAATTGCCTTTCACTTGTACGATCGAATGATGTGAATAATAATAATAGTGCACATGCATTGGACTAAGCTGGAATCTGCAAGCATTCAATAAACAGGAGAAGACAAGGCAATACGGGCTCTTTTGTTAGATCAACAATAATGCATATAAGAGCCACTTCAACAATTTAATTATGGTCTTCTCCTATCGACTCCCAAAGAAAAGTAAAGAAATAGAACTATTTACACGGGAAAGCTCCCAACAAGCAAAAGAAGAACATGAAATGTTTTTGGGTTTCATTTTTATTACTACTACAAGCATGGAAAGTAAACTGACTAAAAGCTACAACTATTTTTTTGGTTTTTCTTAAGGTTTATTAAACACACAAGAAGAAAGCATAAAAAGGAAAATAAACTAGCATGGATGATACAATGAAAAAGTATGAGCACCGACATCTAGCAATGAGTGTGTGAACATAAATGTAATGTTGGTGGGAAATACGTACTCCCCCAAGCTTAGGCTTTTGGCCTAAGTTGGTCTATGGCCATGGCTGGCCTGGCGGATATCCATAATAGTAGCTGGGGTCGTACTGCGATGCAGCAGCTATCGCCTGCTGAGCTGCATCGTGGCGGCGAGCGGCCTACTCTCTCCTCTCGTACTCATCTGCCTCCTCTCTAGTAATAGTATATCCTCCTCTTGCCTGATAATCAAAGAAGGCGGGAGCAGGGAGGGTAATACGGACAGCACGTCGTCTGTCAAAGATTAGTCGATACTGGAGAGGTGATTCGTTCCTCTCAACAAACTGGTGGTGAACCATAGAATTAAAATCTAGATAAGTAGGAGGTAATTCAATATCATCTTCGCGTATGGCTATAGCATGAAAATTAGCTATGTGGGTTGCATAAATTCCACCAAAGAAATCTCCATTAAGTCTATTAAGATGCAACCTACGTGCAACAATGGCTCCCAAATTATATGATTTGTCTCCTAACACAACACTCCTAAGAATACTGAGGTCAGGGACACACATGTGACACACCTCATCTTTACCGTTTATGCATCTACCTATGAAGAGAGCGAAATAATGTATAGCAAGAAAGTGAATGCTCCCTATGGTAGCTTGTGTAATATCTCTAGATTCTCCCACAGTTATGCTAGCAAGAAAATCTCTAAATTCAAATTTGCGAGGATCCCTTATACTACCCCGTTGTGGAAGTTTGCAAGTAGTGGTAAAATCCTCTAAGTCCATAGTGTAAGATTTATCATAAAGATCAAACGGGACAGTTGAAGAATTACGTGAAGTTGAAAATTCAAGCCTCCTCACAAAGGTACTGGTGAGATAGTGATACTGGCTGCACTTCTCTTCCTCGAAGCTCACAAGATCAGCATTACGCGAATATGCGTTAAATTCTTCCTTAATTCCCGCTCGATCCATAAAGTTCTCAGAAGGCCATTCACAAGGACGCACTGGAGCGTCTATTGGTGGCTCTTCATCAGCATCACGCATTGCAAGCCTGGGTCCTTGCTTCCTTGAAGAACCACCTTGGAACATTTTCCTAAGCATATTTCTTCCTCTGAAAAATTCTGAAATTTTTTAGTAACTTCAAAATAAAAGTAAACCAAACTCAATAATATTGATATCAACTACTCCTACAAGTGCCTAGGGCCTATATCATGCATCAAAACTACTTTTGACCATATAAATTTGACATGCAAGCTCAAGAACAGGGTCACCTAAGCAACACAAATTTGCAATGAATAAAGCACTAGAACAAAAACTAATTGGACCAATGGAGGAGTCACATACCAAGGAACAATCTCCCCAAGCAGTTTTGTGAGAGGTGCTTTGAGCAAGGAGATCGAAAATGGCAGCAAGATGAGCTAGAACTCGTGCTTGAGCTGGATATTCATGTTTGTGGGAGGAAGATGAAGTGTGTGGGTGCATGAATAAGTGGAGGAGGGCCACCGTGGGCCCACGAGGCAGGGGGCGCGCCCTCCACCCTCGTGGGCAGGTGGTTGACCCCCCTCGTGTGTTCTCAGTTCCATAAATCCTCAAATATTCTAGAAAAAAATCATATTTAAATTTCAGGGCATTTGGAGAACTTTTATTTTTGAGGTATTTTTATATTGCACGGATAATCAGATAACAGACAGAAAAATATTTATTTTATTTTATTTAATATAAATAATAGAAAGTAAAAGTGGGGCACAGAAGGTTGTGCCTTCTAGTTTCATCCATCTCATGATCATCAAAAGGAATCCACTAACAAGGTTGATCAAGTCTTGTTAACGAACTCATTCCGAATAACATGGAACCAGAGAAATTTTGAATAACACTATGTTACCTCAACGGGGATATGCACATCCCCAGTAATAAGAATACCATATTTCTTCTTGAGAGTAGGAAGAGGAAATTCAAAACCTCCAAATATAATCGATGGCATTTTCCCAATAGAGTTGATACTATGAACTTGAGGTTGTTTAATCGGAAAGTGTACCGTGTGCTCATTGCCATTAACATGAAAAGTGACATTGCCTTTAGTGCAATCAATAACAGCCCCTACAGTATTCAAAAAGGGTCTTCCAAGAATAATAGACATACCATCGTCCTCGGGAATATCAAGAATAACAAAGTCCGTTAAAATAGTAACATTTGCAACTACAACAGGCACATCCTCACAAATACCGACAGGTATAGCAGTTGATTTATCAGCCATTTGCAAAGATATTTCAGTAGGTGTCAACTTATTCAAATCAAGTCTACGGTATAAAGAGAGAGGCATAACACTAACACCGGCTCCAAGATCACATAAAGTTGTTTTAACATAGTTTCTTTTAATGGAGCATGGTATAGTGGGTACTCCTGGATCTCCAAGTTTCTTTGGCATACCGCCCTTAAAAGTATAATTAGCAAGCATGGTGGAAATTTCAGCTTCCGGTATCTTTCTTTTATTTGTAATAATATCTTTCATGTACTTAGCATAAGGATTTGTTTTAAGCATATCCGTTAATCGCATACGCAAAAAGATAGGTCTAATCATTTCAGCAAAGCGCTCAAAATCCTCATCATCCTTTTTCTTGGATGGTTTGGGAGGAAAAGGCTTGGGTTTCTGAACCCATGGTTCTCTTTCTTCACCATGTTTCCTAGCAACAAAGTCTTTTTTATCATAATGTTTATTCTTTGATTGTGGGTTATCAAGATCAACAGCAGGTTCAATTTCTATATCATTATCATTACTAGGTTGGGCATCATCATGAACATTATCATTAACATTACCACTAGTTTCAGGTTCATTACCAAATTGAGTTTCAGCATCAGAAATAGAAATATCATTTGGATTCTCAGGTGTTTCAGTAATAGGTTCACTAGAAGCATGCAAAGTCCTATCATTTTTCTTTTTCTTCTTTTTAGAAGAACTAGGTGCATCTATGTTATTTCTCTGAGAATCTTGCTCAATTCTCTTAGGATGGCCTTCAGGATACAAAGGTTCCTGAGTCATTCTACCACCTCTAGTCATAACTCTAACAGCATTATCATTATTCTTACTATTCAATTCATTGAGCAAATCATTTTGAGCTTTAAGTACTTGTTCTACTTGAGTGGTAACCATAGAAGCATGTTTACTAATAAGTTTAAGTTCACTTTTGACATTTGCCATATAATCACCCAAGTGTTCAAGCATATTTGAATTGTATTTCAATTGTCTACCAAAATAAGCATTAAAGTCTTCTTGCTTAGCCATAAATTTATCAAACTCATCTAAGCATGGGCTAGCAAACTTAGTAAATGAGATTTCAGCTTTACCATACATATAAGAGAATTAACCTTTACTACCTGTGTCGGGTTATCAAGACCATGAGTTTCTTCAATAGGTAATGGATTAAGATCATATGTTTCTTCAATAGGCGGTAAATTAAGACCATGTATTTCTTCAATAGGAGGTAAATTCTTAACATCTTCAGCTTTAATACCTTTTTCTTTCATATATTTCTTTGCCTCTTGCATATCTTCAAGACTGAGAAATAGAATACCCCTCTTCTTCGGAGTTGGTTTAGGAATTGGCTCAGGAATTGGCTCCGGAGGTGTCCAATTATTTTCATTTGTCAACATATTATTCAATAGAATTTCAGCTTCATCCGACGTTCTTTCCTTGAAAACAAAACCAGCACAACTATCCAGGTAATCTCTGGAGGCATCGATTAGTCCATTATAAAAGATATCAAGTATTTCATTTTTCTTAAGAGGATGATCAGGCAAAGCATTAAGTAATTGGAGAAGCCTCCCCCAAGCTTGTGGGAGACTCTCTTCTTCAAATTGCACAAAATTATATATATCCCTTAAAGCAGCTTGTTTCTTATGAGCAGGGAAGCATTTAGCAGAGAAGTAATAAATCATATCCTGGGGACTACGCACACAACCAGGATCAAGAGAATTAAACCATATCTTAGCATCACCCTTTAATGAGAATGGAAATATTTTAAGGATGTAAAAGTAACGAGTTCTCTCATCTTTAGTAAGATGTGCCACAACAGTTTCAGATTCATAACCATGAAAAGGATCAGATTCAACCAAAGTAATTATATCAGGATCAACAGAGAATTCATAATCCTTATCAGTAACAAAGATAGGTGAAGTAGCAAAAGCAGGGTTAGGTTTCATTCTAGCATTTAAAGATTGCTTACTCCATTTAGCTAATAATCTTTTGAGTTCAGTTCTATTTTGGCACGCTAAAATAGCCAAGGAAGCTTCTTGATCAAATACATAAACCTTAGGAATAATAAGTGATTCTTCATCATCACTTTCATTAGTATCATCAGATTCAATATTTTCAATCTCTCTAGCCCTAGGAAGTTGTTCATCAAGAAAATCACTAAGTGGCATAGTAGTATTAGGCATAGAGGTAGTTTCATCATAAGTATCATGCATAGCAGAAGTGGCATCATCAATAACATCCGACATATCAGAACGAATAGCAGAAGCAGGTGTAGGTGTCACAAGCTTACTCATAACAGAAGGTGAATCAAGTGCAGAGCTAGATGGCAGTTCCTTACCTCCTCTCGTAGTTGAGGGATAGATCTTGGTTTTTGAATCTCTCAAGTTCTTCATAATGATAAGCAGATATATATCCCAAGTGACTCAAAGAATAGAGCTATGATCCCCGACAACGACGCCAAAAAATAGTCTTGATAACCCACAAGCATATAGGGGATCGCAACAGTTTTCAAGGGTAGAGTATTCAACCCAAATTTATTGATTTGACACAAGGGGAGCCAAAGAATATTCTCAAGTATTAGCAGCTGAGTTGTCAATTCAACCACACCTGGAAACTTAATATCTGCAGCAAAGTGTTTAGTAGCAAAGTAATATGATAGTAGTGATAACGGTAACAAAAGGTAACAATAGTAAAAGTAATGTTTTTGGTATTTTGTAGTGATTATAGCAATAGCAAGGGGAAAGTAAATAAGCGGAGAACAATATATGGAAAGCTCGTAGGCAACGGATCAGTGATGGAGAATTATGCTGGATGCGGTTCATCATGTAACAGTCATAACCTAGGGTGACACAGAACTAGCTCCAGTTCATTGATATAATGTAGGCATGTATTCCGAATATAGTCATACGTGCTTATGGAAAAGAAGTTGCATGACATCTTTTGTCCTACCCTCCCGTGGCAGCGGGGTCCTTACGGAAACTAAGGGATATTAAGGCCTCCTTTTAATAGAGAACCGGAACAAAGCATTAACACATGGTGAATACATGAACTCCTCAAACTACGGTAATCACCGGTAAGTATCCCGATTATTGTCACTTCGGGGTAAACGGATCATAACACATAATAGGTGACTATAGACTTGCAAGATAGGATCAAGAACCCTCATATATTGATGAAAACATAATAGGTTCAGATCTGAAATCATGGCACTCGGGCCCTAGTGACAAGCATTAAGCATAGCAAAGTCATAGCAACATCAATCTCAGAACATAGTGGACACTAGGGATCAAACCCTAACAAAACTAACTCGATTACATGATAGATCCCATCCAACCCATCACCGTCCAGCAAGCCTACGATGGAATTACTTACGCACGGCGGTGAGCATCATGAAATTGGTGATGGCGGATGGTTGATGATGACGATGGCGACGGATTCCCCTCTCCGGAGCCCCGAACGGACTCCAGATCAGCCCTCCCGAGAGGTTTTAGGGCTTGGCGGCGGCTCCGTATAGTAAAACGCGGTGATTTCTTCTCCCTGATTTTTTTCTCCCCGAAACTCAATATATGGAGGTGGAGTTGGAGTCGGAGAGGCAATAGGGGGCCCACGAGGTAGGGGGTGCGCCCCCCACCCTCGTGGCAAGGTGGTGGGCCCCTGGCCTTCATCTTTTGTAGGTATTTTTCTTATTTTCTAAAAAGTGGCTCCGTGAAGTTTCAGGTCATTCCGAGAACGTTTGCTCCTGCACATAAATAACACCATGGTAATTCTGCTGAAAACAACGTCAGTCCGAGTTAGTTCCATTCAAATCATGCAAGTTAGAGTCCAAAACAAGGGCAAAAGTGTTTGGAAAAGTAGATTCGTTGGAGACGTATCAGTACTTGACGGATTGGGGCCAAAGGCGTTCGGTCCAACAAGGGCCACAGGCGCATAGATGTAGCAAAGATGGTGCTGCGCGACCGCGGGCACAGGTCGGGTGATGGGGTGGCGAAGCAAGCGTCGGCTTGTGGCTATGGCAGCGATGAGGAGGAGCCCGAAAGGGAGCAGAGGAAGGGGGTGAGGCGCCGCAGAGTTGGCCGGAGAGGATGGCTCGGGCAGCGACTGCAGCAGGAGCTTGGGGTTGTCCTGGACGGCAGCGACCGAAGGTGCAGCAGCGGAGTCTCCGGAGTTGGCCTCCACTAGCGGCGCAGGAGTGCTTCGGGTGACGTGAGGAGAAGTAGAGGCGCGAGGCAAGGGGCTTGGGTGGCAGCAGAGGGAGGCGCAGCCAAGGCAGGTGTAAGGTAGCGGGGACGAACTCACAGTGCCCATGGTAGGGGTGGAGGCGCGGCGCTCCGGGTCGCCGATGTCCGGCAAGGCCGCGGCGGCGGCCTCCGGCGAGGGAGCCGAACGGAGGCGGGGCAACGGCGGCACTGGAGGGACGGGGACGGGACGAGGCGCAGGTGGGACTCGTGCGAGGTAGCCATGGGGATCGAGTGCGAGGAGCTCTCGCTCCCCCTGTGAGCATGATGGGCTGGAGAACGGGCGCGGGGAGCTACGGCCCTGTGTGCCAGCAAGGAAAGGGAGAGAGATGGGGATCGGGCCAGAGGCTCTGCCGGCAAGAGAGAGAGTTCGAGGAGAGCGAGGGAGAGGACGAGGTGAGGTTTTGGTCGGGCCTAGGGTTAGAGAAGCTGGTGGGGCGGCTGGGCCTAGCAGGCCGACCTAGGCTGGGCTTCTCTCTCTCTCTCCCCCTTCTTCTCTTATATCCTTTAGCAGAAAAGAAAATCGAGAGAGGGAAAAGAAGGAGAGGGTTAGGGAAGGATTTTGTGCATAGGGATAATTTCCCCGGACTTGCAAAAATGAGCTTGTTCCCGCAAAAATAGAAGTGGGCACGCGGTTGAAGTTGAATTCAAACTCATTTGAAATTAATTCCAAATGATTTGAATAGGAAGTGAGGTTTGGGAAGGTCCAAAAATGTTGAGACTTTTGGAGGAGCCTCAAAAAATGAATAAATGTTGAGATCAACTCGAAGCAGAAAGGCATGGGATTATTTGCACGTGTGTTATGTTTAATTCGAAATTAATGGAATATTTTATAATAGCTCCCTTAAATATTGGGAGGATATATGTTATAAAGAGAAATCACCATTGTGAATATCCCTCGATTTAAATAGATCGAAAGATCTATGCAATTTACTTATTTGAGTTTTTTTAAATGAAATGGCAAGATGGCATGATGACATGATGCAATGCACATGATGCAAAAATGAATGCAACAGACAAAACAAATCACCCGACGAAACTCGGAAAACATGGAAGGCATCTGAAGCGTCGGTCTTGGGGCATCACATTCTCCCTCGGGGCTGAGGGTATGTACTAGTAGCTATGTGTTTGATCTATCTCTCTCTCGTGTTCTTGAGGTGATACGATCTCGATGAATCGCGAGCTTCACTATTATATTTGGATCCTATGATGTTTCTTCCCCCCTCTACTCTCTTGTAATGGATTGAGTTTTCCCTTTGAAGTTATCTTATCGGATTGAGTCTTTAAAGATTTGAGAACACTTGATGTATGTCTTGTCGTGCGTATCTGTGGTGACAATGGGATGTCACGTGATTCACTTGATGTATGTTTTAGTGATCAACTTGCGGGTTCCGCCCATGAACCTATGCATAAGGGTTGGCACACGTTTTCGTCGTGATTCTCTGGTAGAAACTTTGGGGCACTCTTTGAGGTTCTATGTGTTGGTTGAATAGATGAATCTGGGATTGTGTGACGCATATCGTATAATCATACCCACGGATACTTGAGGTGACATTGGAGTGTCTAGGTGACATTAGGGTTTTGGTTGATTTGTGTCTTAAGGTGTTATTCTAGTATGAACTCTAGGGTTGTTTGTGACACTTATAGGAATAGCCCAACGGATTGATTGGAAAGAATAACTTTGAGGTGGTTTCGTACCCTACCATAATCTCTTCGTTTATTCTCCGCTATTAGTGACTTTGGAGTGACTCTTTGGTGCATGTTGAGGGATAGTTATGTGATCCAATTATATTATTATTGTCGAGGGAACTTGCACTAGTGAAAGTATGAACCCTAGGCCTTATTTCAATGCATTGCAATACCGTTTACGCTCACTTTTATCATTAGTTACCTTGCTGTTTTTATAATTTCAGATTACAAAAACCATTATCTACTATCCATATACCACTTGTATCACCATCTCTTCGCCGAACTAGTGCACTTATACAATTTATCATTGTATTGGGTGTGTTGTGGACACAAGAGACTCTTTGTTATTTGGTTGCAAGGTTGCTTGAGAGAGACCATCTTCATCCTACGCCTCCTACGGATTGATAAACCTTAGGTCATCCACTTGAGGGAAATTTGCTACTGTCCTACAAACCTCTGCACTTGGAGGCCCCAACAATGTCTACAAGAAGAAGGTTGTGTAGTAGACATCATCCGGGTTAATTCCATTAAAATCATGCAAGTTAGAGTCCAAAACAAGGGCAAAAGTGTTTGGAAAAGTAGATACGTTGGAGACGTATCAACTCCCCAAAGCTTAAACCTTTGCTTGTCCTTAAGCAATTCTGTTGACAAACTGAAAGTGATAAAGAAAAACTTTTACAAACTCTGTTTGCTCTTGTTGTTGTAAATATGTAAAGCCAACATTCAAGTTTTCAGCAAAGATTATGAACTAACCATATTCACAATAACATTTAGGTCTCGTGTTTACTCATATCAATGGCATAATCAACTAGCGAGCAATAATAATAAATCTTGGATGACGACACTTTCTCAAAACAATCATAATATGATATAACAAGATGGTATCTCGCTAGCCCTTTTTGAGACCGCAAAACATAAATGCAGAGCACCCCTGAAGATCAAGGGCTGACTGGAAATTGTAACTGGTGCTTTTTAATAAGAGGGTGATGACTCAACATACAAGTAAATGGATAGGCCCTTCGCAAAGGGAAGCATGGATTTGTAGAGGTGCCAGAGCTCGGTTTTGAAATAGAGATGAATAATATTTTGAGTGGTATACTTTCATTGTCAACATAACAATCGAGAGATCTCGATATCTTCCATGCTACACACATTATAGGCGGTTTCCAAGCGGAATGGTAAAGTTTATACTCCCCCACCACCAACAAGCATCAATCCATTGCTTGCCCGAAACAACGGGTGCCTCCAACTAGCAACAATCCCAGGGGAGTTTTGTTTGCAATTATTTTGATTTGATTTGAGCATGGGACTGGGCATCTCGGTGACTAGCCATTTTCTCGTGAGTGAGGAGCGGAGTCCACTCCTCTTGAGAATAACTCGCCTAGCATGGAAGATACAGACAACCCTAGTTGATACATGAGCTATTCGAGCATACAAAACATAATTTTTATTTGAAGGTTTAGAGTTTGGCACATACAAATTTACTTGGAATGGCAGGTAGATACCACATATAGGAAGGTATGGTGGACTCATATGGAACAACTTTGGGGGTTTATGGAATTGGATGCACAAGCAGTATTCCCGCTTAGTATAGGTGAAGGCTAGAAAGAGATTGGGAAGCGACTAGCTAGAGAACGACAACAGTCATGAACATGCATTAAAATTAATCAACACTGAATACAAGCATGAGTAGGATATAATTCACCATGAACATTAATATCGTGGAGGCTATGTTGATTTTGTTTCAACTACATGCATGAACATGTGCCAAGTCAAGCCACTCGAATCGTTCAAAGGAGGATACCACCCTATCATACCACATCACAACCATTTTAATAGCATGTTGACACGCAATGTAAACCATTATAAACTCCTAGCAAATTAAGCATGACATAAGCAACTATAATCTCTAATTGTCATTGCAAACATGTTTCATTCATAATAGGCTGAATAAGGAACGATGGACTAATCATATTTACAAAAACAAGAGAGGTCGAGTTCATACCAGCTTCTCTCATCTCAATCAGTCCATCATATATCGTCATTATTGCCTTTCACTTACACAACCGAATAGTGTGGATAATAATAATAGTGCACGTGCATTGGACTAAGCTGGAATCTGCAAGCATTCAATTCAAGGGAGAAGACAAGGTAATATGGGCTCTTTGTTAGATCAACAATAATGCATATGAGAGCCACTCAACATTTTCATCATGGTCTTCTCCTCTCGACCCCCAAGGAAAAGAAAGGAAATAAAACTATTTACATGGGAAAGCTCCCAAAAAGCAAAAGAAGAACGAGAAATCTTTTTGGGTTTTATTTTTAATTACTACTACTACAAGCATGGAAAGTAAACTAGCTAAAAGCTACAACTAGTTTTTTTTGGTTTTTCTTAAGGTTTTTCAAACACACAAGAAGAAAGCTTAAAATAAATTAAACTAGCATGGATGATACAATGAAAAAGTATGAGCACCGACAACTGGCATGAGTGTATGAACATGAATGTCGGTGAGAAGTACGTACTCCCCCAAGCTTAGGCTTTTGGCCTAAGTTGGTCTATGGCCACGACTGGCCTGGTGGAAATCCAAAGTTGTAACTGGGGTCGTACTGGGATGCAGCAGCTATTGCCTCACAAGCTGCAGCCTGCAGGCGGGCTGCCTTCGTCCTCCTCTCGTACTCGTTCGCCTCCTCCCTGGTTATAACATATCTCCCTTTTGTCTAAAAATCAAAGAAAGCATGAGCAGGGAGAGCAACATGGACGGTGCGCCGTCCATCAAAGATTAGTCGGTACTGGAGGAACTGTTCATTCCTCTCAACAAACTGATGATGAACCATATAATTATAATCTAGATAAGCAGGAGGTAACTCAATATCATTTCCGCGTATGGGTATATCAAGATAGTTAGCTACACGAGTTGCATAAATTCCACCAAACAAATCTCCATTTAAACTATTAATATGCAACCTACGTGCAACAATAGCCCCCAAGTTAAAATGTTTATCTCCCAATACCGCACTCTTGAGGACACTAAGATCTGGAACACACATATGGCATGCCTCATATTTACCGTTAATGCATCTACCCACGAGGAGAGCAAAATAAAGTATGGCAGGAAAATGAATGCTCCCTATAGTAGCTTGTGCTATTTCTCTAGATTCCCCCACAGTGATACTAGCAAGAAATTCTTTAAATTCAGATTTGCGAGGTTCACTAACACTACCCCACTGCGGGAGTTTACAAGCAGTATTAAAATCTTCTAAGTCCATGGTATAAGATTTATCATAGAGATCAAATAGGATAGTGTGAGAATTGTGTGATGATGTAATTTTAAACCTTCTCACAAAGGAATCAGTTACGTGATAGTATTGGGGGCACTTATCTGACACGAAGCACTCAAGCTCAGCATTACGCACCTACGCGTCAAATTCCTCCTTATTTCCTGCTTGGACAATAAAATCTTCTGACGGCCATTCACAAGGCCGCACTTGAGCTTCTCTTGGTAGTTCATTGTCCGGCTCACGTATCGCGGGCCTTGGACCTTACTTCCTTGAGGAACCACCTTGGCACATTTTCCTAAACATATTTCTTCCTCTAATTTTTTTTTGAAATTTTTAGTGACTCAAAATAAAAGTGAACCAAACTCAACAAAATTCATAGCAACTACTCCTACAAGTGTCTAGAGGCTATATCATGCATTAAAACTACTTTTGACCACATAAATTTGACATGCAAGCTCAAGAACAGGGTCACCTAAGCAGCAAAAATTTGCAATAAATAAAGCACTAGAACAAAAACTAATTGGACCATTGGAGGAGTCACATACCGAAGAACAATCCCCCAAAGCAGTTTTATGAATGGAGCTTTGAGCAAGGAGATCGAAAATGGCAGCAAGATGAGCTAGAACACGTGTTTGAGCTGCTGGATGATTTTTTTCTGGAGGAAGACGAAGTGTGTGGGTGCAAGAATAAGTGGGGGGGGGGGGCCCACGTGGGGTCCACGAGGCAGGGGGCGCGCCCAGGAGGGTAGGGCGCGCCCTCCACCCTCGTGGGCACATGGTGGGTCCCCCTGGTGTGTTCTTAGTGCCAATAATTCTTAAATATTCTGGAAAAAATCATATTAAATTTTCAGGGCATTTGGAGAACTTTTATTTTTGGGTATTTTTTTACTGCAAGGATATTTCAGAAAAGAGACAGAAAATACTATTTTTTCTTTATTTAATACAAATAACAGAAAGTAAAAAGAGGGTATAGAAGGTTGTGCTTTCTAACTTCATCCATCTCATGCTCATCAAAAGGAAACCACTAACAAGGTTGATCAAGTCTTGTTCACAAACTCATTCCGAATCGCATGAAACCGGAGAAATTTTGAATAACACTAGGTTACCTCAACAGGGATATGCACGTCCCCAACAATAAGAATATCATATTTCTTCTTGAAAGTAGGAAGAGGAAAATCAAAACCTCCAATAATAATCGTTGAAAATTTTCCAATAGAATTGATACTGTGGACTTGAGGTTGTTTCCTCGGAAAGTGTACCGTATGCTCATTACCATTAACATGAAAAGTGAGATTGCCTTTGTTGCAATCAATAACAGCCCCTGTAGTATTCAAAAAGGGTCTTCCAAGAATTATAGACATACTATCGTCCTCGGGAATATCAAGAATAACAAAGTCTATTAAAATAGTAATGTTTGCAACCACAACAGGCACATTCTCACAAAACCGACAGGTATAGCAGTTGATTTATCAGCCATTTGCAAAGATATTTCAGTAGGTGTCAACTTATTCAAATCAAGTCTACAATATAAAGAGAGAGGCATAACACTAACACCGGCTCCAAGATCAGATAAAGCAGTTTTAACATAGTTTCTTTTAATGGAGCATGGTATAGTTGGTACTACGGGATCTCCTAATTTCTTTGGTATTCCACCCTTAAAAGTGTAATTAGCAAGCATGGTGGAAATTTCAGCTTTTGGTATCTTTCTTTTATTAGTAACAATATATTTCATATACTTAGCATAAGGGTTCATTTTAAGCATATCAGTCATACGCATACGCAAAAAGATAGGTCTAATCATTTCAGCAAAGCGCTCAAAATCCTCATCACCTTTTTCTTGGATGTTTTAGGAGGAAAAGGCATGGGTTTCTGAACCCATGGTTCTCCTTCTTTACCGTGCTTCCTAGCAACAAAGTCTCTCTTATCATAACGTTGATTCTTTGATTGTGGGTTATCAAGATCAACAGCAGGTTCAATCTCTCCATCATTGTTATTGCTAGGTTGAGCATCAACATGAACATCATCATTAACATTATCTCTAGGTTCATGTTCATTACCAGATTGTGTTTCAGCATAAGAAATAGAAATATCATTGGGATTCTCAGGTGTGTCTACAACAGGTTCACTAGAAGCATGCAAAGTCCTATCATTTTTCCTTTTCTTTCTTTTAGAAGAACTAGGTGCATCAACATTAGTTCTCTGAGAATCTTGCTCAATTCTCTTAGGATGGCCCTCAGGATACAAAGGTTCCAGAGTCATTTTACCCCCTCTAGTCATAACTCTAACAACATTATCATTTCTCTTATTATTCAATTCATTGAGCAAATCAGTCTGAGCTTTAAGCACTTGTTCTACTTGAGTGGTAACCATAGAAGCATGTTTACTAATAAGTTTAAGCTCACCTTTAACTCTAGACATATAATCACTCAAGTGTTCAATCATATAAGCATTGCGTTTCATTTGTCTACCAACATAAGCATTGAAGTTTTCTTGTTTAACAATAAAATTATCAAACTCATCCGAGCATTGGCTAGCAGACTTATAACGAGGGATATCACATTCATCAAATCTATAGAGAGAATTTACCTTTACTAACTATGTAGGGTTATCAAGACCATGTATTTCTTCAATAGGTGGTAAATTCTTAACATCTTCAGCTTTAATACATTTTTCTTTCATAGATTTCTTTGCCTCTTGCATATCTTTAGGACTGAGAAATAGAATACCCCTTTTTCTTCGGGGTTGGCTTAGGAGTTGGTTCAGGAAGTGTCCAATCATTTTAATTACTCAACATATTATTCAATAGCAATTCATCTTGATCAACAGTTCTTTCCCTGAAAACACAACCTGCACAACTATCCAGGTGGTCTCTGGAAGCATCGGTTAGTCCGTTATAAAAGATATCAAGTATTTCATTTTTCTTGAGAGGATGATCAAGCAAAGCATTAAGTAATTGGAGAAGCCTCCCCCGAGCTTGTGGGAGACTCTCTTCTTCAATTTGCACAAAATTATATATTTCCCTTAAGGCAGCTTGTTTCTTATGAGCGGGGAAATATTTAGGAGAGAAGTAATAAATCATATCCTGGGGACTACGCACACAACCAGGATCAAGAGAATTAAACCATGTTTTAGCATAACCCTTTAATAAGAATGGAAACAACTTAAGGACAAAGTAATAGCGAGTTTTCTCATCATCAGTGAACAGGGTGGCTATATCATTTAATTTAGTAAGATGTGCCACAACAATTTCAGATTCATAGCCATAAAAACGATCAGATTCAACCAAAGTAATTAACTCAGGATCGACAGAGAAATCATAATCCTTATCGCAAATAAAGATAGGTGAAGTAGCCAAAGCAGGGTCATATTTCATTCTAGCATTCAAGGATTTTCTTTAAGCTTAACTAATAATTTCTTAAGATCAGATCTATCATTGCAAGCTAAGAAGTCTCTAGCAGTTTCTTCATCCATAACATAACCCTCAGGCACAACAGGCAATTCATATCCAGGGGAGAATCTTCATCATCACTTTCATCAATATTATCAGTTTTAATAATTTCATTCTCTCTAACCCTAGCAAGTTGTTCATCAAGAAATTCGCCTAGTGGCATAGTATTATCAAACATAGAAGTAGTTTCATCATAAGTATCATGCAAAGCAGAAGTGGCATCATCAATAACATGCGACATATCAGAATGAAGCGGTCAGGATGGGAATGGGAAGCGTATCATCACCCTTTCCAGAACAATAATGTCACTCCGTTGGAATGTAGTTTGGGCGCCGCGGGGCCGTGGGATCAAGCCGCGGACGGCCCCGATCGGCCGGTGGCGAGATATTTCAGTGCAGGTGCTAGACTTACCAACGAAGGCACAACACCTGACGGGCTCGTGCCGTCGTGCAAGTGCGGTTTAAACATAGAAACACATGATTGGTAGATCCCAACACAGGCGAGAAAGAGGAGTAGGCAAGGGTATTGATTGCTATGCCTTTTTTCATGGTCCACTGATTAGTTCTTGATGAGTATACCATACGATATTAGAGCAATTATTGTTATATTTTTCTTATAGCGGCTTTAGAGCATCTACAGCGGCATATGACAAATATGATCCCTCAAACATGCGCGGACTCCTCAAATTAGCACAACTGCATCCGGACATCTCATACTAGATTCTCAAATCCATACAAAAGCATGCAAATGAAATAACCTACACACTACTCCTGCCGGAGGAACTGTCGATTGGCCTCCACATAGGCCTCATCCTGAATGGACTCCCGGATGGCCTGCTTCCCTGCCATCTCCGCGGCTTGGGCGAGGACGGACTTCGCCTCCGCCTCCGTCATGTTGAACCCCGGAGAAGGCTGCTCCGCCTCGTCCTCCTCCAGCAATGATGAGAAAAGTTTCGAGGAGCTGTGCGAGTGAGAGAGGTTAAAAATAGCTTGTGCAGTTTTGTTCTGTTGATTTAAAGACTAAGAATCGGTTTTAGTGAAGAAAGTTTGTTGATAGTTCTTAGGGCATCTCCAATGTCGCCCCTCAAACCGTCTGCAGACGTCCGGGCCGAGCTATCCGAACGTTGTTTGAAATCCAAAACGGGTTGGTATTTGCCCACGAACGTGGATGCTTGTACGTATTCCTGCAAACCATACACAAACTGGGGGGGAGGGGGTGCGGGCGTCCGGACCTCGCCACGTAGGACTCCGGTACCCCTAGCCCCACTCAAATCCCCTCTTGGACCACATTTCTTCCACTCCGCCCGTGCTTCCCGCTTTCTCAGCATGTGCACCCTCCTCGCCCGCTGCCACCTTTGTACCTCTCCAGCCGCCGCCCAGGCATTGCCGGTCCCGTAACCCAAACCACGTGCCTGCCCATGTTAGACTACGCTGCCGTTCACCCTGGATCCATCTGCAGCCAAGTACCCTCCGCCCCTGCCGATGATGTCCATGGCGGACACTACACCCAACAGGTGTTCGATCAAATGCCACTGAGCTTTCTTTTGACCTTCTCGTTGTTTCCTAGAGTAAGAATGATGGTGGGGTACTTGGTGATGGAGGATGAGCTGGTGTGCGATGCGTGTTTAGTCCTATCTACAGACTTTGTAGGCATGAGACATGGGGCTCGACCTTTTGGCAAAACATGCATTCTTGGTTTCATGTGCAAAAGCACTTCGCGCTCCTATGACTTGGATGTGATCCATGAAACGCAATGCGAAGTTGCTAGCCCATCGATGGTACACCATCTTCAACTCCGTCATGAAGTATCACAGTGTGATTACACAAGCGGAGAGAAGACCGCCAGGGATAGTAAGTTTTGCTTCTTGTTGCTCTACATGTTAGTCAATTCATTCACATTGTATAGCCCAGACGTGTTGCTATGTTGTATCACAGAACTGAGGGCGGGCCATTTATGTTAATACATTGTTGGATGAAACTCAAGGGGCATAGTATTGTGGATCGACATGTGTGAATTCCGACTAGAGTATCATTGATTTTGGAGTTGATGAGTTCAAAAAAAATTTGTTGAACATCGTGTTATCCCTTTTTTCCGAGAAACTTTCAATCTATTCATCTTCAATCATGATAATACAAAGAACATCAGAGGTAATAAAAAATACAACCAGGTACGTGGACCACCTAGCGATGACTACAAGCATTGGAGCGAGTCAAAGACGCGTCGCCCTCATCACCCCTCCCTCGCGGAAGCCGGGAAAACCTTGTTGCACTAGACAGTCGGGGAAGTCGCCGTGCTAAGGCCCCATACACTACAAAAAATACACTTCCGTGATGATACGTGTTTGTCACAGTAGGTCGCTTTTTTTGTCATGCATGTACATCCATGACAAATTTATGATAGAATCAAGATAGTCATACATGTGCTGTCGTAGAAGTGTTCCATGACATTACCAAAATTATCATGACGGAAGTGTCCACTTCCATGACGATAAATCGCGCGTCACAGAAGTGCTTTCGTCAAGGGTGACCAACACATGGCATCCACCGTAACGGAACGCCGTTAAGCTATCGGGTCGGGTTTTGGATCCGATAACCCGTTAACAGCCCCGACCAATGGGAAATTTCCACATGTAAAATTCTTATTGGTCGGACGAAACATGTGTCGGCTCGTCAGCGGGTCAGATAGGCGCCTATGATATGTCGACACGTGGCACGGCCCAACAAGTTTAAATGGGCCGGCCCAACTGAAGACCCACAAGATTTTGCGGACCATAATGGGCCGGCCCAGCTAAAGGCCCACGAGATTTTGCGGACCGTAATGGGCTGGCCCAGCTAAAGGCCCACAAGATTTTGCGGGCCGTAATGGGCCGGCCCAGGTAAAGGCCCACAAGATTTTTGTGTGCCATAATGGGCCGGCCCAGGTAAAGCCCACAAGATTCTTGCGGGTCATAATGGGCCGGCCCAGCTAAAGGCCCACGAGATTTCACTGACATTAATGGGTCGGCCCAGCTGTAGGCCCACAAGATTTTGAGGACCCTAGTAGGCCGGCCCAGCTGTAGGCCCACAAGATTTTGAGGACCCTAGTAGGCCGGCCCATTAACTGGCTGCCATGTTTTGGGCCAAATGCCGGCCCATATTTGATCCGGTCCATTAATGGCCTGCCACGCTTCGGGCCTAATAGTGGCCCATATGAGATCTGGCCCGTTAAAAGCCTACCACGTTATGGGCCAAATTACGGCCCAGATCAGGTCCGGCCCTTTAAGAGGCTTTGGGCTCAATTATGGCCCATATCAGATTCGGCCCGTCAACTGGACACTATGCTTTTGGGCCCACTTGCTAAAGGCCCACTTAGTAATTCGGCCTGATATTAGTTTTGGCCTGTTAAGGGCCCGTTTAACATTTCGGCCCTATATTAATTTCGGCCTGTTAAAAGCCAGTCATATAGTTGGGCCTAACTACGGCCCTGTTTGCATCCGGCCTGCTCGCAGCCGATATCTGATTGGGACAAACAAGGACTGAGACAATTTTGGCATGTTAAAAGCCCGTGATTTGATTCGCACAATCATGGGTCGGGGTTCATTTCATGCTGCTGTGTAACTAGTATGAATTAAGAACAAAGCTACTCTATACAAGAAAGAAATTACGGCATAGTAACTTAGAATAAACCTACACTATACAATAAAGGGTTTAAGGTATATTACATCCATTGGGCATCGAAGTTCGCCACCAGTGATCATAAAGCGCAACGTAGAAGCAGATTACAAAAACTGGGCACCATTGCAGCGTAACAAAATAATACTGAACCGAGAACACTTCCAAGACAGTTCAAGAAAGGTTAGCCCTGCGGGGGAACTGCTGCGCAAGCTGCTGAGCAAGGCTGTGAGACCGGCATAGCATGTCAGTCATAGCTTCCAGGTGTAGCTGTGCGATGAGGCTCTCATTGGTGTTCTCTGCAATCTTTCTTAGAGATAGGACTTCAAGTCAAAGTTGAGTTGCAGAATGCCTTTCTGCTAGAACTTGGGACTGAAGAAGTCGAACTGATTCAGACAACGAATTCTGTGAGCTTGTCTGACTGTTAGTGTCAAGTAACTTGAACACTACATCAAGACAAGACTTTGGGGTTGTCTCACTATCTTCAAGATGTTTTGCCTTCTTTGCTGCAATATATGTTGGGTTTGTCTCACAGCCTTCAACAGACTTGTGCATGCCATCAGGCATATCACCCTGAAACAAAGCAGAGAGATGACAGGTTTTCCACGTGTATAAACAAAGATGATAACTGTTCTGTCAATTCTATCCAATTTCAAATTAGAAAAAAAGAGTATGTTCAAAATATCAATAGCATAATTTGGCATTGTTCATAATGCGGGGAGCTTCACCACACTACTGGATTACCATGTCAACATAACAAGCATAGATGAAGGGCAAAGAAAATCATTGTATCTATTTTGGATAATGTGCATGGCATGTTGTTCATATCATCAGCCACATTAGTAAGATAAAATAGGACATGACAAGGTGCAAACATGGGCTGCTTCACCACACACTGGATTATAGATCCACAAAAACAAGCATACATATAGGGAGTATTAAGTAATGTGCATGGTATGAATAAGGAATTTGGTTTTACAAGTAAAACTTAGAACTTATGGTTCTTACGAACATGCATTTTGGTAGAAACAGCAAACTAAACAGCAGTAAACGATAGGGAGTATGAGAAAATTAAACAGCAGTTGAGGATAAAGGCTTTAGAAGGACTGACTTACATTAACAGTTAACACCGGCTTTATAATGCCCTTCTCCATGTCAAGGGAAGGATAACTCAAGGATTTTAGCACAGAATCTTCTTCATAAGCATTGCCTGTACTCCACATTTTGTAGAGAGTAACTATAGATATGATAATACTGGAAGGGGTAGAGGATAATGAAGATAAGATGCAGATTGATGCTACATAATCAATTACCAATCCCTGGAAGTACAAGCGTTACAGGACAAAATGTACTAACAAGAGCAATGGGCTACACTTCTGCACTGGCATTGTCTGTGTATTCTACTTGTTGGTAAGATTAAATATAGATCTGAACTTTTTTAGTAAATGGTGGGCGAGGGAGATAAGATGCAGAATGCTACAAAATGAACCAATCCCTCTTCCCATAATACAAGAGTGTTTTGAACACTGGTGTACTGTACAAAACATTCTTATATTATGGGACGGAGGGAGTAGCTGTTAATGTAAGTACAGTGATAGACCATGTTTAGTCCTTACAAGAGGACTGCAGAGCTAAACCTCTTCAAAAGCATTGGGTTGATTCTAAATTTATGTAAGAGTCCATACGGATCTTATAATGTCCACCAAATGGACGATTACGAGGCTAACATGTGCAGTGATGCTACATAATCAAACAGCTATGAAAGTAAATATGGTCATACAGGGCAAGAGGTACTCACAAGAGCAATGCAGTGTGCAGTATAGTTGTGAGATTCTGTGGTCCCTTGAGAATGAATGTTCTTATGCTAACAGTTTTCGTACAAGTGAGACATTAAGGCAAATGCAGAAATGTAGTTCAAATTGTGATGTGATATCATAGACAGTACCTTACGCTGCAGCCGAGACCAATGTGTAACAAGATTATTCCAGTCACTGTCGGATAAATGTAGCACCAAAGACTTTACAGAAATTTCGTTCAGAGGCTTGCCATCGAAGTGCGCTTGCCTTAGGTAGGAACGATACTTCATCAACGAGTGATTGAAAAGCGCAACCAACCCTTGCTCATCATCACAATCCAGTTTGCGCCTTGCCTATTTAAAAGAATGAAATCTTGTGTCTTCTGTCAGCAGAAACATATGCGGTAATGACCATGAATAACATTAGTACATTACTTACGCGTAAGTTGCGGAGGAAGACTGGAAATTGTTCTGTGTCTGCGGTATAATCTTTCCATGAAGGAAAGATGCGCACAAAGTTCCTGACAACAACATAAGCTTCATCTTCTAAACTGGGAAGAAATGGAACAGGGGTCCTATTTGCTGCAATTGGGGCTCTCTCTGGTTCAAAAAGGGATTTGGCAACTGGATTTGGTGTACTCTTTGCTGGAATGGGGGTTTTGCGTCGTACGGTTGGTGCTATGTCAACTGGCATAATCATACTGTTTGCTGCTGTTGGGGTCTGCTGAGTTGGGGCATCAGAAATGACCAGTGTAGTATGGCTAGAGTCTGCTAGAGTTGGGGTATTTTGTGGGTCAGGTGATATTGCAAGTACACCTAATGGGCTATTTGATTTATCAGGTGCCACTACCTTTTCCAAATACTTTGCTTGTGCTCCTCCACGATCAGCAATCGCCCTCTTCCTTTTGAACGTCTGATACACTAGAACAACATTTGAATGGATAAATATGGTATGATGACAGATGGAATATGTACTGAAAATGGATAGGCAGGGCGTATTCACATACACGATGCGTAAACTAAGCTAATGGAAGTTCAACAAAGTAGAAGCAATGCAAAGCATCAGTTGCAAGATATGTGCGAGCAATGTAACCTTGGAAAGTTAGAGCAAGTACCTTGATGGGTGAATAAGATAGGGCATCTTCCTCTGACTCCTCCACTAGGGAGCTACATTGACTTAGGTCTCCCTCTAGCTCAGAATCACTGTTAGGATCATATTCTGAGCATGAATCTGTAGGTGGAGAGTGTTTGCATTGCATTGCATCCAGACTTGATTTCAGTCCCTTAATGCCAAGTTTGACAGCCATGGCATTGTTCTGCTTTATTCTTTTCATGCGCGCAAGCTCATAATCATTATGATGCTGTTCAGAATCTGAGATTCATGAAAACATAAAAAGTAGTTAGATTATCTATGGAATGCATTGCGGTTTCAACTCGGAGAGTGTCTTCCTATAAACCCCTGCATATGCAAAGTTCACCTCCCCAACCGTGCTGACCAGACCACACACAGAGATACACACCCGAGCGGCGAACATGCATTTTTGAAACTAATTTAGGAACATTTAGCTGACCAATTAAACAACTCTATTTTAATAATATCATATTCGTATTTGAACAACTAAGCTTGTTTAGCTTGATGGGTGGAGCAGTGTTATTATGAAACGAAGCACGTATTCTGATCGTATAGTGATCATAAAAGGGGGAAACTCTAAGCATATATTTTTTAGCAAAAGAGGGTTTCCCCTCTGATTTCTATTAAAGAAACCACCACGGAACCAACATGATCAATTAAACCCTAAGCATGATCAATTAAACCGTATTATGGCTATGCCATGGCAGATTTGAAGCTGCAAACCGGAGAAACGATATTTAGCATTCATTGTTTGCTTCAAACTAAGAACTAATTTCTAAGAGCTGAAAAGAAAGTAGAGTAACCAAGTTAAGATCTATTTTCTGGTTGAGATCGAAAAGTTGAGGAGATATGAAGTACCACCTCTCTTGCGGCGCCGTGTAGGCATCGGGGGTGCGATGGCTGTCGGTGGCGTTGAAGCAAATCTGCGACGGTAGACGGGTGCATCGGGGGATAAGTCCCGTTGCGGTGGAAGAGAAGGTCGTGCGAGCGGCCCCGGCAAAGAGGATGACGGTGCCGATGAAGCGAGAGGACGTGATGCAAGGCTATTGGTCCATCGCTGTGGATGAGAAACGTCCATCTCTAGCAGTGGACGACGCGGTCTTGGTAGGCGCTCCGGCATGGTGGAGGACGGTGGCGATGGATTTGGTGGAGGACGGCGGCGATGGATGGGGTGGCGGATGGAGGCTGGTGTGGGAATGGGGTGTTCTAGCGTGGACGGTGTATGAATGGGAAAATGGAGGGAGAGGTACGGGGAACCATGTTTTTTGGGACGCGCCTGTCTGAAATATGGGAAAGTTACGAACTTATCCCCCGTTTCAAATTTGGACGTCTCATCGGTTGGGGATAGGACGGTAATCTCGCATCTCCCAAATATTTGCCGGTAACTATTTCGGGCGAGGAGAGGGTGTTTTGCCGCCCACAGTTGGCGCCCATGGTGTATGAACGGGGCTGACAGGTAGGACGGTTGTGTCACGTCTGATGGAAGTTACACATCTGCCCCTATTTAAAATATTAGCCTACATCTATTTCGGACGAGGAGAGTTTGTCTTGCCGCCCACCGTGTATGAATGGGGAATGGAGGGAGAAACAGAGGTCTTTCGGACGAGCTTGAATCAAATGAGTTTTGCCGCCCATGTTTGACGCCCACCGTGTCGGAATGGGCTCAGAGGCGATCGTGTCACGTCTAATTGAAGTTACTAACCTACCCCTATTTAGAGCAGTGGAAATCGGGCTGATGGATTGTCCGTGTAATGGGTAGACATTAATTTCCATCTCCCAAACACTTGGCTTCGGGCAGCTGATGTGGGAGTGGACATTTTGCTGTTTCTTTCGAATTTTGGGACAATAAGCACCCACGTTTACCCTGGCAACTAAATTCGAATCCATTTTGTATTCCTATATGAATCTTTATAAATCATTCTATGTGTTTTTATATATCTTGAAAAGGACGACAAAGATGTATTCCACTGTCATATATGAATATGGTTTACAAATGCCGATACTCAAATTCAGAAACTAGAATCCAGTTTAAGGTGAATTCGAATATTTGGAACACTTCATGTCCAACTCAAATGTCACACGCAGCATAATGTGTACTCCCATTTAGATATGTACACAAGCGATGTATCAAGATTCAAATACCGAGTCAATCACCCAAGAATGTACGGAACTAACCGACATATAAACACTTATAGAGTATATGGATCAATAATATCAACTAACATACATAAGCCAGGCCGCTGTACTTTTTTTTGGCTACAACAGCATCCTTTTTTAGCCAGCATCTTGGCCCTTTCCGATGCGTGCCACTTATGGTCCATCTATACTAGTATTGCTGAATGCACATTCAGCCCGATTGGCATATTTGTAGGTTTGGCACAACAATCCAAATGAAATGTCTCCGAGTCTTATCAATTTAATACAAACTTGTGCTCAAATAAAATTACAAACAAAAAAATTTATTACATGATCTCTAAACAAATGGTTTGATTGATTACATGAACAGACAACACAAAGGTTATTCAACTATGGAAAGAACATTTCACCTATGATTTACCAAGTAGGAATTTAATTTCCTTTTTTCCTTGAGGACCTTAACAATCTGGTCAGTTTCAGCTTGCTTCGTTTCGAAATCCACCAAATATTTAATGGTTGTCTTGAGTACTGCTTGTGATTGTGCTGTTTGCTTCCTCAACATGTCAACTTCATCTCTAAGTGCAGAAGCAGAATCTCTTTCTACCACTAGTTTAGCCTCTAGAGCATCAGCAGTTGGCAATTCATAATGCATGATTGGGCCGGTGCCACTACTGTGGGATGATGCAACGTCCATGGGGACCTCGCTCTTTGATCTTGGGCTAACCTGTTTTGCCATTAAAGTTCCGATTGGATTCAGAAAAGTTGAAGTTAGCAAAACATCTCAACTGGGAGTTATAACAGCAAACCAGTTAAACAAACAAGGAATTAAAGAGTTTCAATTGGATGCTGAAAAGTAGTTATTAACATCATTGTAACCCGCTGTTGCAGAAGCAAAGCAGTTAAACAAACAAGTAGATATTTAAGTTAAGGCAAACAGGTAATTCTTAACAGTAAGTATCAAACACATAGATAGGCGCAGTCTACAATATGATTAATAGGTTGTGCTATTATGTAATCAGTAGCAAACTAAATTAAGCCAAGCAATGTAATTGAATAATTTTGCAATAAGTGGTTAACTAAAATTCCGAGAAGCACGTAACTGAACTTACGCTAGTTCTTTGTACAGACACACTGCAACTTCTTTTTCGCTTACATGGTTGTACGAAGGAGTCCATGGCATCAATTGCTTGGATACACAGTCCCAATACTTCTTTCTTCCCACACTGCATGGGTAAGTCGAATGGTTAATCTGGTAAGATGGTGCGTCCTTGATATGTTATATGAGGACGTGTAGTCAGACTAGTTGTAGCCAAACACATCACACTGGCTTTTACTGTATATTTCATGCGATTAATTTTGGCATATCGAGATAGAAACAAGCAATTCAACCATTCTGTGGGTAAATCAAAAGCGCCACTGGAATATTTTTCACTATCCAATCATACACGCAAAAAGGGGCGAGACCACCATAGGGGCTGGTATGGGCGGCCGCCTCAGGTGGCTGGAAAGTGTGCACCTAGTTTGAGTCGTCCAGGTTGGCCCATGCTAGTTTCGTTCGTCCCAACACACGAGCAGGCAATGTAAAAAATGAAGAAAATGTTTCAATTTGGATGGGCCAATAACATAAGTGCAAGGCAGGCCCTATAGCAGGCTCGCGGCCCAAACGAGCGCCTCCCATGTCGATCGACAGCAGGAAAAATCCCAATTCATTCGCTCCAACCTCTAGTCTGGTTCGCTCTTAACCTAGCCGCCGCTGGACAGATCGACATAGCACTTCCTCGCGCCCCCGTTGGAGGGCGGTCGCCGGGCTTCAAGCGAACGGAAGGACAAGAAGATGAAGATCCAACCCTGGGTGTAGCTTGCGTGGGAAGCAGCAGCGGCAGCACGGGCATGGCATCGAGCTTGCGCAAACGGACAGTCGCTAATTGCAAGAGTAGCATGCACAACGAGCAGGTACATCACATCCCTGATTATGTCTAATTCAACTCTTTAATTTCTGGCCAATAGTTAAACTTGACAGTGCTGTAAAACTGCTTGTATGTAGGGAATGTATGAGAAAATGAAACCAATTTCTACTTATTTTATAACTCCCCCAATCAATACTGAACTGACTGAATCTGATGTATCTAATCAAGTTTTCGGTGCAAACATACAAGCTCATGTTGTTCTTGAGCCTGAAGTGTCTAATGAACAGACTGCTAATGAAGGATTTGATGCAAACATTTTACATGCTCCTGGTGATGAACATATAGTGTCTAATGAGGGATCTAATGCAAGCATTTTGCAAGCTCATTGAAGGATTTAGTGTCTAATGATGATCTACTATGTTGAGAGAGACAGAGATTTGCAGGCATTGATGACAAGCAAATTATAGTGCATTTTCATAGCTTGAGGAAACGTCGAGGCCATCTACCAGAAAGTCCCCATATCATGACAACATAGCATAAATACTTTTCTAATCTGTTGTTTGAAACTATTGGCATACTTGTGCAGGATAGATATATTGATATGCAGTTTGCGCACTAGTTATACGTGCAATTACACTTTGATATTTTCAGCCAGAGAATGAATAATTCAAGCAGGTACAGACCATGTTTGTAGTCCTTGTACACCATGTTGCATTTTGTGTTTTTTGGTGCTTGCATCATTTAGTGTTTATAATCTGAACTACTTTGGATCATTAGCTGGTTTTCAGAGTGCATGTAGCTTCACATTTCTCAAGTTATGTTGATTTCCGGAGTGCAAGTGACTTCGTATTTTTTAAGTTAAATGTTCGCCCCTGGTAACTTGAATTCGTGGATCAGCCACTGCACACAAATCATACATGAATGCCAGTACGAATTAAATGAAATGCAGGGACTTATGCTAGCTCGTTGTACAGGCTCACTGCAGCTCTGCTTGCGCTTGGGATGTTCCGTGTACAAGTCCATGTTACCACTTGCTTGGATGTGCAGGCCTTGTGCTCCTTGCATCCCCCTCTGCATTTTGACACGGCGAACGGTTGATCAAATAAGAGGAATCGACCTTGATGTTGTACCGGAGGATAGATACTTACAAGGTTATACGGGTGTGCAAGATGTGTACCAGATCCCGTAGCGCCGTCATGCTTCGCTAAAATATGGATTTGCTTGTTTCAGATGATATCTCCAGAAGAAATAAGAGTTAAGGTCAGAGTTGCATAGGCATGTAAGCTAAGAGAGCAGTGAAAGGATATCCAAACATCGTCGGAACAGTGCACAAGGGAGTGATGTGTAGATACCTAGTTCGGGCCGGCGTTTGGGCATGCTCGCCTAGCTAGAGTGCGGGTCACTTCAGGGCCGTTGAGGGTGATGCACTGGCGTTGGCTGGCCGCACACGGATGCAGATCTTGAGTGGCAGCGGAGCGCTACGATGCGGTGGACGAGACCGTTGGTGAAGCCCCAACGGCCTCGGGGGGCGGAGGTGCGATGATGTGCTCGGTGAAGTAGCCCCGGTGAGCTGGGAGACGGCTTCGGTGAAGCGCACCTGATGCGGTGGAACTCAGTGTCTGTGAGGCATGTTGGTTGCGGCGGCCGACGTTGTCGGTGGACCACCCGGTGCGGTGGACGAGGGCGTAGATGAGGTAGCTCCGGTGCGGTGGTGAAGCGCGACCGTCGTCTTCGTCGTCGTCTTCCGGCACAAAGTTGGGGAACGGTGGGGAAAGAGACGAGACGAGGGGCGATTCGAGGGTTGGCGGCGAATTAGGGATTTGAGCAATCTGGGCGCGGAAGGGGACGGTGGAGAAGAGAGATTTTGCAGGGCTGGAATTGGGGCCGCCAGATATTTCAATCCGAAACGTGGAAGCGCGAACTTATATTGTCGTCGCCCTTTTTTTGGGGGGGGAGGGGGGTGGGTGGCTGGGTGCTACGCATTCGTCCGACACACGCGACCACCCCGACAGGACTATGCTTTGGTGCCTTACGGCACCTGCCTTTGTGTCCATGACATATGGGCCCAACAGGTGGCTGGCCCACATGTCAATGACGCAAAGGCAGCTGCCTTTAAGGCACCGAAGCAGCGTCCACAATGACACGACCCTGGTTTGCCTGGTGCGCCTACGTTTGAGAATGCAAACGAATCTTCTTTCATTTGTAAGCGAATCTATATGTATTACCATGCCCGTGTTTTCCTTGCAATAATTAGTCATTCAAAACGAGATACTCCATCCGTTCACTTTTGTAAGTCGTTTCAAACAACTTAAAATGAACTGTTTTGCACATTTTCTGAAATGTCTTCAAGGTCTTATAAAAGTGAACAGAGGGAGTACTATAAATTAATTAATAAGGAGTTATTTGAAAAAAATCAAAACGGTACCCACGCTAACGTGGATTAGAGTGTGTCTCACATAATTAGTTATTTGAATTAGAGTGTGTGTCATGTAGTTAGTTATTTGAATTAGAGTGTGTGTCACGTAGCGATCTCCAATTCTAACGTGGATTTCGCATTTCACTGTATCCATGCTACTTTTTAAATACAAATGCATATGTATATGATGAACACCATGGTAGTGAGAAAACTTTTGGATGGATTCAAACATATGACCTACAAAATAGCACAACAAACGATATATCACCATGTTTGAGCCCAATTCGACCTATTCACATTGTATCCTCTCTCACGCACATCGTCTATCTAGGTCACTCTCTCCAACCCGTCTCACTCTTTCGATCGCACGGCGACCCTATGTGCTCGGTTTACCTTGCTTCCTCCCACGCACAAAATATATCTACACGTCTTCACTTACTGGTGGGTTCCATGTGTCTCTCTCTCTCCTCCCCTTCTGCGTTTAGACGCACGGGCAAATAGGAAGAACTCGCGGGCCATGTTGCCGTTGACCATATCTGGACGCGTTCACAAGTCACGGCACCAGTTTCACGTACTAGCAGCACTAGTCAGTGTGTACGTGCAATGCACGTTAATTTGGATGTATATTAAGTGCATGCGGATATTAACTACTAGGATATTATTTGCATGTTGTCATGTGATTAGCACTATTTTTGGCATGAAATTAACTGCACGCTAAACGTGTTGAGCGCTCGACATTGAAGCAGTCTAGGTCGTTGGATGACAAGGAATACATGTGGCTTGATGACGTTTTATATTTAATTTGATACGGCTCTAGCAGAACATTCAATCGATCAAACCATACATTTTGTTCAGTCTGACTCCGACTTTAAATTATACGACGATCGATATAAAATAAACGGAAATGATAAACATTCGGATTTTAAGCATGGCAATCCGAACGTTTTTCATGGCAAATTTAGATTACGCGGCGGGGGCGTCTCGCGGTGGGAAGCAGCTCCTCTACTGTGCTCTATGTGTCGTCGGGCCACTGACCGACGGCGGCGCCTTGCACCGTTGTTGGCGTACTCCTGGACGTTGGCCTAGCTTCAAGGAAGGCCAACATGTTCTGGACTTCGGAGCGAGTCGACTGGCGGGAGGAGGCGACTGGCGTTGGTGCAAGAAAGCGGTCAACGGCGGCCATCCATGCCGTTGAGGGGGGCACTGGCACCCACGCGGGGACATGCGCTATCAACGGCGGCGGCGGAGACATTCGTGTGCACGGGCACCGGCACGAGCGCGCACGTCAATGCACGCGCAGGCGCAGGCGCTGGCAGGTGCACGGGCACCGGCACGGGCATGCGCGTCAGTGCACGCGCAGGCGCATGCGTTGGCAGGTGCACGGGCGCGTGAAAGTCGGCGGGTGGAACCCCGTGGGATCAATCTCGGCGACAATGTGCGGCTCCCAGCCCATCAATGCCACGGGGATGGGCACTGGCGCAGTTGGGGCGACGGGAGCCGGAACGGGAGCGAGGACAGGCGCGGCGTCTTCCCGCAAGGCCAGTTCAAACTTGTCCCAAAGCGCCTTATGTTCTTGAGACTCCGGCTGGGTGTCTTCCTTAGGAAACTAGAACACTAAGGGCAGACCATCATGATGCGGCATGGCGTACGTTTAGGTCAGGCTAGTTGGAGGTAGACGACAGGAGAATCAGAGAGGAAGAGAGAGGATTGTAGCGATACTCCCTCCTTTCCGGTTTATAAGGCTCAATTCAAAAATCTCACCAACCAATGTAGATGGTGAGTGGTGGAATACTTTTTGTAGTTTGCAAAAACACCCAATTAATGCTCTTGTTTTTCTCAAAAAAATATGTTTATCAATGCATTAATTGTAATGCATGCATGCATAAATTACATGTATTGGTCAATTTTCTCTTAATACTTGCATGCAATGATTTAATTTACCTTGGAATCTGAACATGTGATGGGAAACAAAAAAATTGAGCCTTATAAAATGGAAAAACTAATATTTTGAGATAAGCCCTATAAACCGGAAAGGAGGGAGTACCGGGTAGTGCGGGGTTGATTTTAAACTGCGGCGCCGGCGACATTAAAAGTGGGAGCAATTGGGACGACGGTGGGTGGCGGAGCCTGGTCAAAGGGCTCGCCTGCACAGCGGTCTACTCGCACCCTCCCGTCGACTCACACGCTTGCTCGGACGGCACCTGCCGATTGCCGATGAGAAGCGGGGACTCGTGGCGGCACGTAAACGCCCACGGTTTCAATAGTGAAAGCGTTTGCCTTAACGTGACATGTCTTTCTTCCAAAATACCTTGACTCTTCATTTGTGCAACTTGTCATAAGCAGCTTGTCTCAAATTGAAAAAAAACTTACGGAGTAATATTTGTGCCATATCACGTGACCATGCTTAGTTTCAAGAATTTATGCTCACTTTTGGATTTTCAGAAATTTAAGATCTAGGATTCGAAACAATATCATAACCTGCATCATGCAATAAATTTTCAAGTCGTACATCTGTCCTGTTGTATTTCTTAAGAAAGGATTTGGTCAAACATTTTGCTTAGTTAGACTTCAGACAAGTTATATATGCAGAGTAAAAGGATAATCCCTCCGTACCAGTGCATTGCCTGATATATTCACTCAAGTACTAGGCACGAACAAACGGGCTCAATTCCGTGCTCATCCTGTAGTAGTAGTAGTAGTAGTAGTAGTAGTAGTAGTAGTAGTAGTAGTAGTAGTAGTAGTAGTAGTAGTAGTAGTAGTAGTAGTAGTAGTAGTAGTAGTAGTAGTAGTAGTAGTAGTAGTAGTAGTAGTAGTAGTAGTAGTAGTACTAGGCAATGTCGTTGACAGGTGACCTTGACGAGCGGCGACTGAGGGAATTGAACCGTGCTCGACACGGTAGGTAACATTGTCTAGTTACTAAAGCATCCCTCCGTTGTTCATCGGTAGTCATTATGGACTGGGGACATGAGGGGAATTTCCTAGGGCTGGAATTCTGGCCGCCAGATATTTCGACTTGAAACGCTGAGGCTCGACTGGTTGGGGTAATGGGGTTGCCTAATGTGCATACCACGCACGCAACCGAAGGACACGAGCCCTCTTTTTTTAGGATCAACACGAGCCAAGGTCTGGCTGGTACGCCGTTGGGTCCTACCATTTGAGAATACGAAAGGAACCTTTTAAATTGCCGAACGAATCTATGTGTATTATAATACCCGTATTTTCCTTGCAAATACTAATCTCAACGTGGTAATTGATTTATGACGAGTTGTTGAATTAGAGTGAGTTTGTGATATAGTGATCTCAACGTGGATTTCACATTTCATGGTATCCCTAGTAAGTTTTCCAATGCAAATTCAAATTTAAAAGATGAACAACATGGAGGTGAGAAAACTTTGTATGTATAAAGCAATGACCACACACACACACACACACACACACACACAGAGAGAGAGAGAGAGAGAGAGAGAGAGAGAGACGCACGAACACAACAGCAATCCAATAAGTATAGTGCATCTATTTTTCCAAACCATGCATGTATGACACGAATTCAAAAATACTCCTTCTATTCCTAAATATTAGTCTTTTAGAGAGTTCAACAAGTGACTACATACAGAGCAAAATGAGTGAATCTAGACTCTAAAATATGTCTATATACATCCGTATGTGCTAGTCCATTTGAAGCCTCTAAAAAGAATAATATTTGGGAACGAAGGGAGTAAAACGTAAGACATCCATGGTCCTCAGTTCAATATTTAAAATGAACATGAAACTGAAACATGAATATTAAGTCTATTACTACAGTACATGCAAATGTTCTGTTTAGGCGGAGCTATGATTGTCGGGGGTCAACCCCTCGACCTTAGATAAAATTGTGGAGCTCTATTTAGGGTTGTTTAGATTATATTTGTCCCCACCCTCCCAGCCACCGATTGGTTGTGCACCCCCACCCCTCCTCCCTGGGAGAATATCATGTGCCCCCATACCTTAGATGCTATATGCCGATACGAGTTGCTTGGAGCTTGTAGATCTGAGATATAGCAGCTCACATGATGTGTCTTAATATTTCTGCAGGAAACCTTGATGAGTTTGAGAATTGCACCCAATTTGTACAAAAACTACTTAGATGCCCTTTGATCCCATATCCAATGACCTCGAAGCTCGTATCACCGTAGCATCTAAGATGAAGGAGGACATCATATTCTCCTGTATGTAAGAATATCATGTGCTACCACACCTTAGATGCTTTGGTGATACAAGCTCTTCGGAGGCGTTGGATTTGTGACCCAACACCTCCTCGGTGATTCGAATGGTTTTTTGCAGAAAAGCCCCAAAAGAGTTCAGCCACTGCTTACAAGCACAAAGACTACTCAGATGCCATTGGATCTCAGATCAAACGACCTCCAAGCTCGTATCACCGTAGCATCCAAGCTGCGATAGCACCTTATGTTTTCTCGCATGGGAGAGTATGAGGTGCTCCCGCACCGTAGATTCTATGGTGATACGAGTTCACTGAGATCTAACTGCCCACAATAGGAGGTTTGAATGTTTTTGCAATATACGGCTGATAGAGTTTGGGAAATGCGCAGAAAGTACAAGTACTACGCATGTGCCATCTGATCACTGATCATACGACCTAGATGCTCATATCACCGTAGCGAGTAATTAAGCTACGGGGAGCACCTAATATGAGCACCGGGGAGCCGTTGGATCGAAGATGCAGGGGCACACACGAGGCCTGAATGTTTTATTTGCAAAAAAAACCTTTGGAGAGTTTGGAAATTGCGCATAATTATAAAGACTACTCCCAAGCCATTGGATCTCACTTCCAACGGTGTAAAAACTCGTATCACCATAGTATCTAAGCTGCGGGGTGGATGTGATATTCTATGCCGCTGTCATTTTTGTTCGTAAACTTGCAAAATATGTGTAACTCATGCCGTTACTTGTCTAACCGCGCAAAGTGTTTGTTCAAAAAAACCATCCTACACTGAAATATCGGAACAACACACGGGGGTCTCACTTGTCATTAATAAAATTTGGACCTAAGACTAACAAATCTGAAAGACGAGATTCGAACTGGCAACCTGGACTACAAAGCGTAAGTCGATAGCCTGAAAAAACAAATGGTTGTTGGCTTTGTCCCATAACTTGATTTTATTTATACAGTACTTTCGTTGAGTAGAGTAGAGGGAGTGCCTCGTCAACACGTGCATGACCATTGTCTCACTTACTGGTGGGTCCCAGATGTGCGATCTCAATCTCTCTTCTCTCCATCGTCTAACCTTTGCACGGGCACACACGAAGAGCGTCGCTAGCTTGCCGTGGTGTTATTACAACTAAAAAAAGCTTGGAAAATAGAAGAATCACCTAGAACAAGAGACGTTGTGGCTGGTCGAGACGGAGCTAACCACATCTATCCTCCGTGCCATGTTTGCATGATGAAGTTGTGTAGCTAGTGGGGTGTTTTCGACCGACTGGCTGGGTCCCGAGGTCGAACATAGGTACTACGTCTGATATAGTATATTTTTACACGCACATTTTTCCTCCGTGCCGAGACGTGGCACACCCTACCGCGCGGTTTCGGGGTCCTCCCGGGTGGTGCACACATATATTCTTCCTGACGTGGGACGCCCTACCGCGCGTTTTCTGGGTCCTCCTCGGTCCTAGCGCCGAAGCAAGTAAATGAGTCGTCAAATCACGAAAGACCACCTTTCCCGCCGAGTACATCAGTGAAGCACAGTGGCTACTAGTTGGGCTAGTTTGACCGATTAGCTAGGTCGCCGCCACATTTGTTTTTCACCCAATTTTTATCTACTTGCCGGCAGGTAAATATAAATATCCACCACGGTGTTTCTCTAGTGTTTGGGTGCGGCAGGATTTTTATTTTTTTGATTGACGGGAGCAGGCGCGGTAGGATTTTTAATTTTTTGATTAACGGGAGCAGGCGCGGCAGCAATTAGTCACGAGGACTCCGCCTGTAAAAACCCACCACTCCCTGATGTGAGAAGTCGTCGACTGGTGTTTTACCGTGGTGAAAACCAAAAGATTCCCCACTCCCTCTGCCTTCCCGTAGATTGCATTGCCTTTCAGCCGTTTCGCCCCCTTTGCTTCCTCTCCCCATTGCTTCTACCTGGTGCCATGGCGGTGCAGCAGATCACGGAGTCCGAGGTGAGGCTCCTGACACAGGAGCTCCATGCCAAGGATACGGAGCTCAGGGCCAAGGACGTGGAGCTCCGTGAGCTCAAGGAGGAGAGGAGTGCCATGCTCCTCCATTATGTGTGCGAGTTCAGGAGCTTCAAAAGCGGCAGACGTCCACCACAAAGATGCTTGAGGCGTCGGCGGCGTTGCTGCAGAAAGCGGGAGATACGATAGGCCGTCAGGGGAGCCGGCTAGAGCGCGAGCGGGCCGATCGTGACGAGGTCCAGGATCGCCTCAGCCACTTGGTGAACCAAGTTGCCACGCACGTGTTGCGGTTGCGCGATGCCTACCGTCGTGCCAGCGTGACGATGCCGGCCATCGGGCTAAACCCGTTCGACCACCCGGTCAACTTCAACGAGCTGCGGCTTCCTGACCTGGTCTCCTTCTTCACCTATATCTCCGAGGAGCTGAGCCGTCTCCGCGCGATGGTGGGGGCTGAGCTGGACAAGGAGGGGTTGCGGACTGCCATCACCGTTGTCGGGCGAATCCTTTCAGGGCTCCGTCACCGGAATCCATTCGTGCCATTGGACGCCGTCTTTGACGAGCTGGCTCCCGTCGACCGGGAGCGGGCTTTGCGGGCGGTTGCACCCTGCATCACCAACGTCGTGCGCCTCGAAAAGCAGAGGGACTTCGGTGGTGTTTAGGCGCCCTCTGCATGGGCATGTCCATGTCTCGGCGCAACATGACCGTTGGATCAAACTCAGACGGTGCAGATCAGTCATTGTAGCACAAAGCGTGTGGGTGTGTTTGGTTGCATTTGCATTTCAATATAGTTGTTTCCTCTTCGTGTATTTGTTACATATAGGAGTAGTTGACATGCACACAACATCATTTGTTATCGTCATATCTTACTACACTAGAAACAAGATTGTGCAGTACTGACGTATGAACCACTGCACATGCCTAGTAGTAGGAGCATCGTGTATGTTCAAGTGGCTGCCGTGTTTCGCACTCCTCTGTCGTAAGAGTGGAAACGCTTGCTGTAATCATTTTTTCTTTTGAAAAATAGTGGACACGCTCTACCGTGCGGATCCTCCTCCAGCCATGCACTAAATTACTCACTTTCGCCGACGTGTGGGACAACCAGCATCGGGGTCCACCAGCCATGCACTAAATTACTCCATAGTAGAGTGACGGTAGACTACCTCGATCGAAGCACCGCAGTAATGCCCAATGAGCCGTCAAATCACAAAACCCTCTCCTTTCCAGCAGTAAGTTGGACGGATGAAGCAACCATCATTTCACTCTTCTCTCTCAGCTTCCTCTCTACCCAACCCTCGCTTCTGCCTCATCTTGTTCCTCATTTCTTCAAGAAAACCCTGACTTGCTTCTGCCATTGTTCTTCTCTCCCAAAGAAGTAAAGGTGAGCGCATCAATGGTGTTGATTCTGGCCAAGGCCCGGTCTTGCAACCCCGAGACTGATCCTATAACTCCCTCTCTTTTCTTCTTTTGGGTTTGTGATTATGGTTTCTTTTATTTTATTTATATTTGACAGTTTCTTGATGGACACTGGAGCACCGGCCGAAGTGATGTCTATGGCTCCGGCCAAAACCGTCGAGGCTCATGGTACGAAGAAGCGCAAGCACCCCGCCGAGACTACCGCAAACAAGCTCAAAGCCATCGCCCTGTCCAAGCCCCCCTCTCCGGGATCCCTCATTAAGCAAGTCCAGGTAATATCTCTTCTTGATGATCTTTTTCTCGATCTTGATCGTGTTTTTTCATCTAACACGCAGTACTAGTACTAGCAGTACAACTTTCTGGGTGATCTTGCATGTGATTTTTGTGTGCCAAATGACATTTCTAAATTCCTCTTTTGACCAAAACATGCGAGAGGTTGACACTGATTTCTTATAGATTACTTTCAACTACTCCCTCTGTCCCAAATTTCTTGTCTTAGATTTATCTAGATACGGATGTATCTAATACTAAAATGTGACTTGATACATCCATATCTAGACAAATCTAAGACAAGAATTTTGGGACGGAGGGAGTACTTTATGAACATCAATGCTACCTTTTAAGAGGGTATATTTGCCTCAGTAACTTGTGTTATGGATTTTGCATGTAATCCCTCTGCTCTCATGCCTTTGAAGACATGTCCTAGTGTCTTTGCTCACTCATTTCTGTGTGTATATGTAGTCATATATGGAGTATAATATCAAAAATCATCTTATATTTCTGGAAGGAGGTAGTAATAAAATATGGTTTCTGTTTGAATTAGAACCAGGTCCGCGGTGGAGATGAAGTTCTCAAAGTCATGCCGTGTGAATTGGAAGACCTGATGATGAGTTCTACCGCTGAACTATCCAGCTGCTGTGTCCTTGTCGCCACGTGTCCTGAACTAGTGTTTTCCTGTAGCATTGTTGTCACGCGTGTTCTCGAGGCTGTACTTCACCACAACAATTTTCTGGCTGTGCCTTCGATTACGAAGGGTGTGGTTCTTGTAAAGCTTCCCAACAAATCTGTTGTGTCCTGTCTTCATCATCATGTTTATGAGTGGAAAGACCACTCTGTTAGGTTCTCCAAGGTTGACAAGATGGTGATGGTGCATGTAGACATCTCACACGAAGTCCATGGCCTAGTCAGTTATGCGGGGTTCATCCCGTAGGTCGGTGGCAAGAAATAGTCTGCAGAGTTTAGTTAGTGCAACTTTGCTTGTATGTAGTAAGTACTATTGTTCAGTACTTGATTTGTGTTTGTGAACCCTGTATTGTTTATTAGTACTGCCGCTTTTGGTGTGTGGTCAGTCCTGAGAACGGTCTATGTTAATGTCTGTCCACTCAATTCAGTCTGTATATTTTGAAGTATCCAGATCATATTTTTTGTGAGGACGGTTTATCATTTATGGTTACACTCCAATATCTGTATGCATTGCAGGGTTTATCGCACCCACTAGGATTTCCAGTCCCATGGATGTTCGGTCCATACGATTTGTCACGACCTTTGGACTGTCCTGCTTGTGGGAGTAGGCAGGGCCCCTGCATGCCACGCGTAGTTGGACGATCAATCTTCTGTTTAGTACTTCAACATAGTGATTTCCTGGTAAGGATTCACTCGTGTCACATCAAGTAAATCTTATTGATTTACTGTCTAAATCTTATTGATTTAATGTCATGTTTTCTTTCTTTTCTTGCAATTTTACGATGCAGGTTTTTCCATGTGACATTCATCACAGAATAAATCGTTTGGTTTGCTCTACGATGGCTATTTTTGCAGGTTTCACTTCTTATGTCATGTCAGTAACGAAGGCACTGTCCATCACTTTATATTACTGGAAAAAATTGGATCAGTCTGTTGTCTGAGTACAAGCTGAATCCCTATGATGAACTGTAGTTTGGTTTAACAAAAACGCCATAATTAGTCCTTCTCGCATTTAAAAGAAATGAAGAAGAAAACTGGATCACGATCACGGATCCTAGTCAAGTTAGAAAGCTGATCATAGCAGACCAGACACGATCGCCGCTGTCTCGCACAGATCGAGCATCGGCAGTTGCTCTAGCACTGACAGCGGCATCAACTCAGTCTGATCTAGCTGAGGATTGGGCACCGACCGCATCAGCGGATCAGTCTGATCTACCGGAGGATCGGGCATCGACACCGGCACCTGCTCCGACACCGGCACCAGCTCTACAAGGAGCACCATCTCCGGCAGCAGCGGCGGCTTCGGCACCTGCACCAACACTTGCACTTGCATCTGCTCCGGCCCGTGCAGTTGCACCGGCAACAGACTGGGCTGCAGTTCGCACTTCATATACCAAAGTCCTTACAAAAACCGACATGTCCACCTTCTTGGTAAGCATTGGCCGCCCAAGTGCTTCGTTCTTTTTTCTTTCCATGTTGTTTCACATGATTCACTGTGTTGATCTAACTGTTTGGGTATGTCTTCTTATTTGCAAACAGAGAATTCCTAGAGCAACGAGGGAGTCGTTCAACCATCCGGGCGACCGCGGCCAAGTTTCTCTTACCATGCGCAGCCTTGGTGTGAATGAACCTGCTCAATATACCGTAAGTACAAAGGATGGTCACATGATGATTGATGCTAAAGGATGGTCAAGGTTCAAATCTAAATCATACCTTGCGGTAGGGGATGATGTCAAAATCGAACTTTCTCGGCAAGGAGAGCTGGTCCAAATCAACTTTGAAATTAGCAGCACGCAACTGCCGAACTGATCTATCCTCCGAGAGATTTTGATGTAATAATCTGGCATGGTGAAACAAGTGTCCTGTGTGTATAAGTAGTACGAAAGTATTATTTATCACATGGTATATCATTGATAGAATTGCAACTCTGATTGCTGGTTAGGAACTGTCGTTCGATTTCATTCCAACAGCTACCGTGCTTTATTCAATTTTGTGTATTCGCCTTGTGACAGCATCTAAAACCAGCGCCGTACCGATCGCTTGCAATATGAAAAGCGCTGAGGTAGAACACATGGGCCCCGCAAACATGCAGGGTCGGCCTGCGGCCCAAAGTCCAGAACCGTGCGCCTATCTGAGTATTATATTCTCAGCTGAACCCCCATAAAAAAAGCTGAACCCCCATAATGCCCGTGCGTTGCAGAGGGAGTATATTTCTCGGCAAGGTGAGCCTGTGATATAAAAGATTTGTATATTTCTTTACAGAGGGAGTATATCTCTGTCAAAATATATATTTATGTGTAACTAGTTACTCCTGTCTTTCTACTTCCTTTCGCTGATACGTGGGGCAACCGGCAACGGGGTCCACGTGCTATATGCACAAATTAGAGTGCACAACTTCACGGTAGACACACCCCGGTCGTAGTGCCGCAGTAATGCACAATGAGCCATCAAATCACAACCCCTCTTTCCAGCTTTAGCAGTAAGCTGGACGGACAAAGCAGCAATATTTCACTGGGCCTGAATCCCCTTCTCCCTCGTCTGCTTGTTCAGAGAAAACCCCCTCTCGGCGATTGCATAGGGTTTTCTCATGGAGAACCAGGTACGAATTCTTCATCCATCCCCGATAAACCCAAGTCCCTTGGTCGCAGGTAATCCTAGGATGGCAGCCGCCACCGTTGATGCATTTTTCTTCCTATTGAATCTAGTGTGTTTCATTTGCAGTGCCCAAAGTGTGAGTACCCTACAGGTTTCTGCGCCCTCGGCGAGACGCCACACTTGTTCCTTCTCATCCTAACACAGCATTTTGAAACACGCACAGTATGTTCCTAGAATCCTCTTTTCTATCCGGGAGGGTGGGGTTTTTTTGAACATGCAGTGTTCTCATATTATTTTTCCTGGAGTGTATTATTTGCTCTGCCAGAACACATGTACTCAAGATGCTCGACCTTGCCATAACTGAATACACTAGTTTAATGGTCATAGTGAAGACAAGCCATGGATATAAGTTCCGAGTTGGGTTCATGAACCAAGAAGATCGCTGCTTTTTTATGGCCGAACTTGGATAAACTTTCTCAAGTGTTACGGACTGCGCACGAATGTTGATGGAAATAGCAGAACCTGGTCTCATCTTCACTACGATCTTCCACCCCGACGTCGTTCCAATTGTTCATCCATGTTAGTTTTCTATCTGGTTCTTGCTTGTTGCCTCGATTACTTCTTAATCCACCTATTCTGTCTAACTAATCACAATTTAACTTTAGAAGTAGCAACGAATCTCTCACGAAGATGCTACTTCTAACTAATATTTTCTTATAATTGGTGGCACGTGTAGGTTTTTTCAGAGTTAAGCAGTCTGCTCGTTTGTTACTCTGTAATAACTCGGCTGTTAATAATGGCACTGAAGTTGACTGGATCGACATCCACAAGTTCCTACACTTTATTGATCGTCTTGAGGTCCTTGTGGGGCGTTTCAATGGTGGAAGGCCACGTGGGATATGTGTGCCACTGTTGTACTCGTTGAACATGTCCAACTGTGTCGAGAAACTTATGGTACGAGCTGTTTTCTGTTATATATGTTGTTCATAAACTATTGCTTATACACAGTTTTACACCTGTGATCTTCTTGAAACAGGAACTGCCGAGTTCTATTGTTCCTATACAGATGCCTGACCATGGTCGGGTCAGACTTGCGCTTGGTCACAATATGATGTATATGTCGACCTACTCAATTCCCCTTGGAGGTGAAAAGATACGTATTCATGGGTGGTCTCAAATAATGAAGGCCCGTCCATCTTGGAGAATACGACAGAAGATTATGTTCATACTTTTCCATGGCTCTAAAGCGAATATCCTATTTATTGACCACGTTGCGAGATGAAGCCGCTTTCAGAAGGTTGTGGATGCGCGGGGTGGCGCCTGGGCCTTGTCCTGGGGCTGGGCGGCCTCACCCTTGGTTAACTGTAGGCAAAGTAGCACTGTTCGAGGCGTGCTTTGTACGATTGAACCTGTATAAGTACTCATACTGCTTTCAGCTTTGGTTGTTAAGTGCCCCTACAGGTTTCAGTTAAGGTTGTTAAGTACTCCTGCTGCTTTTACAGTCTGTCGTGTTTCTTTAGTCCTGTCTTCATCCAGCCGCCAAAACCAAACCAGCGCCGGCGGGGCCGCCTGCTTCCGCCTCCCACGGCTGGCTGCGCCTCAGCGCACGCATCGCCGCCCCACCGTCTCCTAAATCATTAACGCCGGCGTCCTCCGTGCGCTTTGGTGCGCTCGCCGCGGCGCCGCCCTCTCACGTTGTCAACATGGTCAACAAACAACAGGAATCGGCAGAAGTACGTGGAGAGGATGACAGTAGGGGCCCACCATGTCAGCATATGGAAAAATAAAATGCTTCCTCCTAGTGTTTTCCTGACATCTGGGACCCACGACATTGTGAGCTTATATAGTCAATAGACAAGAGAACAGCACAAGATCGACTGACACCTGGGACGTAGCTACTCGAGTAGTATTTTTTTGTTTGGTATTGTTGAGACGGAGCAGGGTTTGAACAGGGTTGTGGCCCGTCTAGCCCAGGCTTATATTTTATGTTCACCATGTGACCAGCCTAGCTATTTTTTCTTTGTGAAAATGAGCCCAGTTTATTTTTTCTGAAGAATACCCAATCCAGGCCTACTTATTTTTCTACGCCCTGATGGGCTGCAACTCTTTCAAGACGCCTGCAAATCTTGAAAGTAATATGAAATGGGTTGTAAATATAAAAACAGATGACAAATTGGCAATTATTTTATAATTTCTGAATTTTATCACATTTTTAGATTCCTATTTCACCGGGCATTAACCTAATCTAAATATATCTTCAAAGTACTTTAAATCTGACTGGACATTTCGGTATTAAAAATAGTTTGGAACCCACAGAAATATGCGAAATTGGCCCCGTCTAACCAAAAAAACGACTGCAATAAATTGCATAAGAAGTTTCCATGAGGTATATATAAATTATTATATATAGCCCTGGTGCGCTCGGCGCGGCGTGGTCAACGTGGTCAAGGAACGGCTTCCATTGGACGTTGACTGTACGTGGAGAGGCTGACAACTGGGTCCACGGCCGCAGCAAGGAAGTGCCTCCTTGTTACGTGCAAAATAATTATTCCTCCACCTGACAGCAGGGACCCACCGGACGGGCCACCAGTATTTTGTGAAAAAAATCGTTTCCCCCTAACTGCTGGGACCCACCGAATGGGCCACCGTATTTCACGAAAAAAACGTTTCCCCCGCTGTCAGCTCGGACCCACCGGAAGTGCCTCCTTATTACGCACAAAAAAATGAATACTCTCCCGGCTAGCTGGGACCCACCTTGGTGGGAGGCTGACTTGTGGGCCTACTAAGTTGACGGGGACGAAGGGCTTTGTCAATTTAGTCAATATGAACGATTCTAGCTCCATTGACCGTACGATGTCCATCCAACGGCCGTAGTGCTTCTTCAACCTCTAGTCTTCTTGCTCCAGCCGCCCAAAGCAGCGTCGGTCGTGCCGCATGCTCCTGCCTCCCATGGCCGGCTGTGCTGCCGCGGAGGCCTCACCGCCCCTACTATTCCCACCGCTGGCCAGGCCTTGCGGCGAGGGCAGCCTCACACCGCAGCCGAACCAGTGAACCCTCGTACTCCTCTCCGCACGCGCGGGCTTCCACTACCGCATCTTCCCCGGCTCCCTGTCGTCCCCTTTCTATGCCTCGCCGTCGTCCACCGCCCTGGTGCTCTCGGCGCGGCGTGGTCAACGTGGTCAAGGAACGACTTCCATCGGACGTGGACTGTACGTGGAGAGGCTAACAGCTGGGTCCACGGCGGCAGCAAGGAAGTGCCTCCTTATTACGTGGAAAATAATGATTCCTCCACCTGACAGCAGGGACCCACCGGACGGGCCACCGCATTTTGCGAAAAAAACGTTTCCCCCCTGACTGCTGGGACCCACCAGCTACACCTTCGCACGCAAGGAAGTGCGTCCGGGCAAAAAAAATGATTCGCCCCCTGACTGCTGGGACCCACCAGCTACATCTTCGCACGCAAGGAAGTGCGTCCGGGCAAAAAAAAACAAAAC